>NC_091985.1:119090319-119390319 GCF_044704955.1 Pristiophorus japonicus
CCAGAATCAAATGACTGATTAGAATCAGGAATCACAGCTCTCTATTGCCAGAACTGCTGTGACACTGCGCACAATCCAACTGTTTGTCAGTTTCGCCTGTGCAGCATAAATGCATGCCCTGTATTATATGGATATATGTTTCAATGTTCAGAACAAAATCCATATAGTTGCTAGATTAAATGCAGAATGGGTTCCGAAATGCATATTATTTTTAATATCCGTCCCAAATTTCTCATTTCTCCTTTCGGAAGCTGTGCAGTTTCACTGCGGTACAATTCCAAGGAACTGATTATGTCCTCAGCAAACTGCACATTCCAGCAGCAATCTTTGGATAGTGGACATAAACACAAAGACATTTCTAGCACAGAAGTTGATCATTTGGCCCATCGTCTCTGCTGGGACCTAATCCCAGTGCCCTGCTTTCTCCCCACAGCTCAGTATCATTGCTTTCAATATTGATCTACTTTTCCCTTAAAGGATGCAATGGTTTCTGCCTCAATTACTCTCTGTGAGGAAAGAAGGAACATTTCACCTTTCACAGCCATAGGAAATCCCAAAACACTTCACAGCCGATTCATTACTTTTGAAGTGTAGTCACTGTAGTTTTGTAGGCACACACAGCAATCAATTTGTGCACTGCACATCATCATCATAGGCAATCCCTCGAAATCGAGGAAGACTTCCAGTGAGTTCTTAAAGTGAGTTCTCAGGTGACTGATCAGTCCAATACGGGAATTACAGTCTCTGTCACAGGTGGGACAGACAGGGATTGAAGGAAAGGGTGGGTGGGGAGTTTGGTTTGCCGTACGCTCCTTCCGCTGTCTGCGCTTGATTTCTGCATGCTCTCGGCAACAAGACTCGGGGTGCTCAGCGCCCTCCCGGATACTCTTCCTCCACTAAGAGCGGTCTTGGGCCAGGGACTCCCAGGTACCGGTGGGGATGTCGCACTTTATCAAGGAGGCTTTGAGGGTGTCCTTGAAGTATTTCCTCTGCCCACCTGGAGCTCGCTTGCCTGTAGGAGTTTTGTACAGAGCGCTTGCTTTGGGAGTCTCGTGTCAGGTATGCAGACGATGTGGCCTGCCCAGCGGAGCTCGTCGAGTGTGGTCAGTGCTTCGATGCTGGGGATGTTGCATTGCACAATGAGATAAATGACCAGATAATCTGTTTTTGGATATGTTGATTTAGGGGTAAGTGTGAGAACACCCATAAGAACATAAGAAATAGGAGCAGCAGTAGGCCATACGACCCCTCGAACCTGCTCCACCATTCAATAAGATTATAGCTGATCTTCGACCTCAATTCCACTTTCCCACCCAATACCCATATCTCTTGATTCTCAGAGTCGATCGATCTCAGCACTGAATAAACTCAACGATTCAGCACCCACAACCCTTTGGGGTAGAGAATTCCAAAAGATTCACCATCCTCTGAGTGAAGACATTCCTCCTCAACTCAGTCATCAATGGCCTCCTGAGACTATGCCCCCTAGTTCTAGAGTCTCCAGCCAGGGGAAACAACCTCTCATCATCTACCCTGTCAATCCTCCTCAGAATACTAGATGCTTCAATGAGATCACCTCTAATTCTTCATAGTACAATTTCCTCATTCCAGGAATCAATCTAGTGGACCCTTGTTGCACCACCTCCAAGGCATGTAGGCTAAAGGTACGGAAACTAAAACTGCACACGGTACTCCAGGTGTGGTCTCACCAAGGCCCTGTACAATTGCAGCAAGATTTCCTTACTCTTGTACTCCAACCCCTTGCAATAAAGACCAACCTAATTTCTTGCTGTACCTGCATGGTAACGTTCTGTGTTTCTTGTTTTCCTGTATTAATATAGATTGTAAATAGCTGGGGTCCAAGCATCAATCCTTGCAGCATCCCACCAGTGACAGCCTGCCAATCTGAAAATGACCTGTTAATCCCTAGTCTCTATTTTCTGTTACATAGAAATATAGAAAATAGGTGCAGGAGTAGGCCATTCGGCCCTTCGAGCCTGCACCACCATTCAATATGATCATGGCTGATCATCACCTCAGTACCCCTGTCCTGCTTTCTCTCCATATCCCTTGATCCCTTTAGTTGTAAGGGCCATATCTAACTCCCTCTTCAATATATCCAATGATTAACCAATCCTCTATCCATGCTAAAATATTACCCCCAACTCCATCAGGCCTTATCTTGCATCGCAACCTTTTATATGGCACCTTATCGAATGCCTTTTGGAAATCATAATATACTACAGGTACAGCGTCTGAAATCCGGCAACCTTGGGACCGAGTCCATGTCGGTTTTTATGTTTTGCCGGATTTTGGACCTTGCTGTTGGCGCTCCTCGCCTCCCGCCGATCCTCCGCTCCTCGCCTCCCGCCGATCCTCCGCTCCTCGCCTCCCGCCGATCCTCCGCTCCTCGCCTCCCGCCGATCCTCCGCTCCTCGCCTCCCGCCGATCCTCCGCTCCTCGCCTCCCGCCGATCCTCCGCTCCTCGCCTCCCGCCGATCCTCCGCTCCTCGCCTCCCGCCGATCCTCCGCTCCTCGCCTCCCGCCGATCCTCCGCTCCTCGCCTCCCGCCGATCCTCCGCTCCTCGCCTCCCGCCGATCCTCCGCTCCTCGCCTCCCGCCGATCCTCCGCTCCTCGCCTCCCGCCGATCCTCCGCTCCTCGCCTCCCGCCGATCCTCCGCTCCTCGCCTCCCGCCGATCCTCCGCTCCTCGCCACCCGCTGATTTTCGCCGCCCGCGGCCCCCCGTTTTTTACTGGTTTCCTCGTCCCTCGCTGCCCGATGTCGTCATCTTGGCCGCCTCAAAAATGTCCGGTTTTCGGACAATTCCGGTTTTCGGAATTCTGGATTCGGGATGTTGTATCTGTACATCCACTGGTTCCTCTTTAGCTACCCTGCTAATTACATCCTCAAAAACCAGAATAAATTTCTTAAACATGATTTCCCTTTCATAAAACCATATTGACTATACCTAATCATTGTGTCATTTTCTAAGTGCCCTGTTACCACTTAATAATAGTCCTTAATAATAAGTGCCTGATTACCAATGTTAGGCTAACTGGTCTGTAGCTCCCTTGTTTTCTCTCTCCTTCCTTTCTTAAATAGCGGGGTTACATTTGATACCTTCCAATCCTCTGGGACCATTCTGAAATCTAGGGAATTTTGGAAGATCACAACCTCACAACCTGTTATATATGTGGACTTGTATTTACTCTGTACAGCCACCAGAGGGCTCATCCCCCGGAGTCCCAAGGGATCCCATAATCTCTTGGGAGCACAGGTATTTAAGAAGGCTTCACAGGTTGGAGAGGCACTCTGGAGACCTGTAATAAAAGACTATGGTCACACTTTACTTTGAGCTCACAGTGTTCAGTCTGACCCTTTCTCCATACACAACATCTGGCGCCAAGATACAGATAGCGAACCCAAAGATGCAGAGAACAGTGGGCAGCCTGGAGAAATTTTCGGAGGGAGATGATTGGGAAACTTTTGTGGAGCGACTTGACCAATACTTCGTGGTCAACGAGCTAGATGGGGAAGAGAACGCTACCTAACGAAGGGCGATTCTCCTCACCATCTGTGGGGCACCAACGTATGGCCTCATGAAGAATCTGCTCACTCCAACGAAACCCACGGAGAAATCGTACAACGATTTGTGCACACTGGTCTGAGAGCATTTGAACCCGAAGGAAAGCGTTCTGATGGTGAGGTATCGGTTCTACACCTACAAAAGGTCTGAAGGCCAGGAAGTGGCGAGTTATGTCGCTGAGCTAAGACACCTTGCAGGACATTGCGAATTTGAAGGACATTTGGAGCACATGCTCAGAGACTTTTTCGTATTTGGCATTGGCCACGAAACCATACTTCGCAAACATTTGACTGTAGAGACCCCAATCTTGAGTAAGGCCATAGCGATAGCCCACCAGTGGCATAGCGACCAGTGACAATATGAAGCAAATCTCTCAGCACACAAGTGCTACTACAAGTACTGTGAACAAAGTGATGTTGTTTTCGAATAGTAACATACAGGGCAGGTCACAAATACCTGCAGCTGCACGTCCACAGATGACTCAGAGTTCACCATCAAGGGTGATGAATGCAAGGCCATTAACACCTTGTTGGTGCTGCGGGGGTGATCATTGTTTCCATTCATGCTGATTCAAAGGATATGTTTGCAAGGGCTGTGGAACAATAGGGCACCTCCAATGAGTATGCAGGCGAGCTGCTAAGCCTGTTAAACCTGCAAACCACCACGTTGCAGAGGAGGATCACGACGAAACAGAGTCTAAGATAGAGGAGGCAGAGGTACATGGGGTACACACATTCACCACGAATTGTCCCTCAATAATGCTGAATGTTGAACTAAATGGACTCCCAGTTTCAATGGAGCTGGACATGGGCACGAGCCAGTCCATCATGGGCAAAAAGACTTTCGAAAGATTGTGGTGCAATAAGGTCTCAATGCCAGTCTTAACTCTAATTTGCATGAAACTAAGAGCTTACACAAAAGAACTGATTCCTGTAATCGGCAGTGCTACCGTAAAGGTCTCCTACGATGGAGCGGTGCACAAGCTACCACTCTGGGTGGTACTGGGCGATGGTCCCACGCTGCTCGGCAGGAGCTGGCTGGGAAAGATACATGGAACTGGGACGACGTCAGAGCGCTATCGCCCGCTGACGACACTTCGTGTGCCCAGGTCTTAAACAAATTTCCTTCACTGTTCGAACCAGGCATCGGGAAATTCCAAGGAGCAAAAGTGCAGACCCACCTAATTCCGGGGGCACGACCCATCCATCACAAGGCGAGAGCAGGACTGTACATGATGAGAGAAAGGGTAGAGATCAAGCTAGACCGGCTGCAAAGAGAGGGCATCATTTCACCGATTGAGTTCAGCAAGTGGGCCAGTCCTATTGTTCCAGTCCTCAAGGGAGACGGTACTGTCAGAATCTGTGGCGATTACAAAGTAACTATCAATCGTTTCTCCCTGCAGGATCAATACCCACTACCAAAAGCCAATGACCTCTGTGCAACGCTGGCGGGGGGAAAGACGTTCACGAAGCTGGATCTGACTTCAGCCTACATAAGGCAGGAACTGGAGGAATCATCGAAGGCCCTCACCTGCATCAACACGCACAAAGGTCTTTTTGTTTATAACAGATGCTCGTTTGGAATCTAATCACACCGCACCCCGTGGTCTTCCAGGACGACATCTTGGTCACAGGTCGGAACACAGTCGAGCACCTGCAGAACCTGGAGGAGGTTCTTAGTTGACTCAACCGCATGAGGCTCAGGTTAAAACGCTCGAAGTGCATTTTCCTGTCACCTGACGTGAAGTTCCTGGGAAGGAGGATTGCGGCAGACGGCATCAGGCCCACCAACACGAAGACGGAGGCAATTGAGAACGCACCAAGAACGCACCGAGGCCACAGAACGTGACGGAGCTGCGGTCGTTTCTGGGACTCTTGAACTACTTTGGTAACTTCTTACCGGGTCTCAGCACACTGCTAGAACCACTGCATGTCTTACTACGTAAAGGAGACGAATGGGTTTGGGGCAAAAGCCAAGAAAATGCCTTTGTAAAAGCGAGAAAATTGTTATGCTCAAACAAATTGCTTGTGTTGTATGATCCATGTAAGTGTTTGGTACTAGCACGTCATCATATGGCATCGGGTGTGTATTGCAACAAGCTAATGATTTCGGGAAACTGCAACCGGTTGCTTATGCATCCAGGAGTCTGTCTAAGGCTGAGAGAGCCTACAGCATGATTGAAAAAGGAGCGTTGACGTGTGTCTATGGGGTAAAGAAAATGCATCAATACCTGTTTGGGCTAAAATTCGAATTGGAAACTGACCATAAGCCACTTATATCCCTGTTTTCCGAGAGTAAAGGGATGAATACCAACGCATCGGCCCGCATCCAGAGATGGGCGCTCACGTTATCCTTCTGCTACACCTTCCATCACAGGCCAGGCACAGAAAACTGCGGCGATGCTCTCGGTAGGCTGCCATTGCCCACCACGGGGGTGGAAATGGCGCAGCCCGCAGATCTAGCCATGGTTATGGAAGCATTTGAGAGTGAGCAATCACCTGTTACTGCCCGGCAGGTCAAAACCTGGACAAGCCAGGATCCCGTACTATCTCTTGTCAAAAGCTGTGTGCTTCATGGGAGCTGGTCCAGTGTCCCAGTGGAAATGCAGGAAGAGATAAAGCCGTTCCAGTGGCACAAAGATGAAATGTCTATACAGGCAGACTGCCTTTTGTGGGGCAATCGAGTAGTTTATGGTCTAGACCCTTGACGTGATCTAGGGTACACGTTGACTATGCAGGCCCGTTCTTGGGTAAAATGTTGCTTGTGGTTGTAGACGCGTACTCCAAGTGGATTGAATGTGAGATAATGTCGACTAGCACGTCCGCTGCCACTACTGAAAGCCTGCGGGCCATATTTGCCACACATGGCTTACCCGATGTCCTGGTGAGCGACAACGGGCCATGTTTTACCAGTGCTGAGTTCAAAGAATTTATGACCCATAACGGGATCAAACATGCCACATCTGCCCCGTTTAAACCTGCGTCCAATGGTCAGGCAGAGAGAGCAGTGCAAACCATCAAGCAAGGCTTGAAGAGGGTAACTGAATGCTCATTGCAGACTCGCCTATCCTGAGTCGTGCTTAGCTACCGAATGAGACCCCACTCACTCACTGGGATCCCACCTGCTGAACTGCTCATGAAAAGAGCACTTAAGACAAGGCTCTCGTTAGTTCACCCTGATCTACATGAACAGGTAGAGAGCAGGCAGCTTCAACAAAGTGCATACCATGATAGCGCAAATGTGTCACGCGAGATTGAAGTCAATGATCCTGTATTTATATTAAATTATGGACAAGGTCCCAAGTGGCTTCCTGGCACTGTCGTGGCCAAAGAGGGGAGCAGGGTGTTTCAGGTCAAACTTTCAAATGGACTCATTCACCGGAAACACTTGGACCAAATCAAACTCAGATTCACGGACTATCCTGAGCAACCCACCTTGGACCCTAACTTTTTTGATTCCCCCAACATACACACCAGTGGCAACCGGCACCACGGTTGACCACGAAGCAGAACTCATCGTCCACAGCAGCCCAGCGAGGGCCCAACACACCAGACAGCCCAGCAAGACCAGCTGCACAGCAGCCCAGCGAGGGCCCAACAAATGATTCAACAACACCAGCTTTTACATCGAGACGATCATCCAGGGCAAGAAGGGCCCCAGATCGACTCACATTGTAAATAGTTACACTATTGACTTTGGGGGGGAATGTTGTTATATATGTGGACTTGAATTTATTCTGTACAGCCACCAGAGGGCTCATCCCCCGGAGTCCCAAGGGATCCCATAATCCCTTGGGAGCACAGGTATTTAAGGAGGCTTCACAGGTTGGAGAGGCATTCTGGAGACTTGCAATAAAAGACTAAGGTCACACTTTACTTTGAGCTCAGTGTTCAGTCTGACTCTTTCTCCATACACAACACCAACAATGCATCCACTATCTCTGCAGCCCCTTCTTTTGGAACCCTAGGATGTAGGCCATCAGGTTCAGGGGATTTATCAGCTTTTAGTCCCATTACTTGTACTTTTTCTCTACGAATCTTAATTACTTTAAGTGCCTTAATCTCATTAACCCCTTGGTTCCCCACTATTTTTGGTATGCTTTTTGTGTCTTCTAAAGTGAAGACAGATACAAAGGCCAGAATTTCCCTGCTGCCATGCGTATGGGTTTGGAGGCAGATTGGTTGTTAAAGCTGCAGAAGATGGGAGCGCATCAGGAACACACCATCATCCCGCCTCCTTGCGTTTTTAACTCAGGTGCGTTGGTAGCGGACTGCAGCGGTTCAAGAAAACGGCTCACCACCATCTTCTCAAGGGAAATTAGGGGGATGGGCAATAAACGCTGGCCTTGCCAGCGACGCCCACATCCCATGAACAAATAAAAATAAAATCATAATCTATGTTAATGACCTGGATGAAGGGACTGAGTGTATTGTATCCACGTTTGCTGATGATTCAAAGCTAGGTGGGAAAGTAAGCTGTGAGGACACAAAGAGGTAGAAATTGCCCCCCGCAGGTCACCTCTTGAGCAGCACTCGGCTCTTTGTTTTTTTTTGTTTTGATCTGGAAGTCGGTCTTAATGGGGGCGGTGACCACACCTGAGGGGCAAAGACGTGGCGGTGACAGCAACTGAGGGGCGGAGCGGAATCACCACCGCGATTACGTCATCACGGCGCTGCATCACCATGGCTCTCCCCTTCACTTAAAGGTCTCTGTATCTGAGGAAGGATATACTTGCCTTAGAGGCGGTGCAACAAAGGTTCACTAGATTGAGTCCTGGGATGATAGTGTTGTCCTATGAGGAGAGATTGAGTACTTTGGACCTGTACTTTCTGGAATTTAGAAGAATGAGAGGTGATCTCATTAAAACATATAAGATTCTGAGGGGGGACCGACAAGGTAGATGCTGAGAGGTTGTTTCCCCTGGCTGTACAGTCTAGAACTAAGGGGCATAGTCTCAGGATAAGGGGTCGGCCATTTAAGAATGTGATGAGAAGGGTTCCTCAGATAAAGGGTCCAAAACTGTACGCAGGTGTGGCTCACCAAGGCCCTGTACAATTGTAGCAGGACGTCCTTACTCTTGTACTCCAACTCCCTTCCAATAAACGGCAACATACCATTTGCCTTCCAAATTGTTCGCTGTACCTGCATGCTAACTTTCTGTGTTTCCTGTATGAGGACACCTAACTCTGAATACCAACATTTAGCAGTTTCTCACCATCTCAAAAATATTTGGCTTTTCTATTCTTCCCACCAAAGTGAATAGCCTCACATTCACTCAGAGGGCTATGAATCTTTAGAATTCTCTACCTCACAAGGCTGTAGATGCTGAATTGTTGAGTATATTCAAGGCTGAGATCGATAGATTTTTAGACTCATGGGGAATCAAGGGATATAGGGATCGAGCGGGAAAGTGGAGTTGAGGTCGAAAGATCAGCCATGATATTGAATGGCGGAGAAGACTCAAGGGGCTGTATGGCCTACTCCTGCTCCTAATTCTTATTTAGTTTTGTTCTTATATCACAGTGACGTAAGGTAAACACAGAGGTCAAGCCACACAGGGAGACATTAGGCAAGGTGACCAAAAGCTTGGTCAAAGACGTGGGTTTTCTGAAGGCGAGAGGGGTGGATGATGTCGTCAAGGGGCAGCCTGTAGATGGAAGGATAGGATTGGCTGAAGATGGATCCCTTATGTGACAGAGTAGAGGTGGGAAGAGAAGCCATTTCTGCCTCCATTGGAACGGTAAGAGTGGAACCAGGCAAGAACAGTCCCACAGTGTTGGACAACAGAGAAGGAGGGTGTGGTGAACTGTGTCAAAGACTGCAGACAGGTCAAAGATGATGAGGAGGGATAATACATCACAGTCATAGATCATGTCCGAGCTCTACCTATAGCTTAATCAGTGCTTGGTACATATTTATCATCACCTTAAAAAACGCAAAATGCTATTGGCTCTTTTTTATTGCTCTATTCAATAACTCATACTTTCAGAGGATTATGTATTTGAATCTCTAGATCTCTCTGTTCATACAAACCTTTCACCATCTTTTCATTGGCTGACTGTGCAGTATACTCCCTGTTATATATGTAAACCTGTAAATACCTTGTTTAACCACCAGAGCGCTCATCCCCTGGGGTCCCAAGGGCTCCCACAATCCCTTGGGAGCACCTGTACTTAAGGAGGCCTCACAGGCTGGAGAGGCACTCTGGAGACCTGCAATAAAAGACTAAGGTCACACTTTACTTTGAGCTCACAGTATCTGGTCAGACTCTTTATTCATACACTACAAATGGCGACGAGATACAGATAACGAACCCCACCGCAACAATGCAGAGAACAGTGGGCATCTTGGAGAAATTTTCGGAGGGAGATGATTGGGAAACCTTCGTGGAGCGACTTGACCAATACTTCATGGCCAACGAGCTGGAAGGAGAAGCGAACGCTGTCCAACAAAGGGCGATCCTCCTCACCGTTTGCGGGGCACCAACTTATGGCCTCATGAAAATTCTGCTTGTTCCAGCGAAACCCACAGAGAAATCGTATGATGATTTGTGCATACTGGTCCGGGAGCATCTAAACCCGAAGGAAAGCATTCTGATGGCGAGGTACCGGTTCTACACGTGCAAGAGGTCTGAAGGCCAGGAAGTGGCGAGCTATGTCGCCGAGCTAAGACTCCTTGCAGGACATTGTGAATTTGAAGGACATTTGGAGCACATGCTCAGGGACTGCTTTGTACTTGGCATTGGCCATGAAGTAATACTTCGCAAACTTTTGACTGTAGAGACCCCAACCTTGAGTAAAGCCATAGCGATAGCCCAGGCGTTTATCACCACCAATGACAATACCAAGCAAATCTCTCAGCACATGAGTGCTGCTACAAGTACTGTGAACAAAGTAATGTTGTTTTCGAATCGTAGCGTACAGGGCAGGCCTCACATGCCTGCAGCTGCATGTCCGCAGATGTCTCAGAGTCCACCATCAAGGGTGATGAATGCTAGGCTATTAACACCTTGTTGGCCCCGCGAGGGTGATCATTGTTTCCATTCATGCTGCTTCAAAGGATATGTTTGCAAGGACTGTGGAACAACGGGACATCTCCAACGTATGTGCAGGCGAGCTGCAAACCCTGCTAATCCTGCAAACCACCATGTTGCAGAGGGGGACAGATCCACGGTGGATCACAACGAACCAGAGCCTCAGACCGAGGAGGCAGAGGTATAAGGGGTGCACACATTTATCACAAAGTGTCCCCCGATAATGCTGAAAGTTGAATTAAATGGACTCCCGGTGTCAATGGAGCTGGACATGGGCGCGAGCCAGTCCATTATGAGCAAAAGACTTTTGATGAATTGTGGTGCAGCAAGGCCTCAAGGCCAGTCCTGATTCCCATTTGCACTAAACTGAGAACTTACACGAAGGAACTGATTCCCGTAATCGGCAGTGCCACTGTAAAGGTCTCCTGCGATGGAGCGCTGCACAAGTTACCACTCTGGGTGGTACCGGGCAATGGCCGCACGTTGCTCGGCAGGAGCTGGCTGAGGAAGACGCTGGAACTGGGACGACGCCGAGCGCTCTCATCCGTCGATGACACTTCGTGTGCCCAGGTCCTAAACAAGTTCCCCTCGCTGTTCGAACCAGGCGTTGAAAAGTTCCAAGGAGCAAAAGTGCAGATCCACCTAATTCCGGGGCATGACCCATCCATCACAAGGCGAGAGCAGTATTGTACACGATGAGAGAGAGGGTGGAGATCGAGCTGGACCGGCTGCAACGAGAGGGCATCATTTCGCTGATTCAATTCAACGAGTCGGCCAATCTGATTGTTCCAGTCCTCAAGGGAGACTGCACCGTCAGAATCTGTGGTGATTACAAAGTAACTATCAATCGTTTCTCCCTGCACGATCAATACCCACTACCAAAGGCAGACGACCTTTTTGCGACGCTGGCGGGAGGAAAGACGTTCACGAAGCTGGACTTGACCTTGGCCTACATGACGCAGGAGCTGGAGCAATCATCGAAGGGCCTCATCTGCATCAACACACACAACAGATGCCTGTTTGGGATTCAATCAGCCGCGGCAATATTCCAGAAAACATGGAAAGCTTACTGAAGTCGTTCCCCACACTGTGGTCTTCCAGGACGACATCTTGGTCACAGGTCGGAACACAGTCGAGCATCTGCAGAACCTGGAGGAGGTTCTTAGTCGACTCAACCGCGTGGGGCTCAGGTTAAAATGCATTTTCCTGATGCCTGAAGTGGAGTTCTTGGGAAGGAGGATTGCGGCGGACGGCATCAGGCCCACCAACACGAAGACGGAGGCAATCGAGAACGCACCGAGGCCACAGAATGTGACGGAGCTGCGGTCGTTTCTAGACTCCTGAACTTCTTTGGTAACTTCTTACCAGGTCTCAGCACACTGTTAGAACCACTGCATGCTTTATATCCACTGATATCCCTCTTTTCTGAAAGTAAGGGGATAAATACGAATGCATTGGCCCGCATCATGGGATGGGCGCTCATGTTGTCCGCCATCCGCCACAGGCCCGGCACAGAAAACTGTGGCGATGCTCTCAGTAGGCTGCCATTGCCCACCACGCAGATTTAATTATGGTAATGGAAGCATTCGAGAGTGAGCAATCACCTGTTACCGCCCGACAAATTAGAACCTGGACGAGCCAGGACCCCTTACTGTCCTTAGTAAAAAACTGTGTGCTTCATGGGAGCTGGTCCAGTGTCCCATTAGAAATGCAGAAAGAAATAGAGTCGTACCATCAGCGCAAAGATGAAATGTCTATACAGGCAGACTGCCTTCTGTGGGGTAATCGGGTAGTGGTACCAGAAAAGGGCAGGGACACTTTCATTAGTGATCTCCACAGTACTCACCCAGGCATTGTAATGATGAAAGCGATAGCCAGATCCCACGTGTGGTGGCCCAGTATCGATGCGGACTTCGAGTCCTGCGTGCACAAATGTAAGAAATATTCATAGTTAAGCAATGCACCCAGGGAGGCTCCACTAAGTTTATGGTCTTGGCCCTCCAAACCGTGGTCAAGGGTTCATGTCGACTATGTATGTTCTTGGGAAAAATGTTCCTAGTGGTTTTAAATGCGTACTCCAAATGGATTGAATGTGAGATAATGTCGGCAAGCACGTCCGCTGCCACCACTGAAAGCCTGCGGGCCATGTTTGCCAAGCACGGCCTGCCTGATGTCCTTGTGAGTGACAACGGGCCGTGTTTCACCAGTGCCGAGTTCAAAGAGTTCAAAGAGTTCATGATCTGCAATGGGATCAAACATGTCACATCTTCCCCGTTCAAACCAGCATCCAATGATCAGACAGAGAGAGCAGTGCAAACAATCAAGCAGAGCTTGAGGAGGGTAACTGAAGACTCACTGCTGACTCGTCTATCCCAAGTCCTGCTTAGTTATCGCACGAGACCCCACTCGCTCACTGGGATTCCACCCGCAAGAACTGCTCATGAAAAGGGCACTTAAGACAAGGCTCTCGTTAGTCCACCCTAATTTACATGAACAGGTAGAGAGCAGGCGACTTCAACAAAGTACATATCATGATAGCGCAAATGTGTCATGCGAAATTGAGATCAATGATCCTGTATTTGTGTTGAACTATGTACAAGGTCCCAAGTGGCTTCCTGGCACTGTCGTGGTCAAAGAGGGAAGTAGGGTGTTTCGAGTAAAGCTTTCAAATGGACTCACCTACAGGAAACACTTGGACCAAATCAAACTCAGATTCACGGGCTATCCAGAGCAACCCACACTAGACCCTACTTTTTTTGACCCCCCAACACACACACCAGTGGTAACCGCTACAGCAGTTGACTACGAAGCAGAACCTATCACCCGCAGCAGCCCAGCAGGACTCACCACACTAGGCAGCCCAGCAAGGCCAGCTGCACAGCAGCCCAGCGAGGGCCCAACAAATGACTCACCAAAACCAGCATTTGCACCGAGACGATCAACCAGGGAAAGAAAGGCCCCAGATCGACTCACCTTGTAAATAGTTACACTGTTGGCTTTGGGAGGGGGGGTGCGGGGAGTGTTGTTAGATACGTAAACCTGTAAATACCTTGTTTAACCACCAGAAGGCTCATCCCGTGGAGTCCCAAGGGATCCCACAAACCCTTGGGAGCACCTGTACTTAAGGAGGCCTCACAGGCTGGAGAGGCACTCTGGAGACCTGAAATAAAAGCCTACGGTCACATTTACTTTGAGCTCACAGTATCTGACCAGACTCTTTATTCATACACTACACTCCCACATTGCATTGCCTCACATTTCTCCACATTAAATTGCATCTGCCACCTATTTGCCCATTCTGCTAACCTGACATCCACCATTCTGTTTGCCAAACCCTCCGATTTTGTGCTGTTAGTAAATTTCAATATGCTTATTATGCTCAAGTCAAAATAATTTATTTATTTATATACTTATACATCGAGAACAAAAGCAGACCCAGCACACACACTAGTTACATGGAATGTACAGCAGAGAAATAAGGCCTTTTGGCCCAACTTGTCCATGCTGGTGTTTATGCTCACCCCTCTTTATCTAACCCCATCAACATATTCTTCTATTCTGTTTAAGAACATATGAACATAAGAAATAGGAGCAGGAGTAGGCCACATGGTCCCTCGAGCCTGCTGTGCCATTCAATACGATCATGGCTGATCTTCGACCTCAACTCCACTTTCCCACCCTATACCCATATCCCTTGATTTCCTAAGTGCCCAAAAATCTGGCGATCTCTGTCTTGAATATACTCAATGACTGAGCCTCCACAGCCTTCTGGGGTAGAGAATTCCAAAGATTCACCACCCTCTGAGTGAAAAAAGTTCTCCCCATCTCAGTCCTAAATGGCTGGCCCCTTATCCTGAAACTATGATGCTGAGTTCTACACTCTCTTGGCAAGAGAAACAACCTCTCAGCATCTATCATGTCACCTCTCATTCTTCTAAACCCCAATGTGCTCAATTAACCCATTCATTTCTAAATGTTTGCTATTTTGTTCTTGAATTATTATGAATTTTAAGACTGCGTCCATAATTGACCCAATTTATTCTCCCCTCGCTCCTTAAACAGACAATTTAGTCTCTAATCCCCTGACACAATTTGTAAATCTAAGAGGATTGCAAAATTGTGTTCAGAGCCTCTGCTGTTTCCTCTCTGACTTCATTCAAAAGCCCAGAATTCAACCATAATGTCTGGTGACTGATCCATTTTGAGTTCCGCTAAATTTTTTCCCCTTTTTACAGTTATCTGTAATTTCCATATCCTTCTCCAATACAATCCATTTGCACTTCATTATTTATAAAAGCTGGTGCTAAATATTTCTACAACTAGACTCCCTCCTTCACTCCAGAGCGGTCTTATCCTCTCTTTAATGTTTTACCTTTCCGGTTCTGGACATTTTGCGGCGTTATTCATGGCGGGGCGCCCTCTAAGAGTTTGCGCCTCTGACTGGAAAATTTGTTGCAAATGCAGCGAGATCGATAGGGAGCGCTAAATCACACCAGTGCTCGGCCACTGCAAGCGAAAACCTTAGCCCAAAAATTCACGGTTTTATGCACATGCGCAGTTCCATCTGTGCACTTTGAGCAGAGCAGGAAAATGGAGGAGCAGGAAGGTTGCCATAGAGCCGCCGCTTCTCAGCCACGGCCGCTGATACATTGATAGAGGCTGTAGAGAGAAGGTGGCATGTCTTGCATCTTCCTGGAAGAAGGAGACCTGTTCCAAGAGATTTTTGGAGGCTTTGGAGGGAGGTGACACAAGACGTCTCAGCGAGAGAGGGGCACAGTGGGACAAACTGCGACACAATGTCGCAAGAAGTTTAACGACCACACGTGGATCATCAGGGTGAGTACCCTTTACATTAATGCACCAATGCCATGAATTCAAAATCACTGTCTCACACAATGTACAGTCTTTGCAGAACGTCCCCCTTCTCTGTGCGTTCCAGTCCATGGTATGGGTTGGTGAGGCCACATGAAAAGTGGAGGCTCAGTTCACCTGCCATGGCCTGCGCATGCAAGAGTCGCACACCCTCTTGTTCCCTAATCAGTCTCACCCCTCCTCACACTACCATTTAACTCTTCATCTGCGTTTGCCAACATCACCGTAACCACAATCCTAGGTGGCTCTCACCTCATCCCATCCTTCCCACATGCTCTGTGCGCAGAAACGCAGATTGTAATGGACATCTTTATGCTTCCAGACAGTAGCAGCTACTCTACTATGGAAGGCACATGTGCCACATGATGAGCTGCAGACTCACTCACACCTTTTTCTTATTGTAGGTGAAATTGGCGCACAATCGCCGGGAGCAGCAGCGCACCAGAGATGTGGAGCCTGACCTGCAGGACCTCAGAGGTCGAGCAGTGAGTGTCGGCCCTCGTGGGCACTCCAGTTGATGTGGTGGCGACCGGCGAGGCAGAGCCCCCTATGGATAGTGACGCTATGTGAATGGCCTTGGCGACTTACGTGAGTTCCCTGACCCCTGAAATCGTGTGGTCCACCCCCTTTACATATAGATGTCCAATGCCACCTAATGCATATCACCCTGTCCCCTCCCTGTTTTGTGTTTACAGATGAAATAAAGGACAGTATCCAATTAAAAACAAGGGCATACAAAGTGGCCAAAACTAGTGGAGGACAGAAGATTGGGAAGCTTTTAAAAGGCAGCAAAGAATGACTAAAAAAATGATTAAGAAAGGGAAGATAGACTGTGAAAGTAAACTAGCACGAAATATAAAAACAGGTAGCAAAAGCTTCTATAGGTATATAAAAAGGAAAAGAGTGGCTAAAGTAAATGTTGGTCCCTTAGAGGATGAGACCGGGGAATTAGTAATGGGGAACATGGAGATGGCAAACACTCTGAACAAATATTTTGTATCAGTCTTTACGGTAGAGGACACTAACAATATTCCAACAGTGGATAGTTAAGGGGCTATAGGGGGGGAGGAACTTAACACAATCACAATCACTATCACTATGGAGGTGGTACTCAGTAAGATAATGGGTCTAAAGACAGATAAATCCCTTGGACCTGATGGCTTGCATCCTAGGGTCTTGAGAAGTAGCGGCAGGGATTGTGGATGCATTGGTTGTAGTTTACCAAAATTCTTTGGATTCTGGGGAGGTCCCAGCAGATTGGAAAACTGCAAATGTAACATCCCTATTTAATAAAGGAGGCAGACAAAAAGCAGGAAACTATAGACCAGTTAGCCTAACATCTGTGGTTGGGAAAATGTTGGAGTCCATTATTAAAGAAGCAGTAGCAGGACATTTGGAAAAGCAAAATTTAGTCAGGCTGAGTCAGCATGGATTTATGAAGGGGAAGTTGTAAAGTCCTTATACAATACCACAAATCCACACGAGGCACATTCTATGGACAAGGTCACTGTGTGACCTGCACCTTTATTCACAGGACCAAGAAGTGATGACCCTGTGTGGGACCTCCCTTTATATACCTGGATGACCAGGTGAGGAGTGTCTCCCACAAGTTCACCTCCTGTGGTCAAGGTGTGCATTTCTCAAATATATACAGTATTGCAGTGTTGTTACATGAAGGTTACAAACATGACATCACTTCCCCCCCCCCCCCCCCCCCCCAACATCTTATTGGGATCACAGGTTAAGTCTTTCGGGTGGTCTGCGCTCCCTCGTGGAGTGCCAGAGTTGGGGCTCTGGCTGTTGAGCCTTGGACTGCGTGTCTGCCCCTGTGGTGATTCCGGCCTGTCCGGGCTGACCGCAGGGACTGTGCACGCTGCTGAATGTTCTTGTTGCTCATTCACTGGCGGTGGTGTGAATACCATCTCATGATCTTCCTCAGGTTCCTCAGTGTCCATGCTGAACCTTTTTTTTACTTGGTCCAGATGCTTGCGGCATATCTGCCCATTGTTAAGTTTAACCACGATGACCCTATTCCCCTCTTTGTTTATTATAGTACCTTCAAGTCATTTGGGCCCCAAAGCGTGATTGAGAACAAATACAGGGTCACCAATTTCTATACATCTCCCCTTTGAATTACGGTCATGGTACTCATTTTAGGACTGGCGCTTGCCTTCAACAATGTCGGACAAGACAGGATGAATGAGGGACAGCCGAGTTTTGAGTGTACATTTCATAAGGAGCTCCGCAGGCGGGACCCCCGTGAGCGAGTGCGGTCAGGACCTATAGGCCAGCAGGAAGCGCGATAGGCGGCATTGAAGGGAGGGACCTTGAATCCTGAGCATACCTTGTTTTATGATTTGGACCGCACGTTTCGCCTGGCCATTGGAGGCCGGCTTGAACGGTGCTGTCCTGACATGGTTGATGCCGCCATTACCCGACATGAACTCCCGGAATTCGTAGCGAATGAAACATGGGCCTTTATCGCTAACAAGAATGTCTGGCAAACCATAGGTCGCAAAGACCGCACGTAGACTCTCCACAGTGGTGGATGTCGTGCACGAATTCAAAATGATGCACTCGATCCATTTCAAGTACGCATCAACCACGATGAGAAACATTTTCCCCATGAATGGGCCCGCGTAGTCTACGTGAATGTGTGACCATGGCCTGGTGGGCCAGGGCCATGGGCTGAGCGGGGCCTCCCTGGGGGCATTTCCCAGCTGAGCACATGTCGTGCACCTGCGAACACAGTGCTCCAGGTCTGAATCAATTCCCGGCCACCAAACGTGTGACCGGGCAATGGCCTTCATCAGCATGATGCCTGGCTGCTCGCTGTGGAGTTCCCTGATGAAAGCTTCCCTGCCCCTCAGGGGCATGACTACCCAGCTACCCCATAGTAGGCAGTCGGCTTGGATGGAGAGCTCATCCATCCGTCTGTGAAACGGTCTGACCTCCTCAGGGCATGCTTCGTGTGCGGGCGCCCAATCCCCAGTCAGGACACATTTCTTAATCAAAGATAGGAGGGGATCTCTGTTGGTCCAGATTTTGATCTGGCGGGCTGTGATTGGGGAGCCTGCACTGCCAAAGGCATCAACGGCCATGACCATCTCAGCGCTTTGCTCCGCTGCCCCCTCAGTGGTGGCCAGTGGAAGCCTGCTGAGCGCATCAGCGCAATTTTCAGTGCCCAACCAGTGCCGGATGGCATAGTCATACACAGCCAGCGTGAGAGCCCATCGCTGTATGCGAGCTGACGCATTGGCATTGACAGCCTTGCTGTCTGACAACAGGGATGTGAACGGCTTGTGGTCCGTTTCTAATTCGAACCTCCTGCCAAAAATGTACTGGTGCATCTTTTTCACCCCATAGACACATGCGAGTGCTTCCTTCTCAACCATCCCATATCCACGTTCTGCTTGAGAGAGCGACCTGAAGGCATAAGCCACAGGTTGGAGTTGCCCCTCAGCATTGTACTGCTGCAACATGCACCCAACCCCATAGAACGATGCATCACATGTCAGAACCAATTTCTTACAGGGGTTGTACAGGGTCAACAACTCATTTGAACAGAGTAGGTTACGCGCCCAATTGAAAGCCCGTTCGTGACAGTCCCCCCAAAACCAATCGCAACCCTTACTCAGGAGCACATTTAGCGGCTCCAACAATGTGCTTAAGTTCGGCAGAAAGTTCCCGAAATAATTCAAGAGCCCCAGAGATGAACGCAACTCCGATGTGTTGCCGGGCCTGGGCGCTCATCGAATCACTTCTGTTTTGGGTTCGGTAGGCCGAATCCCGTCTGCAGCAACCCTCCTGCCCAGAACCTCAACTTCGGGAGCCAAAACCACACACTTAGGTTTCTTGAGTCGCAGGCCTACCCGGTTCAGTCGGCGTAGCACCTCTTCCAGGTTGTGGAGGTGTTCCTCGGTGTCCCGACCCGTGATGAGGATATCGTCCTGGAATACGATCATTCCAGGAATGGATTTGAGCAGGCTTTCCATGTTTCTTTGAAAGATCGCGGCCGCTGATCGAATGCCAAATGGGCACCTGTTGTAAACAAACAGTCCCTTGTGCGTGGTGATTGTGGTCAGTAGTTTGGATTCGTCGCCCAGTTCCTGGGTCATGTATGCTGAAGTGAAGTCCAACTTGGTGAACAGCTTGCCACCTGCCAGCGTGGCAAAAAGATGCTCTGTTCTCGGAAGCGGGTATTGGTCTTGAAGGGACACCCGGTTGATAGTGGCCTTGTAGTCGCCACAGATCCTGAACGAGCCATCAGGACAGGAACAATGGGGCTCGCCCAGTTGCTGAATTCAATGGGCGAGATGATGCCCTTTCTCAGCAAATGGTCCAATTCACTTTCAATTTTCTCCCGCATCACATACGGCACAGCTCTGGCTTTGTGGTGCACTGGTCTGGCATCCGGGGTGATGCGAATCACTACTTTGGTACCTTTGAACATCCCGACGCCAGGTTGGAATAGCGACTCAAATTGCTGTAGGACCTGTGAGCATGAACTTCGCTCCACAGATGACACTGCGTGCATATCCCCCCCATTTCCAGTTCATCTCAGCTAACCAGCTCCTCCCCAACAGTGCGGGACCATTGCCCAGGACAATCCAGAGTGGCAGCCGGTTCACTGATCCATTGTGTGTGACAGCCAACATTGCACTGCCTAGTACTGGAATGATTTCTTTGGTGTACGTCCGTAATTGAGTCTCAATGCGTTCTAGTTTGGGTCAGCTGGCTTTGAGTGACCATAGCTTTTCGAATTGTTGAACCCTCATGAGTGACTGGCTGGCCCCCGTGTCCAGCTCCATGCATACCAGGATGCCGTTTAATAGGACCTTCATCATCATGGGTGGCATTTTGGTATATGAGCTGTGAATGTTTGCCACATGAACCCGCTGAACTTCAGCGTCCATTGATTTGCCCCACGCACCATCCTGCCTTGCAGATCCCTCTTCTGGTCCATCCGTCCGTAAATTAGCCTGGTCGCAGCCTTCCTGCACATTCTAGCTAAATGACCAGTGAGGTTACAGTTACTGCAGGTGAACTGTTGAAACCTGCAAGTCCTGGCAGTATGTCTGCCCCCACACCCCCAGCATGAACTGAGATTCCCATTGTTGTGAACAAAAGAGCTGTTACCAGGCATCCCTCGCTGATTGTCCCTTTGACTATTCTTGAGCACCCTGTTAGTGGGTGTCAATGGCCCCATCCCAGAACGCATTGTCCACTGGGATGGCATAAATGTCCGTTCAGCCTGCCATTGTCTGTGTTGAAATTCTGTTCTGGGGTCTATTGCTGCCTGGGGTGTGTCAAACTGCCCTTGCCTGCCTGCTGGGCTCTGAGTCGCGTTTATGATATCGATCCCCAATCCATCGCCACTTTGGAGTCAGGTTTGCGCGCGTATATTATCTTGGTTTCCTCCTCCCCCACCATAAAAGTCTGAGCCAGCAATGCCACCACTTCCAAGGTCAAGTCCTTGATCTCGATTAACTTGCTGAAAATCCCAGCATGACCGATGCCCTCAATAAAGAAATCCCTTAGCATCTCCCCCTGCAGCTGTCTGTGAACGCCGGAGTTCCGCAACGAAGTGCGGTATGCTCTGTCCTGCCCGACGTCGGTGGGTATAAAATCTGTGTTGGGCCATGTGTATGCTGCTCGCTGGTTTGAGATGCTCACTGATTAGCTTACTGAGCTCTTCAAAGGTTTTGTCCGCCGGCTTCTCGGGTGCGAGCAGGTCTTTCATGAGCGCGTAAGTCTTAGATACACAGCTGGTCAGTAGATGAGCCCTTCGCTTGTCGGCCGCTGCATCTCCCAGCCAGTCCTTCGTGACAAAGTTCTGCTGAGGCCTCTCAATGAAATCATCCCAGTCCTCACCAACACAGTACTGTTCCTCTGTGCTACCGGTGGCCATTCTCGTGGGTCGTTGATTCCCGTTTCTCGTCGCCACTGTAAAATCCTCACACAATACCACAAATCCACATGAGGCACATTCTATGGACAAAGTCACTCTGTGACCTGCACCTTTATTCACAACACCAAGAAGTAATGACCCTGTGTGGGACCTCCCATTATATACCTGGATGACCAGGTGAGGAGTGTCTCCCACAAGTTCACCCCCTCAATGTGTGCATTTCTCAAGTATATACAGTATTGCAGTATTGTTACATGAAGGTTACATACATGACAGAAGTCATGTTTGACAAATTTGCTGGAATTCTTTGAGGATGTAATGAACAGGGTGGATAAAGGGGAACCAGTGGATGTGGTGTATTTGGACTTCCAGAAGGCATTTGACAAGGTGTCACATAAAAGGTTACTGCACAAGATAAAAGCTCAAGGGGTTGGGGGTAATATATTAGCATGGATAGAGGATTGGCTAACTAACAGGAAACAGAGAGTCAGGACAAATGGTTAATTCTCGGGTTGGCAACCAGTGGGGTACTGCAGGGATCAGTGCTGGGACCCCAACTATTTATAATCTATATTAACAACTTGGAAGAAGGGACCGAAAGTAATGTCGACAAGTTTGCTGATGATACAAAGATGGGAGGAAAAGCAATGTGTGAGGAGGACACAACAAATCTGCGAAAGGATATAGACAGGCTAAGTAAGTGGGCAAAAATTTGGCAGATGGAGTATAATGTTGGAAAATGTGAGGTCATGCCTTTTGGCAGAAAAACTCAAAGAGCAAGTTATTATTTAAATGGAGAACGATTGCAAAGTGCCGCAGTACAGCGGGACCTGGGGGTAATTGTGCATGAAACACAAAAGGATAATATGCAGATACAGCAAGTGATCAGGAAGGCCAATGGAATCTTGGCCTTTATTGCAAAGGGGATGGAGTATAAAAGTATATTTACAAAAGGATATACTTGTTTTGGAGGCAGTTCAGAGAAGGTTCATTTAGTTGATTCCGGAGATGAGGGGGTTGACTTATGAGGAAAGATTTAGTAGGCTGGGCCTCTACTCATTGGAATTCAGAAGAATGAGAGGTGATCTTATCAAAATGTATAAGATTATGAGGAGGCTTGACAAAGTGGATGCAGAGAGGTTGTTTCAACCGATAGGGGAGACTAGAACTAGAGAGCATTATTTTGTATGCAACCCTAGGTAACCTGTATCATACTGCCACCAGAGAGCATACCTGTTGGAGTCCCAAGGGATCCCAGCATCCCTCAGTTACATTACTTTATTATGAACATAACAACTGGTGACAAGATAATGAACAATCACGCGAAAATGCAGAGAACTGTTGGTATCCTGGAGAAATTCTCAGAAGGGAATGATTGGGAAGCCTTTGTGGAGTGACTCTGTCATGTATCTCACACTACTGTACATAACTGTATCTTACCATGCTATACATGACTGTAACTAGAGATGACCTGTAACCACAAGCTTACCTTACCACCAGGGATGCACTTGCAGGAGACACTGGATACCTGTCCCAGACAGGTATATAAGGACAGGTCTCAGGCAATGTCGCATTCGAGAGCTATGTAATAAAGGTGCAGGTCCAGAGTGACCTTGACTTCAGCATGTGCCTCGTGTGAGTCTGTACTGCAGGGACAGGACTTTACAGTGGCGACGAGTTACGGGATTACAGAATCCACAGAATGGCGACCAATGGCTCAGATGAAAAATACAATGCTGGAGATAATTGGGAGGACTTTATAGAAAGGCTCCAGCAAAGCTTCGTAACCAAAGACTGGTTAGACGACGATAAGGCAGACAAGAGAAGAGCCCATCTCTTGACCAACTGTGGCTCGAAAACATACGCCTTAATGAAGGACCTGCTGGCACCCGAGAAACCAGCAAGCAAGTCGTTTGAAGAGTTGAGCACACTGGTAAGAGAACACCTGAAGCCAGCGAGCAGCCTACACATGGCCAGACACAGGTTCGACAACTACAGATGCTGTGTGGGTCAGAGCATACCCGACTTCGTGGCGGAACTTCGGAGGTTGGCTAGCTTATGAGAGTTCGCCAATGAACTAAGGAGAGAAGTACTGAGAGACTTTTTTATTGAAGGAATGGGCCACGCAGGTATATTCCAAAAGCTCAGAGAGAGCAAGAACTTTACCCTAGAGGCAGCAGCACTGGTTGCACAGACATTCTTGGCAGGAGAAGAAGAAACGAGGTTGATCTATACTGCGGGTACGACAACTAACGAAACATTGGAACAAGGGGTTCACAGCGTGAAGCAAGCCGCTACCCCCACACACAGACAAAGGCAGGAGAGCAGGCCCTCAGCAGCAGGTAGTGGCACCAGAAGCCATCAAGGGCCACATGAACGGCCGTTCACACCTCATCAACCCACAATGTGAGCAATCAACTACAGACTGAGAGAAGCTCAAGAGAGATCAGCCAGACGCAGCTCATCCTTTGGAAACAATGGAAGCGGTCTGTGTTGGAGATGTGGGGGAAGACACTCATCATCGATTTCAGCATGCTGTTTGCAGAAACTGCGACTACACAGGGCATCTGGCCCGCATGTGCAGAAAAATGGCAGCTCGGCTGGTATACGAATCAGAAGGGTCGGAAAGCGGACCAGAAGACGGTGTGGACAGTACCCGGGACACCGAGGTACAGCGGGTCAACACGATCAATGGCCACTGCTCTTACAACAAGACGCCTCCAATAATGATGAAGGTCCTACTCAATGGGATACCCGTCAATTATGGAGCTGGATACGGGAGCGAGTCAATCTCTCATGAGCGCTCAACAATTTGAACAGCTGTGGCCGCACAAAAGAGACAGACCAAAACTCACAAGGGTTGACACCAAATTAAGGACCTATACCAAATAAATCGTCCCAGTCCTTGGCAGCGCCATGCTCTCAGTCACACACAAAGGCACAGTGAACCGACTTCCCCTGTGGATTGTCCCCGGAGATCTCCCAGCACTGCTGGGGAGAAGCTGGCTGGCAAAACTAAACTGGAAATGGGATGATGTTCACGCCATGTCGTCAGAGGAACGGACCTCCTGCTCAACAGTTCTAAGTCGATTTGAACATCTCTTTCAGCCAGGTGTGGGCACCTTCAAAGGGGCTAAAGTCAAAATCTACATCACACAGGATGCCAGATCACAGTGGAAGACACAAAAACCATGCCAAAAATTGCTGGTCACGGGAATGTGGGAAGGGAGGACCTTGAGACAATCACTATCACTAGAGGGGTAGTGCTGGACAGGCTAATGGAACTCAAGGTAGACAAGTCCCCTGGTCCTGATGAAATGCATCCCAGGGTATTAAAAGAGATGGCAGAAGTTATACCAGATGCATTGGTTATAATCTACCAAAGTTCTCTGGACTCTGGGGAGGTACCAGTGGATTGGAAAGCAGCCAATGTAACGCCTCTGTTTAAAAAAGGGGGCAGACAAAAGGCAGGTAACTATAGGCCGGTTAGTTTAACATCTGTAGTGGGAAAAATGCTTGAAGCTATCATTAAGGAAGAAATAGCAGGACATCTAGATAGGAATAGTGCAATCAAGCAGACGCAACATGGATTCATGAAGGGGAAATCATGTTTAACTAATTTACTGGAATTCTTTGAAGATATAACGAGCATGGTGGATAGAGGTGTACCGATGGATGTCGTGTATTTAGATTTCCAAAAGGCATTCGATAAGGTGCCACACAAAAGGTTACTGCAGAAGATAAAGGTACGCGGAGTCATTAGCGGAAATGTATTAGCATGGATAGAGAATTGGCTGGCTAACAGAAAGCAGAGAGTTGGGATAAATGGGTCCTTTTCAGGTTGGAAATCGGTGGTTAGTGGTGTGCCATAGGGATCGGTGCTGGGACCACTACTGTTTACAATATACATAGATGACCTGGAGGAGGGGACAGAGTGTAGTGTAACAAAATTTGCAGATGACACAAAGATTAGTGGGAAAGCGGGTTGTGTAGAGGACACAGAGAGGCTGCAAAGAGATTTGGATAGGTTAAGCGAATGGGCTAAGGTTTGGCAGATGGAATACAATGTCGGAAAATGTGAGGTCATCCACCTTGGAAAAAAAAACAGTAAAAGGGAATATTATTTGAATGGGGAGAAATTACAACATGCTGCGGTGCAGAGGGACCTGGGGGTCCTTGTGCATGAATCCCAAAAAGTTAGTTTGCAGATACAGCAGGTAATCAGGAAGGCGAATGGAATGTTGGCCTTCATTGTGAGAGGGACGGAGTACAAAAGCAGGGAGGTCCTGCTGCAACTGTACAGGGTATTGGTGAGGCCGCACCTGGAGTACTGCGTGCAGTTTTGGAGACCTTACTTAAGGAAGGATATACTAGCCTTGGAGGGGGTACAGAGACGAATCACTGGGCTGATTCCGGAGATGAGGGGGTTACCTTATGATGATAGATTGAGTAGACTGGGTCTTTACTCGTTGGAGTTCAGAAGGATGAGGGGTGATCTTATAGAAACATTTAAAATAATGAAAGGGATAGACAAGATAGAGGCAGAGAGGTTGTTTCCACTAGTCGGGGAGACTAGAACTAGGGGGCAGACAAAAGGCCACAAAATACGGGTGAGTCAATTTAAAACCGAGTTGAGAAGGAATTTCTTCTCCCAGAGGGTTGTGAATCTGTGGAATTCTCTGCCCAGGGAAGCAGTTGAGGCTAGCTCATTGAATGTATTCAAATCACAGATAGATACATTTTTAACCAATAAGGGAATTAAGGGTTATGGGGAGCGGGCAGGTAAGTGGAGCTGAGTCCACGGCCAGGTCAGTCATGATCTTTTTGAGTGGCGGAGCAGGCTCGAGGGGCTAGATGGCCTACTCCTGTTCCTAATTCTTATGTTCTTATATAGACCGGTCCATCACAAGGCTAGAGCTGTGCCCTATGTGATGAGGGAAAAGATTGAACATGAACTGGACAGGCTTCTGCAGGAAGGCATTATCTCACCCGTGGAATTTAGCAACTGGGCAAGTCCCATCGGCCCAGTCATGAAGCCTGATGGATCCGTTCGAATCTGTGGGGACTACAAATCTACCATAAACAGAGTCTCCCTACAGGACCAATACCCACTGCCCAGAGCGGAGGACTTATTTACCAGATTGACTGGAGGAAAACTTTTCTCAAAACTAGATCTCACATCTGCGTATATGACGCAAGAATTGACCGACAAGTCTAAGTTACTCACCACCATCAACACGCATCGAGGCTTTTTCATGTGCAATCGATGCCCATTCGGCATCAGGTCGGCAGCTGCTATATTCCAGCGCAACATGGAGAGTCTGCTCAAGTCCATCCCGGGGTTGGTTGTATTTCAAGACGACGTACTTATCACGGGCAGGGACACCGACTCCCATCTCCGCAATTTGGAGGAAGTACTAAAGCGGTTGGATTGGGTAGGCCTAAGAGTTAAGAAATCCAAGTGCCTGTTTCTTGTGCCCGAGGTTGAATTTTTGGGCAGAAGGATTGCCGCTGATGGAATCCGCCCAACAGAGTCCAAAACAGAAGCAATTCGCCTGGCATCCAGGCCCTGGAATGTCTCAGAACTGTGCGCCTTTTTCGGGCTACTCAATTACTTTGGGAACTTTATGCAGAACTTAAGCACACTGCTGGAGCCTCTCCACATGCTACTCAGAAAGGGGTGCGATTGGTTTTGGGGGGACTCCCAGGAACGCGCCTTCAATAAGGCACGCAACCTTCTGTGTTCCAACAGTGTTTTGGCTTTCTTTGATCCAGGTAAAAAGCTAGTTCTTACATGCGATGCATCAGCGTACAGGGTCGGGTGCGTTTTACAACATGTCAATAGTGCGGGTAAATTACAACCCATAGCTTATAACTCCAGGTCACTTTCGCGGACGGAGCGTGGGTAAGGTATGGTGGAGAAGGAGGCGCTCGCGTGCGTTAATGGTGTCAAAAAGATGCACCAATACCTTTTCGGGGCCAAGTTCGCATTAGAAACCGACCACAAGCCCCTCACGTCCCTACTATCCGAGAGCAAGGCAATAAACGCCAACGCCTTGGCGCGCATTCAACGGGCACTCATGCTGGCGTCTTACGATTACACCATAAGGCACAGACCAGGCACAGACAACTGTGCCGACGCGCTTAGCAGGCTACCCCTGGCGACCATGGAAGGGTCTGACAAACAGGACTGTCAGATAGTCATGGCAATCAATGCCTTTGAGTCCACAGGTTCGCCCGTGACAGCTCGCCAAATCAGAGCCTGGACGACCAGCGACCCCACGTTATCCCTAGTAAAAAGATGTGACTTAACTGGTGACTGGGCAGAGGCTTGCGATACCTGCCCCGAGGAGATCAAACCTTTCCATAGGCACATGCATGAGCTGTCACTACAGGCAGACTGCCTGATGTGGGGCAGCCGAGTAGTTATGCCTCTGTGAGGCAGAGAGGCATTTGTATGGGAGCTCCACCGCGAGCACTCGGGGATCATTCTCATGAAGGCCACAGCCAGATCCCACATCTGGTGGCCTGGCATTGACGCGGACTTGGAGCTCTGCGTCCGTCGGTGCACCATTTGTGCCCAACTCAGTAATGCCCCCAGGGAGGCCTCCCTGAGCCCCTGGCCCTGGTCCACCAAACTGTGGTCGCGGGTGCACGTAGACTATGCGAGCCCCTTCATGGCAAAATGTTTCTCGTAGTTATAGATGCATTTTCAAAGTGGATCAAATGCACCATTTTAAACTCGAGCACCACCTCCACCACTGTGGAGAGCCTTGGAACCATGTTCGCAACGCATGGCATTCCTGACATATTGGTCAGTGATAATGGTCCGTGTTTCACCAGAACAGAATTCCAAGATTTTATGAGTGACCACGGCATAAATCATGTTAAGACGGCACCGTTCAAGCCGGCCTCCAACGGCCAGGCAGAACAAGCAGTGCAGATCATTAAACAAGGCATGCTCAAAATCCAAGGTCCCATGCTGCAGGGCCATCTATCGCGACTGTTGCTGGCGTACAGATCTAATCCGCATTCATTGATTGGAGTTCCCCCTGCGCAACTATTGATGAAGTGGACCTTAAAGACAAGGCTCTCATTAATCCTCCCAGACATACATGAAATCGTTGAGGCAAAGCGCCGTAAGCTAACTGAGTACCATGACCGAAATTTGAGGGGGAGGTGGAATGAGATAGGGGACAAAGTGTTTGTGCTAAACTATGGCAGGGGTCCCAAATGGCTTGCAGGGACAGTAACAAGCAAGGAAGGAAACAGGCTACTGGTGGTACAAATGGACAATGGCCAAACCTGCCGGAGGCATATAGACCAAGTCAAAAGTAGATTTACCAACAACACTGCTGAACCAGAAGCAAACTACAATGTGGAGCTCACGCCACACCTGGTGGACAGACAGAGGGAACAACCTGAGGAAAGGGCAGTCTCAACAGACAGCCCAGGCGAGACACCAACAATCATACTGAACGAAACAGACAGCCCAGGCGAGATACCAGCAATCACAACAAAAGAAAAACAGGCACCAAGGCAAAGAACTGAACCACAGCTAAGACGCTCCACGCGAGAGCGTAGACCACCTGAGAGACTGAACCTATAAAGACAATAAGACCTTGGGGGAGGGTGATGTCATGTATCTCACATTACTGTACATAACTGTATCTTACCATGCTATACATGACTGTAACTAGAGATGACCTATAACCACAAGCTTACCTTACCACCAGGGGTGCACTTGCAGGAGACACTGGATACTGTCCCAGACAGGTATATAAGGACAGGTCTCAGGCAAGTGTGGCATTCGAGAGCTGTGTAATAAAGCTGCAGGTCCAGAGTGACCTTGACTTCAGCATGTGACTCGTGTGAGTCTGTACTGCAGGGACAGGACTTTACAGACTCGACCAATACTTCGTGGCCAACGAGCTGGAAGGGGATGAGAATGCTGCCAAACGAAGGGCGATCCTCCTCACCGTCTGTGGGGCAACAACCTATGGCCTCATGAAGAATCTTCTTGCTCCGGTGAAACCAACAGCCAAATTGTATGAAGAACTGTGTACGCTGGTCCGGGAGCACCTAAATCCGAAGGAAAGTGTTCTGATGGCAAGGTATCGATTCTACACATGTCAACAGTCTGAAGGCCAGGAAGTGGCGAGCTACGTCGCCAAACTAAGGCACCTTGCAGGACATTGCGAATTCGATGGATTCCTTGAGTAAATGCTAAGAGACTTCTTTGTGCTTGGCATTAGCCATAAGGTTATCCTTCGCAAACTATTGACTGTTGAAACACCGAACCTGAGCAAAGCCATAACGATATCCCAGGCATTTATGTCCACCAGCGATAACACCAAACAAATTTTGCAGCTTAAAGAGGTTTCGGCAAGTACTGTACACAAAGTAACATCGTTTTCAGGCAGGAATGTACATAGCAGAACGTACAGGCCTGTAGCTGCACGACCTCAGATAACCCAGAGTCTGCCATCAAACGTTAACGATCATCGAGCCCATCAATGCCGCTTCAAACTCTATGAGTGCAAAGGCTGTGGAACAGTGGGACACTTCCAGCGAATGTGCAGACGAGCTGCAAACCCTGCAAACCACCACGTTGCAGAGGAGGATCGATCCATGGCAGATCAGGCTAAACTAGAGACTCGAACCGAGGAGGCAGAAGTGTATGGGGTACACACCTTCACCACGAAATGTCCACCGATCATGTTAAAAGTCGAACTGGACGGAATTCCAGAATCCATGGAACTGGACACGGGTGCGAGTCAGTCTATCATGACAGACGTGATGCAACAAGGCACACAGGCCCAAGCTTAGCCCCATTAATACCAAGCTAAGAACTTACATTAAAGAGCTGATCCCTGTAATTGGCAGCGCAGCAGTAAAAGTCTCTTATGATAGAGCGGTGCACGAACTACCACTATGGATTGTGCCAGGAGATGGTCCCACACTGTTCGGCAGAAGCTGGCTGGGAAAAATCTGCGGGAACTGGGACGACATCTGAGCGCTCTCGTCCGTCGACGACGCCTCATGTGCCCAGGTTCTGAGCAAGTTCCCGTCGTTGTTTGAGCCAGGCAATGGAGGTTTCTCGGGGGCGAAGGTGCAGATCCACTTGGTTCCCGGTACACGACCCATCCACCACAAGGCATGGGCGGTGCCCTATATGATGCGAGAGAAAGTGGAAATTGAGCTGGACGGGCTGCAGCGAGAAGGCATCATCGCGCCGGTGGAGTTCACCGAGTGGGGCAGTCCGATTGTTCTGGTTCTCAAAGGCGATGGCATGGTCAGAATTTGTGGGGACTATAAAGTAACAATTAACCGTTTTTCGCTACAGGACCAGTACCCGCTACCCAAGGCAGACGACCTATTTGCGACCCTGGCTGGAGGAAAGACGTTCACCAAGTTGGACCTGACCTCAGCCTGCATGACGCAGGAGCTGGCGGAATCTTCGAAAGGCCTCACCTGCATCAACACGCACAAAGGTCTGTTTATCCTCAAAAGATGCCCGTTTGGGATTCGATTGGCCACGGCAATTTTTCAAAGGAACATGGAGAGTCTGCTAAAGTTGGTTCCGTGGACCGTGGTTTTCCGGGACGAAATACTGGTCACAGGTAGGGACACCATCCAACACTTGCAGAACCTGGAAGAGGTTCTAAGTCGGCTAGATCGCGTGGGACTCAGGTTGAAATGCTCGACGTGTGTTTTCCTAGCACCAGAGATCGAGTTCTTGGGAAGAAGAATCATGGCAGGCGGCATCAGACCCACCGACGCCAAGATGGAGGCCATCAAGAACGTGCCGCGACCACAGAACGTGACGGAGCTGCGGTCGTTCCTGGGACTCCTCAACTATTTTGGTAATTTCCTACCCGGGTTAAGCACCTTGCTAGAACCCCTACATGTGCTACTGCGCAAGGGAGACGACTGGGTATGGGGGAAATCACAGGAGGCTGCTTTTGAGAAAGCCAGAAATCTGTTATGTTCCAACAAACTGCTTGTTCTGTATAACCCATGTAAACGTTTAGTGCTAGCTTGCAATGCGTCTTCGTACAGGGTTGGGTGTGTGTTACAACAAACAAATGAATCGGGAACATTGCAACCGGTCGTTTATGCATCCAGGATTTTGTCCAAGGCCGAAAGGGCCTGCAGCATAATTAAAAAAGAAGCTCTGGCATGCGTTTACGGGGTGGAAAAAATGCACCAGTATCTGTTTGGTCTCAAGTTTGAGTTAGAAACTGACCATAAGCCGCTCATATCGCTATTTCAGAGTGCAAAAAGATTAATACCAATGCCTCCGCTCGCATCCAATGATGGGCACGCTGTCTGCATGTAACTATGTAATCTGCCACAGACCAGGCACAGAGAACTGCGCTGATGCTCTCAGTCGGCTACCATTGCCCACCACCGGGGTGGAAATGGCACAGCCTGCAGACTTGCTCTTGGTGATGGGTGCATTTGAAAATGAAAAGTCACCCAGGGAGGCACCGCTAAGTTTGTGGTCATGGCCCTCCAAACAGTGGTCTAGGATCCACGTTGACTTCGCTGGCCCGTTTCAAGGCAAAATGTTTTTGGTTATTGTGGATGCTTATTCAAAATGGATTGAGTGTGTAATAATGTCTGTAAGCACGTCCACTGCCACCATCGAAAGCCTACGAGCCATGTTCGCCACGCACGGCCTGACTGATGTCCTTGTCAGCGACAATGCGCCCTGCTTCACTAGTGCTGAATTCAAGGAATTCATGACCTGCAATGGGATCAAGCACCTCACATCTGCCCCATTCAAGCCCGCCTCCAACGGCCAGGCAGAATGGTCAGTCCAAACTATCAAGCAAAGCTTGAAACGTGTGTCGGAAGGCTCCCTGCAGACCCGCCTGTCCCATGTCCTGCTCAGCTACTGCACCAGATCCCACTTGCTCACCGGAGTTCCCTCAGCCGAGCAGTTCATGAAAAGGGCGCACAAAACAAGGCTCTCTCTTGTTCACCCTGATCTCCATGATCACATCGAGGACAGACAGCATCAACAAAGCATGTACCATGATCGCGCAAACTTGTCACGCGATATTGAGGTCAATGACCCTGTATTTGTATAAAACTATGGACATGGTTCCAAATGGCTTGCTGGCACTTTCATAGCCAAAGAAAGGAGTAGGGTGTTTCAGGTCAAACTTGCTAATGGACTAACTTGCAGAAAGCATTTGGACTAAACCAAACTGCGATTCACAGACAGCCACGAGCAACCTGAAGAGGACACCACCAACTTCGACCCTCCGACACACACACAAGTGGCAACCGACATCACGGTTGACCATGAAGCTGAACTCACCATCCCCAGCAGCCAAGGCAGGCCAGCTGTGCAGCAGCCCAGCGAAGAACCAACCAACTCACTCACACCTGCATTTGTACCGAGACGATCGACAAGGGAGCGAAAAACCCCAGATCGTCTCACCTTGTAAATAAGTGTACTATTGACTTGGGAGGGAGTGATGTTATGTATGCAACCCTAGGTAACCTGTATCATACCGCCACCAGAGAGCATACCTGTTGGAGTCCCAAGGAATCCCAGCATCCCTTGGGAGCACTGTATATAAGCAGGCCTCCCACGCTGTACCTGCACTCTGGAGTTTGAATAAAGGAGCTAAGGTCACAGTTACTCATGCCTACAGTACTCAGTTACATTACTTTTTTATGAACATAACAGGCATAATCTTAGAATAAGGGGCCGCCTGTTTAAAACTGAGATGAGCAGAAATTTCTTCTCTCAGAGGGTTGTAAATCTGTGGAATTCGCTGCCTCAGAGAGCTGTGGAAGCTGGGACATTGAAAACATTTAAGACAGAAATAGACAGTTTCTTAAATGATAAGTGAATAAGGGGTTATGGAGAGCAGGCAGGGAAGTGGAACTGAGTCCATGATCGGATCAGCCTTGACCGTATTAAATGGCGGAGCAGGCTCGAGGGGCCGTATGGCCTACTCCTGCTCCTATTTCTTATGTTCTTATGATCAGCCAGAAGCACGGCACCTTCCCCTGAACCATCAACATTAGGCGATGGGGAAGATGACGAGGGAAGGGACGACAGTGTGATAATGGAGCAAAACACTTCATCAGTCCCACTGAGTGGGGACACCACATCGGTGGAGGAGTCTGAATTCGCGGGGTTTGAAGAGCATGAGGCTCCTGGCCCCAGTGGCCTACAGCAACGCCGAGCGGGAGGGGGAAGCTCAGAGGCCAGCTCCCCGGAGGGTGAGTCAGCCCAGGAGTCCCACTGATGCACAGTCAGAGATGGACCTGGATTTGGAGGCTATGGACAGGGAAACCACACAAATGCACCACGACCTCATGGGTGCGTTGGAGAGGGTCCCGCAGAGCATTGATGAACTTGCTGTGAGTGTGGCAGAGGCCGCCTCAAGCATTGCCTCTCAGGAGTCCAACGAGCCCATCCTTGCCCACTTACAGAGGGAAATGGGCCCAACGAGCGATAGTGGAATCCCAGAGGGGATGATGCAGCAGCAGCGACATCCCAGGCCCAAGCCACGCAAGAACTCTGATGTGATGCTGTCAGTGATTGGGGGCATGAACTCGCAGACTGTATGTTTCAGGCTCAGTGTGCTTTGAGTCAGTCTTGGTGTTATGCCATGCTCCGGATGCAGAGGCTCCGCCCCGTGTGAGTGGCAGTGGGCCACTGGAAATGGAAGATGCTGTCCTTCCTCAAGATGACAGCATTCCGGCTCCCACCACTGCCACTCCACCTTTGCACCTGCTGTGGTCTACTCCCGAGCCATCCCAGACTGCTGCCACCGATGCTGTGGTGGTGCAGTCTGCAGCCGGGTCTTTCAGGGCCAAAACTGGCCCAGGACATCCTGCTAGGCCATCTGTACTGTCTGCCCCACACACACAGCAGCCCTCCAACAGCCTTGCTGTAGGCACTGAGGCCACATTGAGGAGGAGCACTAGGTGTGGGAGGGTAAAGGTGAGGGGTGGGAAAAGTCAGTCAAGTCTGAGTGAGGACTTTGCCCATCATGGACAGATGTACTCATCATGTAAATAATGGCTGTAAATATGTTGTTGCACTGTTCAGCTTCATTGTGCTTGATGGTCTTTCAATGGGGCTGTGGAGGGGTTTGGTGGTTTTGTTTGAGGCGACTACGTTGGTGTCGTAAGTAAAATGTTAGTTTGACCATTTTGCATTGATGTCTTATGTATGATTATGGACTTTAATGGGGATGTGCCATTATCGTGGCACATTGAGCAGTCAGTATTAGCTGCATCCCTCAGCTTACTCCATTCAAGAGAACCGATGCATTATGGGCTGCTGACATGCGGCTCTTGCACCGGTCACCACGCTGCGCCCACCGTGGATGGTGCTCATCCTGGTGAGGCTGGCCATCCTCCTGAGGTGGGCCTGCAATCCCCACTGGCAATGCCCGGCCCCTCATGATGGCCAAGTTGTTTAGCATGCAACACACCACAATGAATTGCGACACCTGTTGAGGGGAGTATTGAAGGCTGCCTTCAGAGAGGTCCAGACATGGGAAATGCTGCTTGAGCACCCCTATTGTCTGTTCAATGATGTTGCGGGTGGCCGCATGGCTCTCATTGTAGCGATGCTCCGCTTCTGTGGTGGGGTTGCAGAGGGGGGTCATTAACCAGATAGCTAGGCCGTATCCTTTGTCCCAGAGAAGCCAGCCACACCCTTCCTGTGGTGGCTGAAGCAATCGTGGCACAGTGCTCTCACGCAGGATGAAAGCTTCATGTGCAGTCCATGGATAGCAGGCATTCACTGTGAGGATGCGCTGCATGTGGTCGCACAACAGCCGCAAGTTTAGGGAGTGATATCCCTTTTGGTTTCTGAATACCTCTGCATTGTCAAATGTGCTCGCAAGGCCATGTGTACGGAGTCAATGGTTCCTTGAATCCTCGGGAAGCCTGTAATCCTGCCAAAACCACATGCCTGCTCATTCTGGCTCTCTCTGCTCATTGGGAACATTATGAAGTCCATTCTGCGGGTGTAGAGTGCCTTTGTGATGTGATGAATCCAGCAATGTGCAGCATATTGAGAGATGCGGCATATGTCCCCTAGTGCAGCCTGGAAGGAGCCGGAGGTACAGAAGGCCAGCGCCACAGTGACCTTCACTGCGATGGGCAGCGCAGTCCTGGTGCCGATATGAGGCTGCAGGTCTGCCTGCAGGAGATGGCATATCTCGGTCAGCACTTCCTTTCGGAAGCACAGCCTTCTCACAGACTGCTGCTCCGAGAGGTGTAGGTATGAGTTTTGCACCCTGTAAACCCATGGGGGGTAAGGCTTCTTGTCCAGACGTCTATGCCCGCTCCTCATTCGTGGCCCTACATGGCCAACAGCCCTTCTATTTTCACGCCGCCTAACCAGAGCATGGAGGTAGGTGACACTGGTGAACTAGTAATGCCCCCATTAAATTGTTTCACTAAACCCGTAAGGACCCCGTCATGGCAGATCATTCTTCAGATTTAAAGTCAGGTGATGCAGTGACCTGAGCGATAACGTTGCACTTGATGTGCCCTCCGTTTTAGGATCCTCCCTCCCTCACTTTAAATATGCTGCAGATAGTGTCAACAGAACGTGGAACCGCTGTTTTTTCTGGTGTGATTAGGGGCCAACGCTAAATGATGTATATCCACCTAATTTTTCGACCTGGCCATTAGCGAGACATTGCACGACGACTGACATCATCATCTGAATGAAATTACAGAGCGAGGCGCAAGCATTTAGCACTGCCGTAAAACCGGCACCGAATTTCCTGGCGGGGCACTGTAGGCTGTGCACCCGGGCGGTAAGCAATTCGACCCCCATTACCGGGGCGCTAGACAACCGAATTTCCAGCCCCAGGAGATGGAACCCTGGCAGATATTATCCTTCCGAAACATTCAGGCCAGTTGTCTTTAGTGCATCTTTAGTGAGAGATTTAAAAACAGTGATTTCTGGTAGCCACTTGTAAGTGAGAATAGGTGAAAAGTGTATGATTGCTGATAATGGAACTCATCTTGTCTGTTGAAAATAAACCCTGCCTTTCTCTCAACCTCTCTCTAAGGAAATAAAACCCTCAGCTAAATTGGGAAGATTAGCTTCATGGGGCCTTTAACATGTTGCCATTCACATCTCAATGACATTTGTTTCCAGATTTATGTGGGACTGACAGCTGTTTTGTACTTTTAGTTCCAGAGAACACCCACACTCCCAGTCAATCTGCCAGAGACTATTCTTGTCTTCCGCTTAGAAGCATTTGAAGAGAACATAAGGCAGTCAGACTGGGCAGCCGATAAACACTGACCACCTTCAGCAGCATAGCAGAATTCTGTTACTTGACCTTGTAAAATGGCAGCCAGGTTTATACCCCACATTTTCAACCACGTTAGACAAATTAACATAGATAAATCAGTTCATACTGTATATATAAACAGTTATGCACACATTATTGGACGCACCCTCTTACAGCAGAAATACAATGCCAATGCAAATAATGAGAAATGAACGCTCACTCAAAGGATAATAACATGAGCGTGTGATTAATAAAACTGTTGCTTAGATTAAGAGTTGGAAACCTTTAACATCGTCATTTTATTCTTTACTGCACTAGGGAAAAAATAAGTTAGACGAGACTGCTTCATTTGCATAGGAGACATAATGGCACAACAGGTGGTGTAACAGTCCAGTACAGAGAGTTATTGGAAGGGAGGGGAGTGAAAATAAGAGTGGGAGAGAGAGAGAGAGAGATTGGGACACCGAGAAAGAAAATTAGGTGAATTATCTCAGTCATTCTCACACACTCAGTAATTAGTTAGTCATCATCGTATGCAGTCCCTCGGAATTGAGGAAGACTTGCTTCCACTCTAAAAGTGAGTTCTCAGATGACTGTACAGTCCAATACGGGAATTACAGTCTCTGTCACAGGTGGGACACACAGTGGTTGAAGGAAAGGGTGGGTGGGGAGCTTGGTTTGCCACACGCTCCTTCCGCTGTCTGCGCTTGATTTCTGCATGCTCTCAGCGACGAGACTCGAGGTGCTCAGTGCCCTCCCGGATACTCTTTCTCCATTTTGGCGGTCTTGGGCCAGAGATTCCGGTGGGGATGTTGCACTTTATCAAGGAGGCTTTGAGGGTGTCCTTGAAGCATTTACAGGATATATAAGGACTTGGGAACAGTGTCACTAATCCACCCATATGTGTCAGCTGTGGCTTAGTGGGTTAGCACTCTCTAGGTGGGAGAGGCTAGGAATGAGCAGGTGCTGCTGGAGTTGGAGTGAGTTTGTAAAAAGTTGGTGGTGGGTTTTTGGGTTGTTTTTTTCAGATTTCAGAGTGCCAGGCCCCTCAGAGGACAATGCTCCCAGTGTGAATTTAACCAGGGGAGAGAATGTCTTGAGAACAGAGAATAAAAGGCCCAAAGATTTGGGCCGGGATCCCAGGAGGTTTGGAAAAGAAAACACGGTGGTGGTTCACTGCCTGGATAAGGAGATGCGAGCTTGGGGTATTATCCAGGCAGTACTTGAGGAATGCGGTGAGGGAAGTTGCTTTGCTTGCTGATCAAAGCCGAATGTTGGATTCGAAGTGACAGTCAGTGGCCGAGAGAAGATGGAAAGATTTTTACTGAGCCTGAAGTTTGGTGAGAAGTACTTGGATGTATCTTTGCTATATTCCGAAGAGGTGATAGTTTCATTCTTAAACCTGCCGGTTTATGTTGAGGACGATGTGCTGATAAAAAAGTTGGAGTCATGAGACATGAAACTTTGCTTAGTAATAAAGAGGAGATACTATCCTGGAACGCAAGTAGCCGATGGAACCCGTTATGTAAAAATGCAGTTCCCAGAGAGGATGAAGTCATTATCCTACAGCATGAAATTCGAGACAAGGGAAGGAGTGCAGTACTTCTGGATTCTGCAAGATAACTAGGTGAAGGTTTGCTACTACTGTCTTGGACACAACCATTTAGTAAGACGCTGTCCAGACTTGTACTGTTATAACTGTGGCAAATTTGGGCACATCGCTTGGAACTGCAAGGTAAAGAGCTGTGCGGTTTGTCGCAAATGTCCCACCCGCTGTGAGTGTGAGGCAGAAGGAAGTTCCTTGAACGATGAGGAGATGGGAGAAGGAGCAGGAGGTGTGAGTGGAGTAGCCAGAAGAGTTGAGCAGGCGGGGGACACAGCCGCCGAACGGAATGAGGAAAGAGCGCAAGAAGAGGCAGAAAATTGTGGAGCAGAAAACAGGATGGGAATGGTGGAAAACACACCAAGTGTGGTGGAAAAGGAATAAGTCAGCGGAGGACATCACGGGTCAGAGACAGAGTCGAGCCATAATATGGCTCACCTTCAGGTGTCCGTGGGGGGAGCTGGGGCGGGTGTGGGGTGCGGGGTAAGTGTAAGTACTCCAACGAGAGACGGGGAGTTGTACAACTTGGGAAGCAGGAGGGTGCAAGAGGCAGGAGCCTTAAAGGAGCAGCAGGAAAGGAGCGGGGAGACAAAGACACCAAAAGGGAGCAAGATGGGTGGGGACACGCCATTGTCCCAGAGAGAGAAGAAACAGGGAGCAAGGGTCAGCAGTGGAGGTGAGGCTGAAGGGAGTGGCACTGTTGGAGAAACCATGTTAGCAGAGGACTCTCTAAGGGAGATTCTGTATCTGACGGGGAACAGGGATGGGAGATTACAGAAGAGCTCGAGTGTGAGGAGTCAGAGGAGGATGGTGACATGGAACTGGGGGTTGGGGGGGGGGGCTTCATGTGAAAGGGAAAGGTTAGTGAAGGGCAGAAGGAGGGAGAAGGGACAGTTCCACAGCCTAAATTTAATGTAAGAAAGAGGCTGAAAATGCAGGGAAAGTTCAAATAGGAGGTGAAAAAGAGCCGGAGGCTGCAGGAGAAAGCAACAGCTGCCTAAAAAACGGAGCATGAGGGGAGGGAAGGACCAGAGATTAAATGATGCTGGGGGCATTATCAGGCACACTTCTTTTATCAGGAGCAATGATTACATTGGTCTCGATTAACGTGACCGGACAGGGGAGAGAACAAATTGCAGCAGTTGTTGCAGTGTTTTAAAGGCACTGACCTGTTGTGCCTGCAAGCAACCTTTTGGGGTGAGGATATCCTAGAAAGAGTTCGGAAGGTTTGGAAGGGAGAAGTGTTTGCAAGTTGCGCAAATAATAACTATAGAGGGGTGGCTGTTTTAGTGAGTTCATCCATAAAAGAGAACATTGCATTGTTGGACAAGGACACTGAGGGGAGACTTTTACAACTAAAGGTACAAAATGGATGAATTGAATTGTGATCTCTTTAATATCTATGCACCGAATGACCATTGCAGGCGTTGTGAGTTTTTTCAGTGGTTATTCACAGAAGTGGCAGAAGCAGAAAACCCTTGTATACTGGGGGATTTTAATGTATCTTTTATCTCCTACTCCTTTTTTATGGCCTACTCCTGCACCTATTTTCTAGGTTTCTATATTTCTATCTCAGATGGACATTTCAGCCCAGATAACCTTAAGGATGATGGGCTAGAACCTCTACTTTTTAGGCATGCTTAACACCCACTTAATGCCCATTTTACCGCTGAAATGATGTCTAACGCCCATATATCACCCATTTTGGTACAAAATGGAAACTGACAGACTTTTTTAGGAGATTTATCGCTGAGGCTTATTTTCCCAATGTGCTTAACACTGGGGAAAAATATTCCAGCCTGCCTACTTATTTTGGGCGGAATCAGCAGAATGGGCGAAATCAGCGCCCATAATATCAGCCAGCTTTACTTTCCGCACAAAATTAACGGCGAGATTCAATTTGAACGCCCGCCCACTGTTTTTTGTCGCAAAGAGCATATTTATCCAAACTAGCGGCCATGGAGATCGGCCAATGTCAATTTCACCACCTCGCACACATATCGCCACAATATCGCTCGCTCATAAAACTGCCCACAAAAAGTGGAACTAACCGGAATGATTGCCAGCGATGTGGCTGGCATTTGTTAAATCCCACTCTTATGTGAGGAGCTGATATCGGAAAGATTTGACTGAAAGAGCACTGATGTGAGTGACCACGCTGACACACTGCTGTGTGTGTGCAGTTCAAACATCAATGGTGCCCATCACCTTGGTGCCAGTTAAAGTTTACGTTGATTGATGTTCAGTTGTATTTAACCCTTTCACGGTAAGGAATCACCAGTGTGTAACGGTTCAGCTATCTGAGACAATGCGCAACAAGGTTATGCTCAATAACAAAAGTTTAATACCAACATTGATCTGAAATCATAAGTATCACAGCCAATAACACCCAACCCTCGCCCACACCCCACTTTTCCCACAATATACATAAATCACATGTTCAACATGTCCATCAACACAGAATACAAAGGCAAAGCAGGAGCGTGGTCCCCAGCCCCCATACATTGCAACAAATTGCATACACCCAGATGGAGATATAACACAGCCATCACCTGCACACATACACCTCGCTTTCCTTCTCCCCTCTCCTTCTCCCCATCTCTTCCCCTCCTCGCTCCACGGTGCCTGGCCGAGGAGCTCCTCAGGCGGTGCCTCATTGGGGGGGGATGAAGGCAGATGTGTTGGTTGGATGGGGATGGGAGCAGGGGGTGCCGAGCGGGCAACATTCTCTGATGCAGAAGCAGGATCTTGGTCCTTGCTCTCATCTGTCGTTCGCAGTGGTGGTGCAGAACCTAGGGGTGGAGTGCCACGCTTGGGGACCACTGGGAGGCCTGTGGCAGCAGTGTTCCTGGCTATCGCATCCAGGGACTATGCCATGCATGGAATGTACTCGGTCATGGTGGCCAGCTGTCGGGATATGCCCCCCAATGCTTTGATGAGCTGGTCACCAATGTCTACAGTCCTCCTGGACAACTCTACCATCTCTCTGCTCTCATGTCGTGCTCGTGGAACAGACCTGCCACGTCCACGAGACCTCCGCGGGGTCGGCACCGTCCTGGGGACATATAGGGTGCCCTATGGAGAGGTGCTTGGGGCCGGTACCTCCAGAGTGGAGGCAGGAATGACCGGAGGACCACTAGATGGCCTTGGGATGGAATGGCTTCTGGAGCATGGCGATGCAGGTTCTTCGAAGTCTGTGCTCTCATCCGTGGAGAACAGACCCAGCGGATTGACGGACGAGAATCGGAGCTCCTCAGCACCAGATGTAGTAGGATCGTCCACTGACTCCTGCCCCGCGCCCCCACCTTCTGGCCTCTGTGGTCCTGCCTAGGACTGTGCTGTTGGCTGAGCTGCAAAACACAAATGCGGTTATTAGAGGAGAAGGGGGTGCTAGGGTCACAAGGTGAGTCCAGCACTACACACAGCATATGCACGACAAAAGCACCACCGCTCTCAAAATCATCACAGACATCACATTTCATGACCACCAATACATTGTGCATTGCAGTGATTTTCATTAGGCCAGCATTATTTCTATGATACTTTTAGAAATCATCTATCGTATATGATTGTTCAGATATGAGTGGGTGTGGCATTTATTGACTTTACACCACGCAATGGTGTAAGCTTTACTCACATGGCATCACTTCAGGGTCTGCAGATGCGTCCATGGCTGTCCGGGGGTGCTTCCCCACGAGTGAGAGCACTCGCTCTTCCATCTCTGTGATGTTGTTGGGGACTGGTGGCCCCTCACCCGTTTGCCTCTGCACAGACCTCATCATCGATAGCTTCTTCTGTAAAAGATGGCAGAACAACATGGTATGAGATTATTGCGTGATATTATTGCTAGGTACTGTCACAGAGACTGATACAACACATAACCAACAGATGTGATCATGATTATTATGATTATCACTCTTTACCTAAAGATGTACACCGTGACCGCAGGCTTTGATAAAACATTCCCGGTTAAAGTGCAAGTCCTCACATCTGCTGATAGTTACTCATGACTGTTACAAATCAAATTATAAAAATACATAAGTACATGTAAATCAATGTAATGCGTATCTCACAAGGTCGCTCCATCGTTTGCGGCATTGATTGCCCTCACGCACCTCGTTGGTCGTCGACAAGACCACGTCTGCTATAAGAACATAAGAACATAAGAATTAGGAACAGGAGCCCCTCGAGCCTGCTCCACCATTCAACAAGATCATGGCTGATCTGGCCGTGGACTCAGCTCCACTTACCCGCCCGCTCCCTGTAACCCTTAATTCACTTATTGGTTAAAAATTTATCTATCTGTGATTTGAATACATTCAATGAGCTAGCCTCAACTGCTTCCTTGGGCAGAGAATTCCACAGATTCACAACCCTCTGGGAGAAGAAATTCCTTCTCAACTCGGTTTTAAATTGGCTCCCCCATATTTTGAGGCTGTGCCTCCTAGTTCTAGTCTCCCCGACCAGTGAAAACAACCTCTCTGCCTCTATCTTGTCTATCCCTTTCATTATTTTAAATGTTTCTAGAAGATCACCCCTCATCCTTCTGAACTCCAACGAGTAAAGACCCAGTCTACTCAATCTATCATCATAAGGTAACCCCCTCATCTCCGGAATCAGCCCAGTGAATCGTCTCTGTACCCCCTCCAAAGCTAGCACATCCCTCCCTAAGTAAGGTGACCAAAACTGCACACAGTACTCCAGGTGCGGCCTCACCAATACAGTTGCAGCAGGACCTCCCTGCTTTTGTACTCCGTCCCTCTCGCAATGAAGGCCAACATTCCATTCGCTTTCCTGGTTACCTGCTGCACCTGCAAACTAACTTTTTGAGATTCATGCACAAGGACCCCCAGGTCCCTCTGCACCGCAGCATGTTGTAATTTCTCCCCATTCAAATAATATTCCCCTTTACTGTTTTTTTTTCCAAGGTGGATGACCTTACATTTTCTGACATTGTATTCCATCTGCCAAACCTTAGCCCATTCGCTTAACCTATCTAAGTCTCTTTGCAGCCTCTCTGTGTCCTCTACACAACCCGCTTTCCCACTAATCTTTGTGTCATCTGCAAACTCTGTTACACTACACTCCGTCCCCTCTTCCAGGTCATCTATGTACATTGTAAACAGTCCATATCCTCTGGTAGGCCTTTGGGGTGAGCTTCCCACGCCCTCCCTGTGTCAAATCACCCCAATGTAACTCGACCTCCTGCAGGAGGCTCGTCCGAGAACCTCCTGTCTCTTCAATGTGCTCCTCTCCCACCTCACTGCTCTCTCCAGCGTCAGTCTCCCCAGCGTGCTGTGATGCCTCCTCCTCTCTCTCCATTATAGGGCAAATTCGGTCAAATATGTGGCTGGTAACAGCTACTTTTTGTTTGCCTACTTGCTGTGAAGCTCTAAAGTCTCCCTTCTTCCTCCCAAAGCAGCCACACCACATCCAGCCACACCTTCAGTCCCTCTGAGCTCCCTCTCTCTCTGTCTCCTCTTCTGCACATGTCATGGTGACCCTTGACCTCCAGAATCATGGGAATCGAGCGTTGCCATGTCGTTGCTAAGGACGGCCACACTTTGCGGCAGAAGGTCAGAAAAATTTAACGCGACCGCCCCTTTGATATCACTCGCGGTAATGCCCATTTTCAAAACTGTAAGCTAGGTGTTTTGAGAATGGGCGAGAAGCCAGCGATCTGAAAACCCTTTTTTACTGCCCACACCGGAAATAACGCCCATTTTTGGGCGATAAGCACAAAAGTGAAGTTTCTAGCCCGATAACTCCAGAGAGATGTTTGTAAAAATGAAGACAAATTTAAATTTGAGAGACTTATGGAGGGTTTGAAACCCCATAAAAAGGGTGTTCTCCAAAAGAGGTTGTGTGGGTGATGTTTTAAAACAGAGCCGAGTAGATTTTGTGTTAATGTGGGAAGGGTTAAGTTCTGAGGTGACGGAGATTTATTATAAAAAAGTATTTTTTAGTGACCACTTGGCTTTGGTTCTTAAAATTAGGAACAGCAGAGTTAAAATCGCTCCGGTGTGTGGATTTTAAATAATCAGTACCTGAAAGAAATTGCTTTTAATGAAGGGATTTAAAATATAATAAAGAATGCTCGGAAGGAACCTTTATTCTTGAAAGAAAAAAGAGTTTGGTGGAACAATTTCAAATATGAGGTAAAAGTTTTTTCGGTACATTATGGGAAAGAAAGAGCAACAGCTAACCGGCGTCAAGGTGAGATTATAAACATAAGGTTTACAGGTATCTGTAAAGCAGTTGACGGAGAGGATAAGGGAGCAAAGACTAAGTAGAAAGTTTTAAAGGAAGAGTGGGAATTATTGCAAGCTGAAAAATGCAAGGGGGCAATTTTCCGTGCAAAGGCTAAAGATGCATTGGAGGGAGAATGATGCACTAGATATTTTCCAGAGCAAGAGAAGTTGCAACAAAGGTTGTTTCGAATAACTCCACAAGACTGAGTACTGTAAGGTTAAACTGATGTGACCTTAGTCTCTTTAATACAACTCCAGAGTGCCAAAGCAGCATGGCAGACAACCTTTTATACTCCCTTGCACGAGGTGTGCAGGTGACCCTTGGGCCTCCAACAGTTGCGCCCTCTGGTGGCAAGTCTTACACAGTTACAATGTTTACATACATAATATCACTCCCCCCAAAGTCTTTGATACAAGTTATTTACAAGTTGAGGCTGTCCGGGGCCCTTCGCTCCCTGTTGAACGTCTGAGTTCAAACTCTGGCATGGGTGAGTTGGTCGGACCATTGCTGCACTGCGGTGTGGCAGGTCTGACAGGACTGTTGGGAATGGTGGGTTCATCCTCTTGATTGACAGCGAGGTCGATTGCTGATTGGGTGTGTGTTGGTGGATCGATGATGGTGATGTCCTCTTCAGGTTGTTCCTGGTTGTCAGTGAACCGCAGTTTGGTCTGATACAAATGCCTTCTGCACATTTGTCCATTACATAGTTTGACAATAAACACTCTATTCCCCTCCTTGGCCAAGACAGTGCCAGCAACCCAGTTGGGACCATGACGGTAATTAAGGACAAACACAGGGTCGTTAACATCAATGTCACGCGATACAGCCGCGCGATCGTGGTACATGTTTTACCGGTGACGCCGGGTTTCCACATGATCATTTAGATCCAGGTGGACTAGGGAGAGCCTGGTTTTGAGTGCTCTCTTCATTAATAATTCTGCAGTGGGAACCCCGGTAAGTGAGTGGGGTCGCGTCTGGTAGCTGAGCAGAACCCGAGATAAATGAGTCTGCAGGGAGCCGTCCGTCACGTGTTTCAAGCTCTGCTTGATTGTTTGGACTTCCCATTCCGCTTTTCCGTTGGATGCGGGCTTAAATGGGGCAGACCTGACATGCGGGTCATAAACTGATTGAATTCCGAGCTGATGAAACACGGTCCATTGTCACTGACAAGGACGTTGGGCAAGCCATGGGTGGCGAACATGGCCCGGAGGCTTTCAATGGTGGCAGTGGATGTGCAGGATGACATGATTACACATTCAAACTATTTAGAGTAAGCGTCCACTACTACTAAGAACATCTTTCCTAGAAGGGGGCCAGCGAAATCTACATGGATCCTGGACCACGGTTTGGAGGGCCATGACCACAGACTCAATGGAGCCTCCCTTGGTGCATTGCTCAACTGTGAGCAAGTGTTGCACTGGTGTACGCATGACTCTAAGTCTGAGTCAATGCCGGGCCACCAAACGAGCAACCTGGCGATAGCCTTCATCATGACTATGCCTGGGTTGGTACGGTGTAGGTCGCATATAAACATTTCCCTGCCTTTTTTTGGCAAAACCACGCAATTACCCCATAAGAGACAATCCGACTGGATGGACATTTCATCTTTGCGTTGGTGAAACGGCTTAATTTCATCTTGCATTTCCCCGGGAACAGCCGACCAGCTCCCATTGAGGACGCAACTTTTTACAAGTGATATCACAGGATCCTGGCTGGTCCAGGCCCTGATCTGGTGAGCAGTGACTGGTGACCCCTTGCTCTCAAAAGCATTCATGACCAGAAGCAAGTCTGTGGGCTGCGCCATTTCCACCCCAGTAGTGGGCAATGGTAGCCGACTGAGGGCATCAGCACAGTTTTCTGTTCCTGGACTGTGGCCGATAACATAGCCATAGGCGGACAATGTTAGTGCCCATCTTTGGATGCAGGATGAAGCATTGGTGTTTATACCTTTGCTTTCTGAAAACAGTGAAATGAGCGGTTTGTGCTCAAACTGGAGTCCAAATAGGTATTGCTGCATTTTCTTACCCCCATATACACATGCTAACGCCTCTTTCTCGACCATACTGTAGGCTCTTTCAGCTTTAGATAGACTTCTAGACACATATGCAACCGGTTGCAGTTTGCCTGGTTGCTTTGCTGTAACACACAGCTGACCCCGTACAAAGATGCATCACAAGCTAGCACTAAACGTTTACACGGGTCATACAGTACAAGTAACTTATCAGAACATAATAGGTTTCTGGCTTTCTTAAAGGCTGTCTCTTGAGATTTACCCCGAACCCAGTTGCCACCCTTACGTAGCAACATGTGCAACGGTCCCAGCAAAGTGTTCAACCCGGGTAGAAAGTTACCCAAATAGTTGAGGAGTCCCAGGAACGAACGCAGCTCCGTCACATTCTGTGGTCTGGGTGCATTCTTGATGGCCTCCGTCTTTGAGTCCGTGGGTCTGATGCCGTCTGCTGCAATCTTTCTCCCCAAAAATTCGACCTCTGGCACCAGGAAAACACACTTGAAGTGTTTCAGCCTCAGTCCCACTCTGTCCAGTCGACTTAGAACCTCTACCAGGTTGTGCAGGTGTTTGATGGTGTCACGACCGGTGATCAGATGTCGTCTTGAAACACAACGGTCGCGGAACCGATTTCAGCAGACTCTCCATGTTCCTCTGCAAAATGGCAGCAGCCGAGTGAATCCCAAAAGGGCACCTGTGGTATATAAACAGTCCTTTGTGTGTGTTGATGCACGTCAATCTTTTCTTTTCGAAGATTCAGCCAGCTCCTGTGCCATGTAAGCGGAGGTTAGATCCAAATGGGTGAACGATTTCCCCCCTGCTAACGTTGCGAACATGTCATCCACCTTGGGTAGTGGATACTGGTCTTGTAATGAGACTTGGTTGATTGTTACCTTGTAGTCTCTGCAGATTCTGACCGTGCCATCGCTTTTCAACACCGCTGGCCCACTTGTTGAACTCAACTGGCGATATGATTCCCTCTCGTTGAAGTCTGTCCAGTTCGATCTCGACTTTCTCCCTCATCATATATGGAACCACTCGAGCCTTGTGATGAACAGGCCGTGCATCAGGCACCTGTGAAGTTGCCGATGCCTGGTTCAAATAGAGACGGAAATTTGCTCAGCACTTGAGTGCACCGAAGATAATGCTTTGATGTCATCCCAGTTCCATCGAATCTTTCCTAGCCAGCTTCTGCCGAACAGCGTTGGGCCATCACCTGGTACAATCCACAGTGATAAGTCATGCACAGCTCCATCATACGATACCTTCACTGCCGCACTGCCAATGATTGGTAAGAGCTCTTTGGTGTAAGTACACAGCTTTGTATAAATGGGGCTCAGTTTGGGCCTTTGTTCATTGTTGCCCCACAGTTTCTCAAAAGCCTTCTGGCTCATAATTGACTGACTCGCCCCCCATGTCCAACTCCATGGAAACTGGAATGCCATTTAATTTGACTTTCAGCATTATAGGAGGGCTCTTGGTGGTGAAGGTGTATACCCCATACACTTCTACCTCGGCCTTGGGTTGAGTTGCCTCTCTTACTCGTTCTGCATGATCCACTTCGGATCAACCATCTTCTGCCGACTATGCCCCCCACGTGGTGAGTCGCAGCACGTTTGCACATTCGCTGAAGGTGCCCCATTGTTTCGTAGCCTTTGCACACGTAGTGCTTGAATCAACATTGATCGGCTCTATGATTACCCCCACAGCGCCAACATGGTGTTAATAGATTCGCATTCACGCCTCACGGTGGACTCTGAGTCATCCTAGGTCTTGCAGGCTACAGACGTGTAGGCCCTGCCATGTACAGTTCTGCCTGCTAACGGCGTTATTTTATGCACAGTACTTCCCGATGAGCTTCGATGCTGAGAAGATATCAGTTGAGTATTATCATTCATGACATGAAAGCCTGGGCTATCGTGATGGCCTTGTTCAGGTCTGGGGATTCGGCAGACAGCAGCTTGCGAAGAATGACCTCGTGGCCGATTCTAAGCATGAAAAAGTCCCGCAGCATTTCCCCCAAATATCCAGCAAAATTGCAAGGTCCTGCAAGGCGTCCTAGGTTGGCGACATAGCTCGCCACGTCCTGGCCCTCAGAGCGATGGTGCGTATAGAAGCAATATCTGGCCATTAAGATGCTCTCCTTCGGCTTGACGTGTTCCCGAACCAGCGTACACAACTCTGTATATGTCTTTTCCGTTGGTTTCGTCGGTGCTACCAGATGCTTGATGAGGCCGTATGTTGTAGACCCACAAATGGTGAGGAGTATTGCCCTGTGCTTGATTGCTTTATTGTCCGCATCCAGCTCATTGGCCACGAAGTACTGGTCGAGACGTTCAACGAAGGCTTCCCAATCATCACCCTCTACAAATCGCTCAAGAATACCAACGGCAGCCATAAACATAGAAACATAGAAACATAGAAACATAGAAAATAGGTGCAGGAGTAGGCCATTCGGTCCTTCGAGCCTGCACCACCATTCAATATGATCATGGCTGATCATGCAACTTCAGTGCCCCATTCCTGCTTTCTCTCCATACCCCTTGATCCCTTTAGCCGTAAGGGCCATATCTAACTCCCTCTTGAATATATCCAGTGAATTGGCCTCAACAACTTTCTGTGGTAGAGAATTCCACAGGTTCACAATTCTCTGAGTGAAGAAGTTTCTCCTCGTCTCAGTCCTAAATGGCTTACCCCTTATACTTAGACTGTGACTCCTGGCTCTGGACTTCCCCAACATCGGGAATATTCTTCCTGCATCTAACCTGTCCAAGCCCGCAGAATTTTATATATTTCTATGAAATCTCCTCTCATTCTTCTAAATTCCAGTGAATATAAGCCTAGTCGATCCAGTCTTTTTTCATATGTCAGTCCTGCCATCCCGGGAATCAGTCTGGTGAACCTTCACTGCACTCCCTCAATGGCAAGAATGTCCTTCTTCAGATTAGGAGACCAAAACTGTACACAATATTCAAGGTGTGGTCTCACCAAGGCCCTGTACAACTGCAATAAGACCTCCATGCTCCTATACTCAAATCCTCTCATGCCATTTGTCTTTTTCACCGCCTGCTGTACCTGCATGCCTACCTTCAATGACTGATGTACCTTGACACCCAAGTCTCATTGCACCTCCCCTTTTCCTATTCTGTCATCATTCAGATAATATTCTGTCTTCCTGTTTTTGCCACTGAAGTGGATAATCTCACATTTCCACATTATACTGCAAATGCCATGCATTTGCCCACTCACCTAATCTGTCCAAGTCACCCTGCAACCTCTTAGCATCCTCCTCACAGCTCACACTGCCACCCAGCTTAGTGTCATCTGCAAACTTGGAAATATTACATTCAATTCCTTCGTCTAAATCATTAATGTATATTGTAAATAGCTGGGGTCCCAGCACTGAACCTTGCGGTACTCCACTAGTCACTGCCTGCCATTCTGAAAAGGATCCGTTTATTCCTACTCTTTGCTTCCTGTCGGCCAACCAGTTCTCTATCCACTTCAATACATTATCCCCAATACCATGTGCTTTAATTTTGCACACTAATCTCTTGTGTGGGACCTTGTCAAAAGCCTTTTGAAAGTCCAAATACACCACATCCACTGGTTCTCCCTTGTCCATTCTACTAGTTACATCCTCAAAAAATTCTAGAAGATTTGTCAAGCATGATTTCCCTTTCATAAATCCATGCTGAGTTGGACCGATCCTGTCACTGCTTTCCAAATGCGCAGCTATTACATCTTTAATAATTGCTTCCAACATTTTCCTACTACCGATGTCAGGCGAACCAGTTGATAATTCCTTGTTTTCTCTCTCCCTCCTTTTTAAAAAATGGGGTTACATTAGCTATCCTCCAATCTATAGGAACTGATCCAGAGTCTAAAGAATGTTGGAAAATGATCACCAATGCATCCACTATTTCTAGTGCCATTTCCTTAAGTACTCTGGGATGCAGACTGTTATGTATGTAAGCCTGTAAATACCATGTCTAACCACCAGAGGGCTTATCCCCTGGAGTCCCAAGGTATCCCACAATCTTACATAGTCACACCTTACTTTGAGCTTGCAGTGCCTAGTCTGACTCTTTATTCAAGACGTAACAACTGGCGATGAGATACAAATGATGAACCCCACTGCAACAACGCAGAGAACTGTGGGCATCCTGGAGAAATTTTTGGAGGGAGATGATTGGGAAACTTTCGTGGAACAACTCGACCAATACTTCGTGGCCAATGAGCTGGAAGGAGAAGTGAATGCTGCCAAACAAAGGGCGATCCTCCTCACCGTTTGCAGGGCACCAACGTTTGGTCTCATGAAAAATTTGCTCACTCCAGCAAAACCCGCAGACAAGTCGTACGATGAGTTGTGCACACTGGTCCGGGAGCATCTAAACCTGAAGGAAAGCGTTCTGATGGCGAGGTAACGGTTCTACACGTACAAGCGGTCTGAAGGCCAGGAAGTGGCGAGCTACATCGCCGAGCTAAGGCGCCTTGCAGGACATTGCGAATTTGAAGGATACTTGGAGCACATGCTCAGGGACTTTGTACTTGGCATTGGCCATGAAGCAATACTTCGCAAACTTTTGACTGTAGAGACTCCAACCTTGAAGAAACCCATAGCGATAGCCCAGGCGTTCATTTCCACCAGTGACAATACCAAACAAATTTCTCAGCACACGAGTGCTTCTGCAAGTACTGTGAACAAAGTAACGTTGTTTTCAAATCGAAATGTACATGGCAGGACTTACACGCCTGCAGCTGCACTTCCACAGATGACTCAGAGTCCACCTTCAAGGGTGGTGAATACAAAGCCATTAACACCTTGTTGGTGCTGCGGGGGTGATCATCGTTTCCATTCATGCATCTTCAAAGGATACGTTTGCAAGGGCTGTGGAACAGTGGGACACCTCCAACGCATGTGCAGGCGTGCTGCAAACCCTGTTAATCCTGCAAACCACCATGTTGCAGAGGAGGACAGATCCACGGTGGATCACGACGAACCAGAGCCTCAGATCGAGGATGCAGAGGTATATGGGGTGCACACATTTACCACAAAGTGTCCCCTGATAATGCTGAAGGTTGAATTAAATGGACTCCCGGTGTCCATGGAGCTGGACACGGGCGCAAGCCAGTCCATAATGAGCAAAAAGACTTTCGACAAATTGTGATGCAGCAAGGCCTCAAGGCCAGTCCTGACTCCCATTCATACTAAACTGAGAACGTACACAAAGGAACTGATTCCCATAATCGGCAGTGCTACCGTAAAGGTCTCCTACGATGGAGCGGTGAATAACTTACCACTCTGGGTGGTACCGGGCGATGTCCAGCAGGAGCTGGCTGGGAAAGATACGCTGGAACTGGGACGATGTCCGAGCACTTTCGTCTGTCAACGACACCTCATGTGCCCAGGTCCTAAGCAAGTTCCCCTCGCTGTTCGAACCAGGCATCGGGAAGTTTCAAGCAGCAAAAGTTCAGATCCATTTGATTTCAGGGGCACAACCCATCCATCACAAGGTGAGAGCGGTACCTTACATACTGAGAGAGAGGGTGGAGATCGAACTGGGCAGGCTGCAACGAGAGGGCATCATTTCGCCGATCGAATTCAATGAAGGGGTCAGTCTGATTGTTCCAGTCCTCAAGGGAGACGGCACCGTCAGAATCTGTGGTGATTACAAATCGTTTCTCACTGCAGGATCAATACCTGCTACCAAAGGCAGACGACCTATTTGCGACGGTGGCGGGAAGGAAAACGTTCACGAAGCTGGACTTAACCTTGGCCTACATGATGCAGGAGCTGGAGGAATCTTCGAAAGGCCTCACCTGCATCAACACGCAGAAAGGTCTTTTTGTTTACAACAGATGCCCATTTGGGATTCGATCGGCCGCGGCGATATTCCAGAGGAACATGGAAAGCTTGCTGAAGTCGGTCCCGTGCACTGTGATCTTCCGGGACGACATCTTGGTTTCAGGTCGGGACACCGTCAAGCACCTGCAGAACCTGGAGGAGGTTCTTAGTCGGTTTAATCATGTGGGGCTCAGGCTAAAATGCTCAAAGTGCATTTTCCTGACGCCTGAAGTGGACTTCCTGGGGAGAAGAATCGCGGCGGACGGCATAAGCCCACGGATTCGAAGACGGAGGCAATCAAGAACGTGACCACAGAACGTGACGGAGCTACGGTCGTTTCTAGGATTCCTGAACTATTTTGGTAACTTCTTATCGGGTCTTAGCACATTGTTAGAACCCCTGCACTCTTTACTGCGTAAGGGAGATGAATGGGTATGGGGTAAAAGCCAAGAAAATGCCTTTTAGAAAGCTAGGAAGCTGTTATGTTCAAACAAATTGCTTGTATTGTACGATCCATGTAAACGTTTGGTACTAGCATGAGCTGCGTCGTCGTACGGGGTCGGGTGTGTCTTGCAACAAGCAAATGAATTTGGGAAATTGCAACCGGTTACTTATGCATCCAGAGGTCTGTCTAAGGCTGAGAGGGCCTACAGTATGATCGAAAAAGAAGCGTTAGTGTGTGTTTACGGAGTAAAGAAAATGCATCAATATCTGTTTGGGCTCAAATTTGAATTGGAAACCGACTTATATCCCTCTTTTCTGAAAGCAGGGGGATCAATACAAATGCATCGGCCCGCATCCAGAGATGAGCCCTCACGTTGTCCGCATACAACTATGCCATCCGCCACAGGCCAGGCACAGAAAACTGTGCCGATGCTCTCAGTAGACTGCCATTGCCCACCACCAGGGTGGAGATGGCACAGCCTGCAGATTTAGATATGATAATGGAAGCATTCGAGAGTGAGCAATCACCTGTTACCGCCCGACAGATTAGAACATGGACGAGCCAGGACCCCTTAGTGTCCTTAGTAAAAAACTGTGTGCTCCACGGAAGTTGGTCTAGTGTCCCGTTAGAGATACAGGAAGAAATAAAGCCGTACCAATGGCACAAAGATGAAATGTCTATACAGGCAGACTGCCTCCTATGGGGTAATTGGGTAGTGGTGCCAAAAAAGGGCAGGGTCAATTTCATCAGTGATCTCCACAGTATCCATCCAGGCATTGTAATGATGAAAGCGATAGCCAGATTCCATGCGTGGTGGCCCGGTATCGATGCAGACTTAGAGTCCTGTGTGCACAAATGTAATACATGTTCACAGTTAAGCAATGCTCCCAGGGTGACGCCACTAAGATTATGGTCCTGGTCCTCCAAACCGTGGTCCAGGGTCCATGTCGACTATGCAGGCCCATTCTTGGGAAAGATGTTCTTAGTGGTTGTAAATGCATACTTCAAATGGATTGAATGTGTGATAATGTTGGCAAGCATGTTCGCTGCCACCATTGAAAGCCTACGGGCCATATTTGCCACACACGGCCTGCCTGATGTCCTTGTGAGTGACAATGGGCCGTGCTTTACCAGTGCCGAGTTCAAGGAGTTCATGACCCGCAATGGGATCAAACATGACACACCTGCTCCGTTTAAACCAGCGTCCAATGGTCAGGCAGAACGAACAGTTCAAACAATCAAGCAGAGCTTGAAAAGGGTAACTGAAGGCTCACTGCAGACTCGCTTATCCCGAGTCCTGCTTAATTACCGCACAAGACCCCACTCGCTCACTGGGGTCCCTCCCGCTGAAATGCTCATGAAAAGGGCACTTAAGACAAGGCTCTCGTTAGTCCACCCTGATCGACACGAACAGGTAGAGAGCAGGTGGCTTCAACAGAATACATATCATGATCGCGCAAATGTGTCACGCGAAATTGAGATAAATGATCCTGTATTTGTGTTGAACTATGGACAAGGTCCCACGTGGCTTCATGGCACTGTTTAGGCCAAAGAGGGGAGTAAAAAACATAGAAACATAGAAAATAGGTGCAGGAATAGGCCATTCGGCCCTTTGAGCCTGCACCACCATTCAATGAGATCATGGCTGATCATTCCCTCAGTACCCCTTTCCTGCTTTCTCTCCATACCCCTTGATTCCCTTAGCCATAAGGGCCATATCTAACTCCCCCTTGAATATCTCCAATAAACTGGAATCAACAACTCTCTGTGGCAGGAAATTCCACAGGTTAGCAACTCTCTGAGTGAAGAAGTTTCTCCTCATCTCAGTCCTAAATGGCCTACCCCTTATCCTAAGACTATGTCCCCTGCTTCTTCCCACATCTAACCTGTCCAATCCCGTCAGAATCTTATATGTTTCTATGAGATCCCCTCTCATCCTTCTAAACTCCAGTGAATAAAGGCCCAGTTGATCCAGTCTCTCCTCATATAACAGCCCAGCCATCCCTGGAATCAGTCTGGTGAACCTTCGCTGCACTCCCTCAATAGCAAGAACGTCGTTCCTCAGATTAGGAAACCAAAACTGAACACAATATTCCAGGTGGAACCTCACTAAGGCCCTGTACAACTGCAGTAAGACCTCCCTGTTCCTGTACTCAAATCTCCTAGCTATGAAGGCCAACATAGCATTTGCCTTCTTCACCGCCTGCTGTACCTGCATGCCCACTTTCAATGACTGATCTATCATGACACCCAGGTCTCGTTGCACCTCCCCTTTTCCTAATCTGCCGCCATTCAGATAATATTCTGCCTCTGTGTTTTTGACCCCAAAATGGATAACCTCACATTTATCCACATTATACTGCATCTGCCATGCATTTGCCCACTCACCTAACCTGTCCAAGTCACCCTGCAGCCTCTTAGCGTCCTCCTCACAGCTCACACCGCCATCCAGTTTAGTTTCATCCGCAAACTTAGCAGGGTGTTTCTGGTCAAACTTTCAAATGGACTCACCTGTAGGAAACACTTGGACCAAACCAAACTCAGATTTACAGACTATCCAGAACAACCCACAATAGACTCCACCTTCTTCGACCCTCCAACACACACACAAGTGGCAACCGACCCTGCAGTTGACCATGAAGCAGAACTCATCACCCGCAGAAGCCCAGCAGGACTCACCACCCCCAGCAGCCCAGAAAGGCCAGCTGCGTAGCAACCCAGCGAGGGCCCAACAAAAGACTCACCAAAACCAGCATTTTCACCGAGCTGATCAACCAGGGAAAGGAAGGCCCCAGATTGACTCACATTGTAAATAGTTACACTATTGACTTTGGGGGGGGGGGGGGGGAGGAGTGTTGTTATGTATGTAAAGCTGTCTAACCACCAGAGAGCTTATCCCCTGGTATTCCAAGTGATCCCATAATCCCTTGGGAGCACCTGTTTATAAGGAGGCCTCACAGGCTGGAGAGGCATTCTGAGATCTGTAATAAAGGACTACGGTCACACCTTACTTTGAGCTTGCAGTACTTAATCTGACTCTTTATTCGACATAACACAGACTATCAGGCCCTGAAGATTTATCGGCCTTCAATCCCATCAATTTCCCTAACACAATTTCCTGACTAATAAGGATTTCCTTCAGTGCCTCCTTCTCGTTAGACCCTTGGTCCCCTAGTATTTCCAGAAGGTTATTTGTGTCTTCCTTAGTGAAGACAGAACCAAAGTATTTGTTCAATTGGTCTGCCATTTCTTTGTTCCCCATGTTAACAATGTGAAAGTTCTTGATCTGTTACTCGTTGCCAATTGTTATGTTTAGAATAACTCCACAAGACTGAGTACTGTAAGCTTAAACTGATGTGACCTTAGTCTCTTTAATAAAACTCCAGAGTGCCAAAGCAGCATGGCAGACAACCTTTTATACTCACTTGCATAAGGTGTGCAGGTGACCTCTAGGCCTCCAACAGGTGCGCCCTTTGGTGGCAAGTCTTACATAGTTATAATGTTTACATACATAACAATGGTTATCGTTAATTGGAAAGTTGAAGGTTGGGGAAAAGATCATTAATTAAAGTGTGGAGATTATGGAAGCGACTAGTAGCTTTTATCAAGAGTTATATACAAAAGAAGACATTTCCAAATTTGGCGATGGAGAAGGTTATTGAAGAGGGTTTAAAGGAGGATGAGAGAAGCATGTGTGACAAAGAAGTAGGATTAGCGGAAATAAAAGTAGCAATAAGTACAGAATTTTACAAAGAATGTTTAGAGATTTGAAGTCCATTGGTCTTAGAGGTTTTTAAGGTGATTAAAACTGAGGGAAGCCTGGCCCCATCTATGAGGAGAGGTATCATAAGCTTAGCTTATAAAAATAAAAGGGGTAGAAGGGATCTGAAGAATTGGAGGCCCATCACATTATTAAATGTGGATTATAAGATCTCGGAGAGGGTTATGGCATATGAAGGAGGTAATGCCGCAAATAGTTTCGCCCTTTCAGTCCTATGGAGTCATAGGCCGGGACATTGCTGACTCTGTGGTCTCTATCCGAGATGTGATAGAATTCATGGAAGAAAATGGGAGGTAAGCTTATGTGCTAAAGATGGATCAAGAGAAAGCCTTTAATAGAGTCTCTCATAAGTTTTTATTGATGGTTTTGGAAGCATTTGGTTTTGGGGAAAATTTCATTGAGTGGATAAGAATTTTTTGTTCAAACACATTTAGCTGTGTTAAATATAATGTTTATTTTATCCAAGTATTTTCAATACAGAGATCAGTGAGACAGGGTTGTCCCCTGTCCCCATTGTTGTACACAATGGTAGCAGAACCATTTGGTTACATGATGCGAAAGGAACAAGGCGTGGTCAGGATTGCGGTTCCCAGTTGCGGGCAGGTGTTGGTAATGCACCAATATGCAGATGACATGACCTTAACTTTGGACTTCCAGAAGGCATTTGACAAGGTGCCATATAAAAGGTTACTGCACAAAATAAAAGTTCACAGGGTTGGGGGTAATATATTAGCATGGATAGAGGATTGGCTAACAGAGAACAGAGTCAGGATAAATGGTTCATACTCTGGTTGGCAATCAGTAACCAGTGGGGTGCCGCGGGGATCAGTGCTGGGACCCCAAATATTTACAATCTATATTAACGACTTGGAAGAAGGGACTGAGTGTAACGTAGCCAAGTTTGCTGACAATACAAAGATGGAAGGAAAAGCAATGTGTGAGGAGGACACAAAAAATCTGCAAAAGGACATAGACAGGCTAAGTGAGTGGGCAAAAATTTGGCAGATGGAGTATAATGTTGGAAAGTGTGAGGTCATGCACTTTAGCAGAAAAAACTCAAAGAGCAAGTTATTATTTAAATGGAGAAAGATTGCAAAGTGCCGCAGTACAGCGGGACCTGGGGGTACTTGTGCATGAAACACAAAAGGATAGTATGCAGGTACAGCAAGTGATCAGGAAGGCCAATGGTATCTTGGCCTTTATTGCAAAGGGGATGGAGTATACCTTGCTACAGCTATACAGGGTATTGGTGAGGCCACACCTGGAATACTGCGTGCAGTTTTGGTTTCCATATTTACGAAAGGATATACTTGCTTTGGAGGCAGTTCAGAGAAGGTTCACTAGGTTGGTTCCGGGGATGACTTTTGAGGAAAGGTTGAGTAGGTTGGGCCTCTACTCATTGGAATTCAGAATAATGAGAGGTGATCTTATCGAAACATATAAGAGTATGAGGGGGCTTGACAAGGTGGATCAGGAGAGGATGTTTCCACTGATGGGGGAGACTAGAACTAGAGGGCATGATCTTAGAATAAGGGGCCACCCATTTAAAATAGAGATGAGGAGAAATTTCTTCGCTCAGAGGGTTGTAAATCTGTGGAATTCGTTGCCTCAGAGAGTTGTGGAATCTGGGACTTTGAATACATTTAAGACAGAAATAGAGAGTTTCGTAAACGATAAGGGAATAAGGGGTTATGGGGAGCGGGCGGGGAAGTGGAGCTGAGTCCATCAGTAAACATCTGTAAAACAAAGGTCCTCCACCAGCCTGCCCCTGCCCCCGAGTCATCGAGATCCACGGCGCGGCCCTGGACAACGTGGACTACTTTCCCTACCTCGGGAGCCTGTTATCAACAAGGGCAGACATCGATGACGAGATTCAACACCGCCTCCAGTGCGTCAGCGCAGCCTTCAGTGTGATACCCGCCCTCCTGTATGGCTCAGAGACATGGACTATATACAGCAGACATCTCAAGTCGCTGGAGAAATACCACCAACGATGTCTCCGCAAGATCCTGCAAATCCCCTGGGAGGACAGACGCACCAATGTTAGCGACCTCGATCAGGCCAACATCTCAAACATTGAAGCACTGACCATGCTGGGCAGGCCACATTGTTCACATGCCTGACACAAGATTCCCAAAGCAAGCGCTCTATTCGGAACTTCTACACGACAAGCAAGCCCAAGGTGGGCAGAGGAAATGTTTCAAGGACACCTTCAAAACCTCCTTGATAAAATGCAACATCCCCACCGACATCTGGGAGTCCCTGGTCAAAGACCGCCCTAAGTGGAGCAAGTGCATCCGGGAGGGCGCTGAGCACCTCGAGTCTCGTCGCCGAGAGCATGCAGAAATTAAGCGCAGGCAGCGGAAGAAGTATGCGGCAAACCAGTCCCACCCACCCTTTCCACCAATGACTGTCTGTCCTACCTGTGATAGAGACTGTAATTCCCGTATTGGACTGTTCAGTCACCTAAGAACTCATTTTTAGAGTGGAAGCAAGTCGTTCCGTGATTTTGAGGGACTGTCTTGAATATTGTGAACAGTTTTGGTCTCCTAATCTGAGGAAGGACATTCTTGCTATTAAGGGAGTGCAGCGAAGGTTCACCAGACTGATTCCTGGGATGGCAGGACTGACATTTGAAGAAAGACTGAATCGACTAGGCTTATATTCACTGGAATTTAGAACAATGAGAGGGGATCTCATAGAAACATATAAAATTCTGATGGGAATGGACAGGTTAGATGCAAGAAGAATGTTCCCGATGTTGGGGAAGTCCAGAACCAGGGGTCATAGTCTAAGGATAAGGGGTAAGCCATTTAGGACTGAGATGAGGAGAAACTTCTTCACTCAGAGAATTGTGAACCTGTGGAATTCTCCACCACAGAAAGTTGTTGAGGCCAATTTGTTAGATATATTCAAAAGAGAGTTAGATGTGGTCCTTACGGCTAAAGGGATCAAGGGGTATGGAGAGAAAACAGGAATGGGGTACTGAAGTTGCATGATCAGCCTTGGTCATATTGAATGGTGGTACAGGCTCGAAGGGCTGAATGGCCTACTCCTGCACCTATTTTCTATGTTTCTATGTTTCTATGATGAGTTGGTTTTCCTGGTGACGTCTCTGTGCTGTATTGGTCATCTCGATGAACACAATGGTAGACTATTTCTGTAAATGAGCAGTTCTCGAAGTGCTAACTGTTTGTTGTGTTCTTGACTGCTCCTTCATTGAAAGAGTCCAGAGGTGTTACATTTGGCCTGTAGACCTCATTGTCAATCCAGACATACCGGCTTCATGGACAAAAGGTGTTTTTCCACAAATCACACAAAGTTCCAAATGAAAAGGCCTCTGCCTTTCATGGCGTCAGCATTTGCTGAGACTGGTCCCATGGCAACCTGCTAAAAGTCCTTTTTAAAATCCAAATGTTCAAACTCCATTTGAAAAGCAGCCCATGTGCATCTCCATTTTAAAAGGGTGCAGATCCATTTTAAAAATCCAAAAATCCTTCCGGCACATACACACACTGATGTTGGCACCGGCCAAATCCTACAATGGTACTTATTGACGGTAGAGGATATTCCTGAGTGGATGGAAAAGTGTATCCGAGAGGCTTGTGTAAAGTTTTTATGGGAATGGAAACCAGCCTTGGTTGCTTACAATACCATCATTGGAAAGTGAAATCAAGGAGGACTCAATTTTCCAGATATTGATTTGAAGAAAAAAATTCTTTAGAATTAAATTAAATTAAATTTCTTCAGAAGTTAAATACAAGTTTTTGGGAGAGTTGTTTCCAGCATTTTTTTTAAATTAAGTGGGATAGGAGGACAGGGAATATTTTATATGGAATACAACAATATGTTTTTGAAATCAATCAAACCTCTCCTTAGGTTTTATAAGGGGGTTGTAGACACGGGCCCAATTCTTTAAAAGTGTGCCGTTTATGCCCAAAGGTGCGAAGGAATTTTTAGAAGAGCCCTTATTTTTGAACAGGTGGATCAACATTGAAGGAGAGATATTCTTTAATCAAGCTTTTATAAAAGCTGGTATTATATATGTGAAAGATGTATTATATGAGGTAATTCCAGGTTGGTTGCCGGAAGCGGTAGTGAGGGACATGGTTTGGGAGGAGGATCAGGAGGTAGAAGAAAAAGCAATTAAGATCATGTATGAGAAGATTGTGAGGGCAATGCCACAGGATTGGATGGAAGAAATAGATACACAAATCTCCAAAGCTTTCTGCTGAAGGGGAGGAGTTGGTCCAATTTGACAACTGTAATAATCGAGATTTCTATGGGGTATTTAGAGAATGGAGATTTAAGACACCTGCTGGTCAGGAGTTTTGGCAGAATATATACCCACAACAGGATTTGGAAGGGAGTGTGGGCGAATTTTAAATGTCCAGAGTGGATTGAACTGGGTTTCAAATTAGCTCATAATCGGATTTTTACCATGATAGTCTTATGTAAGATTGTGCGAATAGAGGGGGCAATGTACCCAGTGTGTGGGACGTGGGATGAGACACTGTCCCATTTGCTGGTGTTAAAGGATTTTAAGAACTATGTTCGACAGTTGTGTGAGGTTTTCATGCTGGGTGAGGACCAAAGAGCAAGAATGGGAATCCCGTGGGACTCAATTTTGAGATGGGGATTACAGGAGAGTCTGCCCAAGTCTAGTGGAGCGGCAATTAATTTAATCTTCAGTTTGGCTAGATTTGTGATTGTGCAAAGAAGGAATACTCTATTTTTTAAGGGGAGGAGAATAAACCTAAATGAGTATTTTAAATATAAACTAAAAGATTATAAGGCTCTGTGGATGTTTTATTCAGAAAAGAATTTAAAGATAGTATTTTATAATCAATTTGCAAAGTACAATAGATTATTATATATTACAAGAGACAAATTAAACTTCAGGTTTTGATGTTAATATGTGTTGGAGGAACGGCTGTGCAGAGGGGTGGAATGGATTTGTATGATACAATGGAATGATCACGATGTTGTAAATGTTCTTGATGTTCAATAACTCTTGCCTCTGAGGCAGAAGGTTGTGGGTTCACATCCCACTCCAGAGAGCACAAAAATCTAGGACACTCCAGTGCAGTGCTGAGGGAGTGTGGCCCTCCTGTATGGCTCAGAGACATGGACCATGTACAGTAGACACCTCAAGTCCCACCCACCCTTACTCTCAACGACTATCTATCCCACCTGTGACAGGGACTGTGACTCTCGTATTGGACTGTTCAGCCATCTAAGGACTCATTTTAAGAGTGGAAGCAAGTCTTCCTCGATTCCGAGGGACTGCCTATGATGATGATGCTGAGGGTGTGCTGCACTGTCAGAGGTGCGGTTGCTTGGATGCGACACTAAACCTCTCAGATGGACCTAAAAGATCACATGACACTATTTCAGAAAAGAGCAGGGGAGTTATCCCAGATGTCCTGACCAATAGTTATCCCTGGTGTCCTGGCCAATATTTATCCCTTAATCAACGTGACAAAAACAGATTATCTGGTCATTATCACATTGCTGCTTGTGGGAGCTTGCTGTGCACAAATTGGCTTCCACGTTTCTGACATTACAACAGTGACTACACATCAAAAGTACCTCATTGGCTTTAAAGCACTTTGGGATGTCCTGAGGTTGTGAAAGGTGCTATAGAAATGCAATTTTTATTTTATTAATTATGGGAGTAGTTTCTGGGGAGCGAAGAGATTGAAGGAAAAAATTAAGTAATTAAAAATGGGAAGGAGGGAGACTGTTTCTGAAAAAAACCTAATATTTTTCACCTTGAACTTTTTTGCATCAGTTTGTGAAACATAATGCCCATCAAACCTCGTGCACTGAGACTGGCTGCTACATGGTGAGCAGGGCGATTCTCAGCATGTTTTCTGCCTCCCTGCTGCAGATTCTTGCTGCCACTATATTGAATTCATCGATTCCATGCTGAGGCAGTGGAGCAGACATTGAGGTTGTCAACCCTCCAGATTGCCCTGGGATCACCAGGAATTGAAGATTTATGCCCAGGTCACTGCAACTCCGGGAGAAAATCATAATGGCATTAAAAAAAAAGTGTTTTCTAATTAATTTTCTTTCAACATTTTCATTTATTAGTTGTAAAGATATTGCAGAGTGGAGTGAGGGCGGGGGTTGGGAGGCAGGGGTGGTTGGTGATGGTGGGAGGGCTGGAGCGTCTGTTTCACTAACAGTCAGGATTAATCCAATTGGCTACCAAAGAGGCCCTATCTGATGGCTGTGGGAAGGCAGTAAGCCTGGAGAATGGACCAATGGCGCAGTGCGGTGGGGGGGGGGGGGAGGGTCATGTATTGGCATCTCCAGGAATAGGCCCAACCAGAGTTGCCAACCTCTAAAAAAGCAGCAAGTGCTGGGGCCTGGGATAGTAATGGGAAACTCCATGACTATACATAGGATGACAAAGCTTCTATCAGCCAGAGCAGGTCAAAGCTCATTGCTTTTGAGAATAATGGACTGATTGCAGAAAGCAAAATCAAGCAGCGAGGGAAGGGATTCTTTGCTTCTGGACAGAAATCCATCAGGACAGGACTTCTACCTGTCCCTTTGTATCTGCCCTAGTCCCAGCCCATTTATCCTGGATGGGAACTCATTGGATATGCATGGCAGGCTCGCAGTGTGGCTCCTGCCATCACGCGGTAGCTTGCCAGGTTGAGAGAGGGAAGTCCAGCCATGCTGCCGAGGTCATCAGAGGTGAATAGAAAGAAACAGCACAGGAGGAGGCCATTCGGCCCATCGTGTCTATGCCGGCTCTTTGTTAGAGCTAGCCAATTAGCCCCACTCCGTGCTCTGACCCCATAGCCCTGCAAATTCTTTCCCTTCAAGTATTTACCCAACTGTCCTTTGAAAGTTATTATTGAATCTGCTTCCACCGCCCTTTCAGGCAGTGCATTCCAGATCATAACAACTCGCTGTGTAAAATAACGTTTCCTCGTGTTGCCTCTGGTTCTTTTGCCAATCACCTTAAATCTGAAGGACGTTATAGGGGCAGAAGTGCACTGAAGATTGGAAGGAACACGCCTACAGGAGGCCTCGGCCAAGACTGAGACCCACAGCAGGTAAATCTTTTGGGCCCAATGGAGGAAGAGGAGGTCTCTCCATCGAAGGGAACCCTGGGCCTTTACCACTGTTTCCCAGCGTCTACTGAGCTTCAACATGGTGGCCCCGGGAAACCCCATCAGAGAGCCAGGCCCTGCTCCCCCACTGCCATTGGACAAGGTCAGGGGTAGCCAATGGTGGTACTGGCAAGGAAGGCAGAGGAAAATCCCATTCGGGGCGGTGAGCCGGCAATCGGGGCTCACCATCAGAATTTTCCAACATTGTCCGAGCGGGATGGTGGAGGAGAATTCAAGCCTCAAAGGCCTTCAGAAATACTCGAGATCAACTGGACAAATAAAATGATGAAGAGAGTAATCAGAGCAGGACAAAGCAACAGGCAACAAACCAACTTACCGAGTGAAAGCACCTCTGCTGTCCAGATCATGTGCTCAGCCTGCAGCAATCCACAATACCACCCAAGCACTGAGACCATGGCCAAAGAGGAAAACGGGGCTGTGGAAGGCCAAGAATAAACTGGCAGAGCGCTCTGGACAAGGACCTACAAGAAGCTGTACAGGAATAGATTTTTGGAATCTAAGGGAAATCAAGGGATATGGAGATCGGGCGGGAAAGGAGAGTTGAGGTCAATGATCAGCCATGATCTTATAGAATGGCGGAGCAGGCTCAAGGGGCAGCAGGGCCGACTCCTGCTATTATTTCTTATGTTCTAATACAGGCTGGGTGGAAGAGACTGCTACTATGGGCCTCGGTTACCACAGAGTGTTTGTGTTGTTGTAAATATTGAATGTCAGTGCAGCGACAATTTAGCTTTTAAAACATCCATATTTCTAATAACTCACTCCCAAATTTAAGCCGCGTGGGGCTACATTCCATCTGACCCACAGTTCACAGCAAGGATTTCCATCACCTACATGGCTATCCGCATGTCAAATCTGTTGATGTCCAGCTGAATTCTACTATAAGAATTATCACCGCTGCGCTTTTATCGACACCAGCACATTAGCTGCCCATGCTTGCAAACATCGCACTACCACACCTATGCCGCGAATATGCAGTTTCCAGAGAATACAACCACTACACCAGCAAAGACATTCCGATCCAGGCCGATTTGAACAACCTACCACCAAATTGTCTCAAATCTAAATGGCTATTTTGGACCATCGCCAAAGCCCTTCAGTGATCTCCCCTCAGCCTTGATTACCGATGGCGAAATGCTTAGAAGAACTGCAACATAAGAACATAAGAAATAGGAGCAGGAGTAGGCCATACGGCCCCTCGAGCTTGCTCCGCCATTCAATAAGATCATGGCTGATCCTATCATGGACTCAGCTCCACTTCCTTGTCCGCTCCCCATGCAGACTATAGATATACTCTGTGTAGTCACTGTATAGTTGCATAAGTTGGAGATTTGTTACCTGATGTACTATCAATAAGGTTTACACTGTGTAAATACTATGCTGGCACCACTAGAGGGTGCAACTGGTGGTGACCGGGATTTCCTGCCCCTGTGGCAGAGGCTGTCCACCAGAGGGCACTGCGGTGGGAGACCTGAGGGTCACCTGCATAGGTGTGCAGGGCCCAGTATAAAAGGCTGTCCAGCATGCTTGTGCCTCACTCTGGAGTTACGAATAAAGGACCAAGGTCACTAAAGTTTGAGTACAACACATTGCCTCGTGGAGTCATTCATAAGTGCATTACAGACATAACACTATCCTTTTGAGTTTCATGCACAAGTACCTCCAGGTCCTGCCTCCAAAGCAAATATATCCTTTTGTAAATATGGAAACCAAAACTGCACGCAGTATTCCAGATGTGGCCTCACCAATACCCTGTATAACTGTAGCAAGACTTCCCTGCTTTTATACTCCATCCCCTTTGCAATAAAGGCCAAGATTCCATTGGCCTTCCTGATCACTTGCTGTACCTGCATACTATCCTTTTGTGTTTCATGCACAAGTACCCCCAGGTCTCACTGTACTGCAGCACTTTGCAATATTTTTCCATTTAAATAATAACTTGCTCTTTGATTTTTTCTGCCACATTTTCCAACATTATACTCGATGTGCCAAATTTTTGCCCACTCACTTAGTCTGTCTATGTCCTTTTGCAGATTTTTTGTGTCCTCCTCACACATTGCTTTTCCTCCCATCTTTGTATTGTCAGCAAACTTGGCTACGTTACACTCAGTCCCTTCTTCCAAGTCGTTAATATAGATTGTAAATATTTGGGGTCCCAGCACTGATCCCTGTGGCACCCCACTAGTTCCTGGTTGCCAACCCGAGAATAAACCACTTATCCCGACTCTGTTTTCTGTTAGTTAGCCAATCCTCTATGCATGCTAATATATTACCCCCAACCCCATGATCTTTTATTGTCATGTATGTAGACCATGTATACTAACTGTATAGTCACATAAGGTGTGCCACCAGAGGGCACTTTGGTGGGAGACCTGAGGGTCACCTGTGCAGGGCCCAGTATAAAAGGCTGCCCACCATGCTTGTGTCTTACTCTGGAGTTACAATAAATGGGACTAGGTCACAACAGCTCAAGTACAATACTAGACCTCGTGGAGTCATTCATTAAGAGTATTAAAGACATAACAACTGGCAACAAGATTATGAACTATCACGCAAAAATGACTAATGTTGGTGCATTAGAAAAGTTCTCAGAGGGTGAAGATTGGGAAGCCTTTACAGAGCGGCTCGACCAATATTTTGTAACAAACGACCTGGTAGGCGATGACCCGGCCACGCTGGCAGATAAGCACAGAGCTATCCTGTTGATCAGTTGTGGGCCCGCGGTCTACGGCCTGGTCAGGGACTTGCTTGCACCAGAGAAAACAATGACCAAGTCATGTGAGGAGCTGCAAGTGCTAAATCGGGACCAACTCAAACTAAAGGAGAGCATCCTCACGGCCAGGCATCGATTTTATACACACCGCTGCCTCGAGGGCCAGGAAATCGCGAAGTACGCTGCCGACCTCTGGAGACTGGCAGGACCGTGTGAATTCGGCGCATGCCTCGCCGATGCGTTGCGGGATGTCTTCGTAATTGGCATCGGTCATGACGCCCTTCTTCACAGGCTACTGTCTGCCGAAACCACCGTCACTCTGCAGAAGGCGATCAGCATCAGCCAGGCGTTCATGACCTCAAGCTGCAGCACAAGCAGATGATGACTCACTCTCAGGACTCAAACCCGGCAAGTACTGCAAATAGAATGGCACCTTTCACAGGCAGAACTGTTGAACGTGAATCTGCCCAGGGCAGAGCGTACAGGCCATCGAGTTCTTTAACTCAGAGTCCGCCGAGGAGTGCAAACATAAGTCGAGTAGCACCACGCTGGCGTTGCGGAGGTAATCACAGGGCTCCTCAGTGTTGGTTCAGAGACTATGTGTGCAAAGGCTGCAGCACGAAGGGCCACCTCCAGCGAATGTGCAAAAGAGCTGTGACTTATCACATTGAAGAGGAGTCAGCAGATAGATGTGAATCCAGCGTGGATTAAGAGATGGCGGCAAGAGAGGCAGCTCAGTCCCAGGACGAAGTGTATGGAGTGTATACCTGCAGCACAGATTGTCCTCCAATGATAATGGAAGTCGAGATAAATGGCGTTCCAGTCTTCATGGAAGTGGACACTGGGTCGAGTCAGTCAGTAATGAGCCAGGAAGCCTTTGAGAGGCTATGGAACGATCAAGCTGAACGACCCAAGCTGGTTCCGGTTCAGGCAAAGCTGCGCACCTACACCAAGGAACTGATATCATTTGTTGGTAGTGTGGACATAAGTGTATCCCATGATGGCGCGATGCACAATTTACCATTGTGGATTGTTTCAGGTGACGGACCAACGCTACTTGGAAGAAGATGGATGGGGAAGATTCATTGGAACTGGGAAGACTTCATCCCTCCAGCGATCGACATCCCCCGGGCTCAGAGGCAGAGCAAGCCCCCACCTTTGGTTGGACCAGGCACCGGAGAGCAGATCTGCGCAGGCCCCGAGGCACAGACCGCTCATCACGACTGTGTGGCGATGATCCGGCTGAGACGACCCGAACGCACTTACCCGGTTTCAGTGGCAGGACTCCTGGGAAGGGAGATTGGATCCAAGGGCGCCTTCCCAGCTTCAGTGGCAGAATCCCTGGGAAAGAAGATTGCAGCAGTCGACATCATGGACAGGGAAAAGATGGCGTCCAAACCACGAGGTGCAGCGCTAATGGAGCAACGACACGTGGTTCCACGCAAGGAAGATGATTGGGGTAAAAGTAGTAAGGCCATTTTAAAGGATGCCGGCAACCCGCCATTTTTGAATGATTATCAATTTCAAGCAGTTCAATGTAAAAGTCCAGCTGTAACGAGCAAAATGTTGTTGAGCGATGTCTGGTGCAAATTGCAATCAGCCAATGTAGCGGGCGAACACCTAACGGTCAAAACAGGTCCAGCGGGCTACCCAATGCTGTAAGCTGCATCCCCGGGACCAGAACGATGTATCATCAAGTGTCCCCACAGCTGTCAGAAGTATACAAGCCGCAGAGTAAATGATCCCTGGAGAGCAGAGGCACCGGTAGCGATACCCTGCCTCAGATCGGTTTAACATTGCAGGCACCCGATGACATGAACCGCCACGGACCAGAAACAGTAAACTGTGCCTATGCTCGCAGTCGGCTACCGTCGCTCACCACCCGGGTGGAAAAGGCGCAGCCCACAAACCCACTTGCCGCCACGGCAATGCCCAAGAGCAAAGGGTCACCCGCAACGGCTCCTCCGAAAGGGACCAGGACCAGCCAGGATCCCAAACTAGAGAGTGCCCACAATGGTGCCCTCAAGGAAAGCGAGTCAGCAGTCCTCTGCGAACTGCTAGACAAGACGAGGCAACCCCACCGTCGCTTAGACAAAACGCTCACTCGCTCAGACCGCTTCCTAGGGAGCAGCAGCGACACTCTGCAAACGAAAAGGACAGGGAGGACACTGACACATCAGCTGCCTTTGGACCTGCCCGACACTCGGAGTAACAGCAAGAGCCCTGAGCTCCGGCAACTCGAGCAAAATGAGCTCAACCAACCACAGACCCACTATAGCATGGGGCGCTGCACTGCCACCAGACGACCCGGATCTCATCCGGTCGTGCTGGAACTAGACTATCCTTGTGTAACTGTACTGATATACCTGTACTGATCATGTAAATGTACCACACAAAAAGAAACACAACTGTAATCCACCCAACAAATGTACCAAGATGTAAATATAAAACCCATGTGATGAACTTGAATGCAACTTGTATGTAACGGGCCATTAGCATGATCTCTGTGTGGGGGGAAGCAGGGTGGAGAATGGAGTAGTCATGGACTCACAACCAGAAACCACGGGAACCTCCACTGGCAACAAATCTCACTACCAACCACCCAAGCGAGAAGCGACCCTCCAATGGTCAACCAGGAAGAGCAAAGCCCAGGTCACCGTCAATGTACGAGTCAATTTGCATTAAAGACTTGAGTGGAAGTGATGTCATGTATGTAGACCATGTATACTAACTGTGTAGGCACATAAGGTGTGCCACCAGAGGGCACTGTGGTGGGAGACCTGAGGGTCACCTGCATAGGTGTGCAGGGCCCATTATAAAAGGCTGCCCACCATGCTTGTGCCTCACTCTGGAGTTACAATAAATGGGACTAAGGTCACAACAGCTCAAGTACAATACTAGACCTCGTGGAGTCATTCATAAGAGTATTAAAGACATAACATTTATCTCGTGCAGTAACCTTTTATGTGGTACCTTATCAAATGCCTTCTGGAAGTCCAAATACACCACATCCACTGGTTCCCCTTTATCCACCCTGTTCATTACATCCTCAAAGAACTCCAGCAAATTTGTCAAACATGACTTCCCCTTCATAAATCCATACCGACTCTGCCTGACTGAATTTTGCTTTTCCAAATGTCCTGCTACTGCTTCTTTAATAATGGACTCCAACATTTTCCCAACCACAGATGTTATGTTAACTGGTCTATAGTTTCCTGCTTTTTGTCTGCCTCCTTTTTTAAATAGGGGCGTTACATTTGCAGTTTTCCAATCTGCTGGGACCTCCCCAGGATCCAGGAAATTTTGCTAAATTACAACCAATGCATCCACAATCCCTGCCGCTACTTCTCTTAAGACCCTAGGATGCAAGCCATCAGGTCCAGGGGATTTATCTGCCTTTAGTCCCATTATCTTGCTGAGTACCACCTCCTTAGTGATTGTGATTGTGTTAAGTTCCTCCCCACCTATAGCCCCTAGACTATCCACTGTCGGAATATTGTTAGTGTCCTCTACCGTAAAAACTGATACAAAATATTTGTTCAGAGTTTCTGCCACCTCCATGTTCCCCATTACGGAATGGAATCCTTACAGAGGGCCCCACAGTATAACCTGAAGGATCAAACCTTCCTCGCAAACAGTGGACAATCATCAACCGCCTCAGAACTGGTCATGGTAGATGCTGCCACCTTCTCCATAGGTGGAAGATTAAAGTATCCCCATCGTACGACTGTGGAGTTCCTAATCAGACCCTGGAGCATATCATTGAGCACTGCCCTCAGAGAAAATTCACAGACAGCCTACAAGATATCCACGCTGTTACACCGGAAGCTTTGGCCTGGATATCTGACTTAGATATTGATATTTGATTTGCTACTACCATACGGGAGAAGACCACCATCTACAAGACACAAGTCAGGGGTCTGATGGAATACTCTCCGCTTACCTGGATGAGTGCAGCTCCAACAACACTCAAAGCTCGACATTGTTCAGGACAAAGCAGCCCATTTGATTGGCACCCCATCCACCACCTTCAACATTCACTCCCTCCACCACCGGCACACCATGGCTGCAGCGTGTACCATCTACAAGATGCACTGTAGGAACTTGCGAAGGCTTCTTCGACAGCATCTCCCAAACCCGCGACCTCTACCACCTAGGATAAGAGCAGCAGGCGCATGGGAACACCATCGCCTGCACATTCTCCTCCAAGTCTCACACCATCCAGATATGGAAATATATCACCGTTCCTTCATTGTCACCATGTCAAAATCCTGGCGCTCCCTTCCTTTCAGAACTGTGGGAGTACAGTCACTACATGGACTGCAGAGGTTCAAGAAGGCAGTTCACCACCACTTCTCAAGGGCAATTAGGGATGGGCATTAAGTGTTGTCTGTGAATGAACACATTTTAAGTGCAATAATGCAGAATGGACATTCAAGATATTTAAATTAAAATTGAAAAGATCAGTTCTAGTCATTACCCGTTTACCCAAGTTCTGTGGTAATCTCCTAGGTGAAACTTGTATGCTTGAACCTGAAGGTTGCCTCATTGATCACACATTCCAAAACAGACTTTCATCGGGGAACGGGTACAGTCTGGAGCTGAATCTCTGTAAAATGACTCCAGGTGATGGTAGAGACGCATGTATCATTGGCCTGTACTGCAGAATGAGCCTGGGGACTGACTTATATAACAGACGTGGGGATTGCTCCTGTGGGTTAGACCACCCTCGTTCCACCTCTTTATTTGGGTCTGCTCTGGGCAATATCGATACAGTTCCCAAGAGAGAGGGGTCACAATTCAGCAGTGTTGAATTGTCAAGGCTACAAAGAGACAACAAAAGGCCATTTCTGGAAACACAAATGAATGCAATATGGAATGTTCTCCCACATTCTTCAGTCTGGGAGGGGGTGGGAGGGGTGCTTTTTTAGAACGATTGTTCTCCATTGGTCTGCTGAATCAGGTGTATGCCGATCAGCTCCTGCATTGTATTGTGTGATCAGCAGGGCAAAACTGGAGTGAAAATGTCCTTGATGACAATGCGATTTACAAGTGGGAGGTCACGTTGATAAAGCGGTTTTAAAAAAACACATATGGGAGCCTAGGTTTCATAAACAGGAGCAACGAGTTCACAACCAGTGATGACTAGGCCCCTATTCCTTCCATTTTGGAAGATTAAGGTGTGATTTAATTGAGGGGTTGAAGGTGATGGGGTAGGTTGGGAGAAACTCCAGTTTGGGGGGGGGGGGGGGGGGCACAGAGTCCAGAACAAGGGGGCATAACCTTAAAATTAGAGCTAGGCTTTTCAGGGGTGATGTCAGGAAGCACTATTTTGCACAAAGGGTAGTGGAAATCTGGAACTCTCTCCTCCAAAAAGCTGTTGAGGCTGGGGGGTCAATTGAAAATTCCCAAACTGATTTTGTTAGGCAAGGGTATTAAGAATTATGGAACCAAAGTGGGTAGATGGAGTTAAGCTACAGGTCAGCCAAGATCTAATTGAATGGTGGCAGAACAGTTAAGAGGAGCTGAATGGACTCCTCCTGTTCCTATGCAATAATGATAAACTTAAGCAAATCATTGCATAGGTATCAGTTATGAATACGGTGTCCAGTTTTGGGTCTCCCATTTTTGGAAGGACACCAAGGTTATGGAGTTGGTACATAAGAACATTAGAAATAGGAGCAGGAGTAGGCCACCTGGCCCTCAAACCTGCTCCGCCATTTAATAAGATCATGGCTGATCTGATCATGGAGCAAGTTCCATTTCCCAGCCCGCTCCCCATAACCCTTCGCTCCCTTATCGATCAAAATTCTGTCTATCTCCGCCTTGAATATATTCAATGACCCAGCCTCCATAGCTCTCTGGAGCAGAGAATTCTACAGATTTACAACCCTGAGAAGAAATTCCTCATCTCATCTCAGTTTTAAACGGGTGACCTCTTATTCTGAGATTATGTCCCCCTAGTTTTAGTTTCCCCTGAGTGGAAATATGCTCTTTGCATCCACCATGTCGAGCACCCTCATTATCTTACACGTTTCGATGAGATCACCTCTCATTCTTCTGAACTCCAATGAGTAGAGGCCTAACCTACTCAACCTATCTTCATAAGTCAACCCCCTCATTTCCAGAATCAACCTAGTACAGAAGGGACTGGTTGCAATACCAGGGCTGAAATGCTTTAGTTATGAAGAGTCGAAGAGTCGTTTAGGGACGAAGGAGCGGCAAGAGTTTGGAGAGGGAAGTGACTAAGGCCCAGGAGAGGCATGAATCTGGACCCCAGAAGAGGTGAGGGCCCAGGGGCAGCACGGGCCAGCCCACACTGCAATATGTGTGCGCACTAGGTCCGTGCAGCAGAGCTGGTCTCCAGTTAGTCTTGGGTAACCCTTGCCACTGGACCAAGACCTAGCTCCGTCAAGCTCGCGAGGTGGCTGGTGTGTAATGGCCACCACACGTTAAAAAATCCAAGCACAGGCATGTTCCACCCTTCATGATGTTGTTCGGGATCTGGAATATTAGGTCCTTCATTGAAACACCTGTGAACTCATCCTTTTTGGCGTGGATGCAAGTCATCCTCGCTTCGAGGGACTGCCTATGATGATGATGAAGAGTAGAAAAACTGGGCCACTTTTCAATAGAACAGCGGAAACGAGAGCAACGTTGCTGTTGAGCCGCACAGCGGTCTGGAGGTCCCATGCAGGCCACTCACCGGCTTTTCAATGGAAATAACCGTGCCAAGATTTGAATAGGCCGCACAGCCAGTTAAAGGGTCCACGCACGTAAAAAATAAATTACAGGGAACATTGAACAGGAGACGTGAGATTTTCAAAATCATGAGGGGTTTTGATAAGGTAAAGAGGCAAAAATATTTTCACCAGTTGGTGATTCAGTAACTAGTGGGTATAAATGCAAGATCATCCCAAAATAACAACAGGAGGGTTTAGATTTATTTAGTTAAAAAAAAACCAGAGGGTTGTAGGACATGGAAAGTCCGAGCAGAACCCATGGTGGAAGCACAATCCATTATAGCTTTTAAAAGGAAAGTGAATAAATAATTGACAAAAGAAACCTTTTAATGGCTGAGGGGACTGAGACTAAGTGGGATAGCTCTTTCAGAGAGCATGGGCAGGTGTAACGGGCCAAGTGAACTCCTTCTGTGCTTTAAAATTCTCGGATACAAGTTTCAATCTGGGTATTGCAAGACATAGCTCGATTTAAAGAGTATAGTCATTTTAAATAAAAGAGCTTGTGAAAAGAAAAGCATTTCATTTTACAGTTTATTATTGAATATAAAACTACAAAAGTAAGACTGCTCAATTCCACTTACATTTGTCCAATTGCATTTAATTAATTACAGTCCGTAATTATATGTGAATACAGTAACCTTGCTTTCAGATGTATATGTTTGAAATATTGCATAGAAAAAGGCACAGCTCAAGGCTCTGTGGGAAATTACAGTGCTTCTGCCTTGACAGCAATGAGAAGCACTCTAAGGATTCTCACCAGAGAAAGCCGGGGCATTTCAGACCTTTGAATATGGCTTCCACTCTTCCACACAAATGTACATTCCAAAAGCTGAATACATTCCTACTATACATACATTCTGTACACATTACAATCCATTTAGCAGATACTGTTAGCGACACATTAAAATAAATATATTTACACAGAATAAATAAGGTATGGGGAAAATATCACTTCACAACCAAAGTTTGCCTGCTCTTTTCTTGTCGTGTTGTTATCTTTCAACAACTGCTGTGAACTTGCTCGATGGTCCTCAAGTTCTAGTTTATACTGTATCTACCAGTTCTGTCCAAACACTGTACACTTTACATAAGACATATCTTATATACACGCACAATTTCTAAATGGCCACTTTTGAGTGCTTTAAAAAATATCCCCATTAAACATCAGGGTTAAACCAAAGGTTTTGTTTGAATATCCCCAACATCAGACATGATATAAACTGCATAGTGAATTTATCTGAAGGAAGGAATTATTTTTGTTTGTTGTCTGATCAAATCAAAGCTCAATAATATAGCAAACTGGACAAAAAGTGCCCATACTTTATGTATTTCCTATAAAGGTGGCACCAGTATTGAAAAGTGGCTACTTCTGGTTGCAATTCACACATTGCCCTTGGTTTTGAGGGGAAAACGCAGTTTGTAAACATAAAGACTCGTTTTACTTCCAATCAATGGAAACTGTGCCAAGTAAAGCAAATTACTGGCTGTTCCTTCATTTTGTTTATAAAAGGTTTAAAATTTGCAACACGAAAACCCAAATATAGTCACAGTTACTGCAAATAATCATTTCCATTGCAAGAACAAGAGCAGAATTTAAACAGATAATAATGTGGGAGAACATAAAACATAACTTAAAATTCTTAAATAAATTAATTTAAAGAGTTACTCCTAAATTAGCCATATGCATTGCAACAATATAGGTTGTAATCTGCACACAACTGCTATGGTACCATTGAAAATAAACAAAGGAAAACCTAGAATGCTATTATATAGTTTGGCAGTCAGCATGATGCATTCCAATCATTTCAAAGCAATTTACAAGACAATTACAAATATGCTTGTCTGTGCATAAACATAAGCTTTAGAAAACATAATTACACTCAGTGTAAAAGTCATGCATAGAGATCTGCTTCTGCCTAAAACTTGATCGTAAAAAAAAAGATGGGGAGAGGAAAGAGGCGGAGAAAAACCCCTCTCCAAAACCTGCCTAAAGGGATGAATAACTCAAAATAAAAAGCCAGTCGAACCGAAAATGCAAAGTGGTATTATGTGACTGGCTTCAGTTCCAGAGGCTTGAGGAAGGCTTATTCAATTGCCAATCTCTACTCAAGTATGTAGCAAAAAGGCATGTACTTTGTCACAGTAATACTGAAGCGTACATTCTCACAGAAAGCACTCCTAGCAACAGCGAAGTACTGATAGCGTACACGTTTTTTTAAAAAAAAGGTTGGGTTGGAGAATAAGCAGGTACTTTCCTCAGACCACAGTAGAATATTTCAAAATACATGAAAAATCAAAATTTATTGCTGGTTCCTAGGAGCTCATTTAAAATGAGCACTTTTGGCACACAGCGCAAAAACAGTTTCAGCATATTGCTGCATTTCATAGTTTGAGCTAATGCAGCTGTAGTTGAGAGATGCTTTGAAAACCCCTTTCATATACATTAAAAAAAGGCATACACATTCACACACTGTGTGATTTTAACAAGTAACAATATATTAGAAGTAAAAAGCACGGCTGGATTTACGTCTCCCAGATCCAGCTGTGGAACTAGAAACCCGTTTGGTTAGATCTGAACTGTAACTGCCCTCCCGGTTTCACAGATATGAAAACTTTCAACATAGCACCAAAGTTGTTGTGTTTACATTTCTTGACAAAACGGGAGATATTGGATATCTTTCATTTCATTCATTGCATAGGTTTCCTGTGCCCTTCAGTTACAGAATGCCACAAAGATGTAAACTGTATGTGGTACAGAGAGAGTAGCGGTGAGACGGTTATGTTTTAGTATAAATAGATTAAAGGGGGTTGGGAATAAATGGGGGAAATCAAGACTCGGGCCCAGATTGTGCTGAAATGGTGTCTGAATGACGCTTGCTGTTATTGACGCGTAAATCGTTCAGCAACTTGTGGCGAGGAAGAAATAACCCATGAATTGCAAATCGTCACAACTTGCTGGACGATTTGCTCCACTGTTAGCCTTGCGAAAACGGCATCTCCCCCTCAACCTGTCCGAGAGTTTCAGAATGTTGCTGCATTTGCACATTAATTGCTCATTAAACTGTCCACAGAAAGTGAAGTCTAGTAATTAACAGCGCAACTACCTTTTTAATGATGTGAGAATTGTTAATGACTGCCAAATCAAACTCTCTGGCCCAGAATGTGAACAATTAAAAGCATGGCGTCTCATTCCTTCAGGTTGTAAATTACTATTGGAGATTTTTAAAATGTCAAATTATAACTTTTCCTGTCTCTTTTTTTCCTTCTCTTATAATCCATTTTTTCTTTCCATCTCTTTATTTCTCTTTCTGTACCCAATTTGACTCTAATTCACCCTCCTTCTCGGTCCTTCCTCTGTTTATTTCTCAATCCTTTAATCTCATTGGTAAAGGAGATAGACTATTGATCCCGTCATTCACCAAAGTCACAGTAGTCATGCTGTTATCAGCTTGCCCGTCCAGCAACTTTGTGGGCAAAATTTTTTTAAACCTAAACGTGCACGAACTAACAAATGCGAGATGCCCCACTTCAGCAAAATCTGGGCCAGCGTGTCAGTTCCTTTAGTTAGCCATTTAGTTCAAAAGTTTTCAGCCACCCGTTCATGGAACGTATTGGGACGCTATAAGTGAATTTATTAAAGGTTCTGGTAAATATGCTGGGTGGGAAAGGGATCAAAGTTATTCATGACAGGGTCCGTTCTTTAGAATGCAGTTAGTTTAAGTACATTTCCTCCACCCCAACCTTTTTTTATTGCATGTGTACCGTACTGGATCCACTCACACCAGTTACAGACCTGCCCCCCCCACTCATACCCATTACAGACTCCCCCACCTAACTCATACCCATTACAGACCCCACTCACACCCATTACAGACCCCCACCACACACAACTGTTACAGACACCCCCCACTCACACCTATTACAGACACCCCCCACTCACTCATACCCATTACAGACCCCCCACTCACTCACACCCATTACAGACCCCCCCACTCACACCTGTGACAGACCCCCTCCACTCACACCTGTGACAGACCCCCCCCACTCACACCCGTTTATAGACCTCCCCCACTCACATCTGTTACAGACCCCCCCCCACTCACTCACACCCGTTACATACACCCCCACTCACACCTGTGACAGACCCCCCCCCCCACTCACACCCGTTACATACCCCCCCACTCACACCCATTACAGACCCCCCCCACTCACTCACCCCGTTACAGACCCTCCCACTCACACCTGCGACAGACTCCAGTTGCTTTAATATTCTCCTTGCATCCGACACATGAACATTCAGTTTTTCTTTTGTATAAAAGTACAAGTTATCCTTGTTCATCTGAACTTAGCAGAGTTTTGCGAGAGCACGTCCTATCAAAATAGCTATCCCCGGTGTATAAAAAACAGCATTTTAGAAAACAATGTGATCAACCGCTGATCCTGTACAAAAATATAAAAGAAACCCAGAGTGCAGGTTTAAAAGAGCAATGGTCAGTTAGTGATGAATGACTGAACTAAAGACAACAGGAAGAATGTCGAGACTTGCAGAGCCTGGCTTACCTTAAAAAACATATGTACACATTTCATAATATTTCTGGCATAACCTTTGTGCTCAGTGTGTACATTGCACAATGCGTCAGAATTGATACAGGTCACTGTCTGTGAAGGTAACCCTTTCAGTAACAAAGCAGTGATTAATAAAATAACATTTAAAACTCTACAAGTGGACATACACAGATGAAGACACTCCCAACTCTACAGCAAACAATAACTAGTGTAATTGCTATTTTATATAGGCAAGCAAAAATGCATGCACAGTGTTGTAAAATTTGCAGTGACTCCATCACATTTAATAACAATTAATGCATGAATGTTATCTGTAAATAAACTGTATAAAAAAAAAAAAATCTAGTCTCTTTTTTTTGTCATATCAAGACCCAACAAGAACCTCCATTATGTGGTCCAGTTCTGCAAGATCCATTTTGAAAGGTTGACTTGGAGTCACTGATTGGTTACTGTATGGAGACAAGGTTTTCAAAATATCATCTGCCGTGACTGCAGTCATTTTTGAGTTCGATCCTGTGTTGGACGTACAAGGATCGAAGTCATACATAGAGGTGTCAATGTCTGCAAATAGGATGTCATCCAGAGTCAAGTCTGTTAAAAAGCCCGTGGTGGTGATCTCAAAGTTGCCTGGTAATGAGTCTGTGAACCTAGTCTCCGATGGCTTGTTCTCCTGTATCTCCTCAGGTTTTTGACTGCCAAACTCACTCGAGTCACCTTTACAGTTTTTTGCGTCAGCGGTGGTGGAAGACGGGCACAGCTCCTCAATTTCATCCAAGGCCGAGGAGAAACTATCTTTCAGTGAATGGGTTGGTGATTTGCTTGCACCCAGTTCAATAGTTGGTGAGCTTCTAAAGGTATCCTCCTCAAGCACAGAGGCTGGTGTCAGACAGGAGTCTGGTGATGTAGTGCTTGCTAAACTAGGTGCTTGGATTGGAGGAGCAGAAAGGTGGCTGAATGCAGGCTGAACTTCTCTGTAATTATCATTGAGAGTGTCGCTGGACTGGGACGGGGCAATGAACATGGGTCTCAAGCTGCCTTCTCTTTTCAGCTCCTCTTGAATTCGTCTCAGCATATTGTTGATTAATACCGTCTTCTGCAAACTTGGCTCCGTTAAGGGCTGTTGATTGTAAAGTTTCATGAGGGAAATGTTGAATATAGTTTGACGCTGTAAGTTGTATGACACCTTAGAAGGACCCTGCCCAGCTGGGGACACCTTGCCTTCCACCCCATCTTCATGTTCACTAAACTTTCGTTTTGCTCCTTTACCCAACATATATCTGAAAGAAAATAAAAACTAGGTGTTAAAAGAATATATTTTCCAATGAATCAGTTCAAGAGTTTCAAACTCTGAATTTAAATACGTACTGGGAAGATAAGATTTAAAAGAAGGATTTAAATGAGCCACTCTTGGTAGCCATGTAACAAAATGCTTCAAATCATACAATGGTTTACCTCTGGATCCAATACTAAACCAGTAGGTCCCCTGCAGTCAGAATCAGGGGAAGTCATAACGGGGAACAAAGAAATGGCGGATCAATTGAACAGGTACTTTGGTTCGGTATTCACTAAGGAGGATACAAACAACCTTCCGGATATAAAAGGGGTCAGAGGGTCTAGTAAGGAAGAGGAACTGAGGGAAATCTTTATTAGTCGGGAAATTGTGTTGGGGAAATTGATGGGATTGAAGGCAGATAAATCCCCAGGGCCTGATGGCCTGCATCCTAGAGTACTTAAGGAGGTGGCCTTGGAAATAGCGGATGCATTGACAGTCATTTTCCAACATTCCATTGACTCTGGATCAGTTCCTATGGAGTGGAGGGTAGCCAATGTAACCCCACTTTTTAAAAAAGGAGGGAGAGAGAAAACAGGGAATTATAGACCGGTCAGCCTGACCTCAGTAGTGGGTAAAATGATGGAATCAATTATTAAGGATGTCATAGCAGTGCATCTGGAAAATGGTGACATGATAGGTCCAAGTCAGCATGGATTTGTGAAAGGGAAATCATGCTTGACAAATCTTCTGGAATTTTTTGAGGATGTTTCCAGTAAAGTGGACAAAGGAGAACCAGTTGATGTGGTATATTTGGACTTTCAGAAGGCTTTCGACAAGGTCCCACACAAGAGATTAATGTGCAAAGTTAAAGCACATGGGATTGGGGGTAGTGTGCTGACGTGGATTGAGAACTGGTTGTCAGACAGGAAGCAAAGAGTAGGAGTAAACGGGTACTTTTCAGAATGGCAGGCAGTGACTAGTGGAGTGCCGCAAGGTTCTGTGCTGGGGCCCCAGCTGTTTACATTGTACATTAATGATTTAGACGAGGGGATTAAATGCAGTATCTCCAAATTTGCGGATGATACTAAGTTGGGTGGCAGTGTGAGCTGCGAGGAGGATGCTATTAGGCTGCAGAGTGACTTGGATAGGTTAGGTGAGTGGGCAAATGCATGGCAGATGAAGTATAATGTGGATAAATGTGAGGTTATCCACTTTGGTGGTAAAAACAGAGAGACAGACTATTATCTGAATGGTGACAGATTAGGAAAAGGGAAGGTGCAACGAGACCTGGGTGTCATGGTACATCAGTCATTGAAGGTTGGCATGCAGGTACAGCAGGCGGTTAAGAAAGCAAATGGCATGTTGGCCTTCATAGCGAGGGGATTTGAATACAGGGGCAGGGAGGTGTTGCTACAGTTGTACAGGGCCTTGGTGAGGCCACACCTGGAGTATTGTGTACAGTTTTGGTCTCCTAACTTGAGGAAGGACATTCTTGCTATTGAGGGAGTGCAGCGAAGGTTCACCAGACTGATTCCCGGGATGGCGGGACTGACCTATCAAGAAAGATTGGATCAATTGGGATTGTATTCACTGGAGTTCAGAAGAATGAGAGGGGACCTCATAGAAACGTTTAAAATTCTGACGGGTTTAGACAGGTTAGATGCAGAAAGAATGTTCCCAATGTTGGGGAAGTCCAGAACCAGGGGTCACAGTCTGAGGATAAGGGGTAAGCCATTTAGGACCGAGATGAGGAGAAACTTCTTCACCCAGAGAGTGGTGAACCTGTGGAATTCTCTACCACAGAAAGTAGTTGAGGCCAATTCACTAAATATATTCAAAAGGGAGTTAGATGAAGTCCTTACTACTCGGGGGATCAAGGGTTATGGCGAGAAAGCAGGAAGGGGGTACTGAAGTTTCATGTTCAGCCATGAACTCATTGAATGGCGGTGCAGGCTAGAAGGGCTGAATGGCCTGCTCCTGCACCTATTTTCTATGTTTCTATGTTTCTATGTTTCTAACATATCCCCAATTCTCTAGTGGGGAAAGGTACCGCCTAGTATTCCAGAAGGTCCCAAGCTCGAATCCCAGACTGATCACAGCGGGAATGAGCAGCTGGAGTTAGACTCAGTGCCCGGAGAGAGGGGGGGGGGGGGGGGGGGGGAGGGGCGCGAGGAGAATCAGCCAAGTTTCTGTTCATGATCTAGTGACTCGCCTGCTGATATTTTATTTAATATTTACGCACACACGCAGATACACACACGTGCGCAAATCAGATGAAAACAGGCCAAGTTGTGTTGCGTGGTAGTGGGTGCGGGGGAGATTGATCTTTAATTGTTAAAACTGGTTTAAAAAACAGTAGATATCGGTAGCAGTCTATCAGCCCAAGTCAGAATCAGGATTCAAATATCCCAAGCCCTTCATGTCACTACAGAATAATAGATATCTGGAAGTAAATTGATATGCGGATGAAATATAACACATTGATCAGATGGTATCAAACAATACAAATCTGAAGCTTAGGAGTCATCTGAAACTTAGAATTAGACAATTATCGTGAAACCATTTCACAGCACAGAGAATGTGACAGATGCTTTTTAATTCTGGTTCTGTTTTTGCTGAGGATGTGCACACTGAGTGTGCTTCAAGTCACTAATGCAGAATTACATTCCTGCTGCAAGATTGCGAATTACAATCCCAGAAATTGTGCACTTGATTGAATGGTTATATCAATTTATGCAACTATGAAGGAAAAACTAAGAGGTATACACACGCACAGTCAACAAGGCGTCAATAAATTGTGTTAGTTTACATGGTTCAAACTCATTAATTGGTTCTTCAATGTGGGAATCAATTGTCCCTTTCATCAGACTAGTTATTTAGACCCATCAGTACTGATTTAAACTACTTGTGCCAAAACAGAATATCCTCCAGTAAAACACACATTTACTCATTACCGAACATTGGAAAAGCAAATTGCATTTATATAGCACCTTACAGCACATCCTCTGTGCGTCCCAAAGCACTTCACATTCAATTAGTGATTTGCCTGCTCTTCTGTGGTATATATATATATTTACATTTAATGAACTATATAATCATGTGGCTAATAATTTGTGCATTTAATGAGCTACCAAATAATTATTCAACCAAAATTAGCACTAGAAGTAAAAAAACAAAACGTTGCTGCTTCAAGCACTGTAAGTTTCTAAAAATGTCCAGCTATAGTTGGGAAAAATCACCCTGAATCTGTAATATTATACAGAAAGCTGCTTGGATAGCGACAGTACAACAGTCACCAAATGGAACAGGGATTCCCCATCTACTTTTTAAAATGGATTAAAAAAAAAAGTCGTTGTTGGTAAGCCCCACAATATTGTAATGTTTTGCATCTGCTATTTGAAAAGGAGCAGTGTGTTATTGTAAGTTATTTTTACAATCCATCATTGCTCAAGAAAGCGTGTTTTAAAAAAAAATCTAATTTGAAAGTTGTGTTTTAGCGTTTCTCTTATTTGATAAAATGTTTTCTAGACAACAAAATTCCTGGTATCCTGCAGGAATGACTAAAAAACACTCTTATCTCCCTTAAATATGTCCCATCAGCTAGATTCTCAACCCTATCGAACATCTAAATGTAGCCAGCTTCTGTTCAATTACAGAAACATGGTTGCAGGGTGGCCAAGACTGGGAATTAAACATACAGGGGTATCTGACAATTCGGAAAGATAGACAAGAAGGGAAAGGAGGTGGGGTAGCTCTGTTAATAAAGGATGATATCAGGGCCGTTGTGAGAGACGATATTGGCTATAATGAATAAAAAGTTGAATCATTGTGAGTGGAGATTAGAGATAGTAAGGGGAAAAAGTCACTGGTGGGCGTAGTTTATAGGCCCCCAAATAATAACTTCACGGTGGGGCGGGCAATAATCAAGGGAATAATGGAGGCATGTGAAAAAGGAACGGCAGTAATCATGGGGGATTTTAACCTACATATCGATTGGTCAAATCAAATCGCATGGGGTAGCCTGGAGGAGGAATTCATAGAATGCATACGGGATTGTTTCTTAGAACAGTATGTTACAGAACCTACAAGGGAGCAAGCTATCTTAGATCTGCTCCTGTGTAATGAGACAGGAATAATAAATGATCTCCTAGTAAAAGGTCCTCTCGGAATGAGTGATCACAGTATGGTTGAATTTGTAATACAGATTGAGGATGAGGAAGTAGTGTCTCAAACGAGCGTACTATGCTTCAACAAAGGGGACTACAGTGGGATGAGGGCAGAGTTGGCTAAAGTAGACTTGGAACACAGACTAAATGGTGGCACAATTGAGGAACAATGGAGGACATTTAAGGAGCTCTTTCATAGTGCTCAACAAAAATATATTCCAGTGAAAAAGGGCGGAAAGAGAAGGGATAACCAGCCGTAGATAACCAAGGAAATAAAGGAGAGTATCAAATTAAAAACCAATGCGTATAAGGTGGCCAAGGTTAGTGGGAGACTAGAAGATTGGGAAAATTTTAAACGACAGCAAAGAATGACTAAGAAAGCAATAAAGAAAGGAAAGATAGATTACGAAAGTAAACTTGCGCAAAACATAAAAACAGATAGTAAAAGCTTTTACCGATATATAAAACGGAAAAAAGTGACTAAAGTAAATGTTGGTCCCTTAGAAGATGAGAAGGGGGATTTAATAATGGGAAATGTGGAAATGGCCGAGACCTTAAACAATTATTTTGCTTCAGTCTTCACAGTGGAAGACACAAAAACCATGCCAAAAATTGCTGGTCACGGGAATGTGGGAAGGGAGGACCTTGAGACAATCACTATCACTAGGGGGGTAGTGCTGGACAGGCTAATGGAACTCAAGGTAGACAAGTCCCCTGGTCCTGATGAAATTCATCCCAGGGTATTAAAAGAGATGGCGGAAGTTATAGCAGATGCATTGGTTATAATCTACCAAAATTCTCTGGACTCTGGGGAGGTACCAGCGGATTGGAAAGCAGCTAATGTAACGCCTCTGTTTAAAAAAGGGGGCAGACAAAATGCAGGTGACTATAGGCTGGTTAGTTTAACATCTGTAGTGGGGAAAATGCTTGAAGCTATCATTAAGGAAGAAATAGCGGGACATCTTGATAGGAATAGTGCAATCAAGCAGACGCAACATGGATTCATGAAGGGGAAATCATGTTTAACTAATTTACTGGAATTCTTTGAGGATATAACGAGCATGGTGGATAGACGTGTACCGATGGATGTGGTGTATTTAGATTTCCAAAAGGCATTCGATAAGGTGCCACAAAAAAGATTACTGCAGAAGATAAAGGTACGCGGAGTCAGAGGAAATGTATTAGCATGGATAGAGAATTGGCTAACTAACAGAAAGCAGAGAGTTGGGATAAATGGGTCCTTTTCAGGTTGGAAATCGGTGGTCAGTGGTGTGCCACAGGGATCGGTGCTGGGACCACAACTGTTTACAATATACATAGATGACCTGGAGGAGGGGACAGAGTGTAGTGTAACAAAATTTGCAGATGACACAAAGATTAGTGGGAAAGCAGGTTGTGTAGAGGACACAGAGAGGCTGCAAAGAGATTTAGATAGGTTAAGCGAATGGGCTAAGGTTTGGCAGATGGAATACAATGTCGGAAAATGTGAAGTCATCCACCTTGGAAAAAAACAGTAAAAGGGAATATTATTGGAATGGGAAGAAATTACAACATGCTGCGGTGCAGAGGGACCTGGGGGTCCTTGTGCATGAATCCCAAAAAGTTAGTTTGCAGGTGCAGCAGGTAATCAGGAAGGCGAATGGAATGTTGGCCTTCATTGCGAGAGGGATGGAGTAAAAAAGCAGGGAGGTCCTGCTGCAACTGTATAGGGTATTGGTGAGGCCGCACCTGGAGTACTGCGTGCAGTTTTGGTCACCTTACTTAAGGAAGGATATACTAGCTTTGGAGGGGGTACAGAGACAATTCACTAGGCTGATTCCGGAGATGAGGGGGTTACCTTATGATGATAGACTGAGTAGACTGGGTCTTTACTCGTTGGAGTTCAGAAGGATGAGGGGTGATCTGATAGAAACATTTAAAATAATGAAAGGGATAGACAAGATAGAGGCAGAGAGGTTGTTTCCACTGGTCGGGGAGACTAGAACTAGGGGGCACAGCCTCAAAATACGGGGGAGTCAATTTAAAACCGAGTTGAGAAGGAATTTCTTCTCCCAGAGGGTTGTGAATCTGTGGAATTCTCTGCCCAAGGAAGCATTTGGGGCTAGCTCATTGAATGTATTCAAATCAGAGAGATAGATTTTTAACCAATAATGGAATTAAGGGTTATGGGGAGTGGGCGGGTAAGTGGAGCTGAGTCCACGGCCAGATCAGCCATGATCTTGTTGAATGGCGGAGCAGGCTCGAGGGGCTAGATGGCCTACTCCTGTTCCTAATTCTTATGTTAACAACAATATTCACAGAGTCTCATTAGAGCACGATTAATCCACTTCTTGCAATGCTCATGTGCCCTGCACACTGGCAAGAAAAACACATCACTTCATTTGGAGACTTCAATGCCTTGATTTCAAAATTCTCATCTCGTTTTCGAATCCCTCCATGGCCTCGCCCCCTCCCTATCTCTGTATTCTCCTTCAGCGTCACAACGCTCCCCCCCGCCCCAAGATGTCTGCGTTCCTCAAATTCAGCCCTCTTAAACATTCCAGAATATAATCACTCAACCATTGGTGGCCATGTCTTCTGTTGCCTATGCTGCAAGCTCTGGAACTCCCTGCCTAACCCTCTCCGCCTCTCTTTCCTCCTTTAAGATGCTCCTTAAAACATACCTCTTTGACCAAGCTTTTGGTCACTTTCCCTAATTTCTGCCTATGTGGCTCGGTGTCAAATTGTTTATCTCATAACACTCCTGTGAAGCGCCTTGGGACGTTTCACTACGTTAAAGGCGCTATATAAATACAAGTTGTTGTTGCTGACTTCTATTCAAACACAGAACGTCGAACAAATTCTGGACACCCCTACGTGCACTGTCACACTCCTTTTGGCCATGAATTTTAGCAAACATATCTGGGTATAAATCACCCACCACTATTGCTGGCTTTTGAAATAGTTAACATAGATTAGCTGGCTACGTTCTACAGTGAGCTCAAGAAAAGAGTACAATGCTCATGGAAATAGTCACTGGAGAGCGTTCTGCAAAAGGAAAGTGTGTAAGCATGGGTAACCAGCAGTATTTCCACAGGAAAGTGTGCTGGCATGAATTAAAGTGAATGGCAAGGAGTTGGGTTAAGCATAATCTAACACAGAATTACAGCTACATCTCTGGCTGAAAGCTTGGGCACCAGGACATGAGATAAAGGAGAGATGGGAGGAGAGAGATTCTTCCAGCAATATAGCATGTCTGTTGGGTGATGTACAGAAACTTCCTGCTGAAGAGAAATCGTCTCCAGTTTCAAAGATCAAAGCTGCTCAAAATACAAGGTTTTGAATCTTCCTTGATCGGAAATGCTAAAAAAGGCTCCACTCACATTTACATGTTGTGCAAATGCATCACGGTCACAAAAGGCACCAAATTGATTCAAGAATTTGGAAAATAAAATTCTTAAGGGGTACTCTCTAGCTAGAGAGTGAAGGATGGATGAGCAAAACCCTGATAATAAAATGGATCAGGATTGTGCTTCACATAACCATGTTATCCATTCAGATGCCACCAAATGTTTTCCATTGAACTAAAAGACTCAACCAACCACTGATGATTATTAAAGGTCGATGTCACTGATGGTGTTTGTTCTGTGATTGAAGCACAATCGTTGGATAACTGATGGTACTCATACCTTCACTGCTGGAGGGCATACGTGAAGTCAAGATTCACAAGAGACATGTGGATCCACAGATTCTTGTGAATGGCATCAATAAATCCTGCACCCAAAGACATGGCCCTGAAGTAAATGTTCTGCAGGAGGGGAATTAACTTTAGCTGGTGAGGCAGAAGCTATGTTGTGGACACCGAGCATGTGAAAAGATCCCAACTCACCTGCTCAGTTCAATCATTCTGAGCAGACTGAATTTGTGGGTTTCAGAAACCTTTTTCTGCATCAATGTTAGCTTGATTGGTATTTCTTGTTTATTGGAGGCTTGCTGATTCAATTCACACATTGCATTTTAAATAGTTCAATAAAGGTTGGTTCCATCATTGCAAGAGTCTCCTCTGATCGGTTTTCATTTTAGTCTCTGCTAAACAAACACATCTAGATGTTTTTTTGGGGTGGGGAAACCATATAATCCAGGACAATTTACAGCTTTCTTCAGGAGGAACAATTCTGCTTACCGAACAGAAGATAAACTCCCGGCAGTTTAACATCTGGGAAAAGTGTGGGTACCAGGAGCCGTTAGCATTTAGAAGTGTGGCACAAGACAAAGCCGATCAGATTTAGGACAGGCAAAAGATTTTTGGGATCCAAAAAGGAGAAAATGATTCAATGAAAGGATAGGAGTGGGTGATGTAGTGGTCACTGCAAGGGCAAGATTCTTCCTGGAATAAAAGGGAGCACTTACATCCCATAATCTCTTTTTGGAGATGATGTAACTTTGATTATACATGTCATAATGAGAAAGACAGACATGCATTTATATAGCGCCTTTCACGACCACCAGACGTCTCTAAGCTCTTTACAGCCAATGAAGTACTTTTGGAGTGTAGTCATTGTTGTAATAAGAACTAAGAAATAGGAGCAGGAGTAGGCCATACTGCCCCTCGAGCCTGCTCCGCCATTCAATAAGATCATGGCTGATCTGATCATGGACTCAGCTCCACTTCCCATAACCCCTTATCGTTTAAAAAACTGTCTATTTCGGTCTTAAATTTATTCAATGTCCCAGCTTTCACAGCTCTCTGAGGCAGTGAATTCCACAGATTTACAACCCTCAGGAGAAGAAATTTCTGCTCATCTGTTTAAAATGGACGTCCTCTTATTCTAAGATCATGCCCTCTAGTTCTAGTCTCCCCCATCAATGGAAACATCCTCTCTGCATCCACCTTGTCAAGCCCCCTCATAATCTTACACGTTTCGATAAGATCACCTCTCATTTTTCTGAATTCCAATGAGTCGAGGCCCAACTTACTCAACCTTTCCTCATAAGTCAACCTCCTCATCTCCGGAATCAACCTAGTGAACCTTCTCTGAACTGCCTCCAAAGCAAGTATCTCCTTTTGGAAATATGGAAACCAAAACTGTGCACAGTATTCCAGGTGTGTCTTCACCAATACCTTATATAGCTGTAGCAAGACTTCCCTGCTTTTATACTCCATCCCCTTTGCAATAAAGGCCAAGATACCATTGGCCTTCCTAATCACTTGCAGTACCTGCATACTATCCTTTATGTCCTTTATATCGGAAACGCGGCAGCCAATTTGCACACAGCAAGCTACCACAAACAGCAATGACCAGAGAATTTGTTTTTGTTATGTTGATTGAGGGATAAATATTGGCCAGAACACTGGGGATAACTCCCCTGCTCTTCTTTGAAATAGTGCCATGGAATCTTTTATGTCCACCTGAGAGAGCAGATGGTGCCTCGGTTTAACGGCTCATCCGAAAGACGGCACCTTAGACAGTGTAGCACTCCCTCAGTATTGCACTGGAGTGTCAGCCTAGATTTACGTGCTCAAGTTCCTAGAGTGGGACTTGAACCCACAACCTGCTGACTCAGACGCAAGTGTGTTACCCACTGAGCCACAGCTGACACTACAATAATATGAAACAATTCTGATCAGCAGAGGGGAGCTGTGCATCTCCAGTCCCAAATTACTTGGTGATGTTTCCCACCCATAAAACTGGCCACATCTACAGGTCGACATCCCGCCGATTGCACCGGATCAGGAAGGCTCTTCAAACTGCGCTCATTTTCTGAGGCACACAGGTGTTAGTCGGCACGTTTTAAGTTTTTTCATATCAAAAAATATGAATTTACTGAGAAATTGACTAGTGTACACCAACTAAACTTTTTAATGGTTCAGTATTGTTTTTTTAAAAAAGTCATTTCAGTGATTTAAAATCAGGTTACTCACAGATGGAGAACTGATATTAAAAATGCTCATTTTTTAGGATAAACCCATTTTTAGCTGTATTAAGAGTGCATCAGGTTACCACTCTTAAATGTATCAGAATATTTTTTAATGGAAAGAAAAATAATTATTACATTCTATTACTCTACCTGATTGTACTGGTTCATTGAAGGTTTAAAGTTTATGAATATGCAAATTAATTTTAGCAGACATTTGAATGGTAAGCGCAGTTTGGTTGCAAATTTCCGATTCCGCCTAAAACGCTACCCTTAAAAGGTTTAAATCAAAGTAGTTGCCCTAGCCCCGAATCCAGTCTGTTCATACTTCCATCACTGGGACCAATAGTGCGACCAACGTAATGATAAGCCTCTTGGTGCTTGTCCTGAGGTAACATGATCAGACTGGAGTAGGACGCAAACACAGTGAAGTTCCCTTGGTGCAAAATAGAAGTGCGGTTATAGTTAGCAAAATAGGTTAGCAGCAATCCTAAATAATGTACAGATGAAATAAATCTAAACACTGGATTTCAGGTTGATAGATTGTTAGTTGTTCAATCATTAACGCAGCAATTCTACTGCGAACACCAATTAAAGCAGGTTAAATCTTTAAATAAATGTTTATTTCAGTTATAGAGGTAAAAGTAATTGAAGTTTTCAACGAGCCAAAAATCAGTGCAGAGTGAATACATGTTACAATGCACGTAATACAGTGACACATCTCATAAATTTACCCTGTTATTGTCAACTATTTACAAATTGATCTCGAGGCAGTAAAGCAGCCTGCTTTCAGAAAAGATGAAAATTGATGAACATAGTTAACAAGCTTTATAATGTGACATGGCAGTTAAAGAATTTTGACACCAGTTTCCTGGGCATTTTAAATTGCTGCTTATAATTTTAGTGCAAGGTAAGATTTCCTGAATACAAACTTAGTCTTTTGTCCAGAACTAGTAAACGACCTACTGGACTGAAAGGCGAGTGTAGAATTAAAACAGCAGGACTCTGCAAATTCAGGTGCAGATGCTGGAGTTACAACTTTACCCTGTGAGAAACTCGGAGCTCCTGTTATAGCCACCTTGTTAGAAAAGTAAATCTACAAACTTTTGAAGTAACACGCTCGAAGATTCCTTAATCGGCATTACATGGGCAGAAGCCAAGTGGAAACCCAATTTACGGGCGTGCATGGGATTTCCACTGCACCTCCGGCAAAGTAAAGCCAGCGGAATCTGCCGGACAGACTGCTTCTACAATAAGTACATCGGCTGGGGGCTTCCCCCGCCGGTAACTTCCCCGGAAACTCCGTGTCTGTGCGGGATTGGGTTTCCATTCGTCGCTCTTCTGACATACTTACAGCGGTGGAGCGGGAACAGCCCGGTGCAAATTCGGAGGGGGGAGGGGTCAAAGTTTGAAGTGTTTCACGGACACCCTGTCCCACTAGCAATTCAAAAAGTGAAAGACAAAGACAATTCTAAGCGAGGACGTTTTCCATAAACTTTAACTTCAATTAGACACAACTGTTAATCTGCTTTCATGACCAACAGGAAGGCAACACAAGCAAGAGAGTGGACATAAATTGTGGTTACAAAGTCGACTTACTGTGCCAGGAGCCAACTCTTAATTCAACTTGTCCTTTACAAGAACTCCTTAAAAGAAATCTCAGCCCATAGTTAAATGAGCCCAGTTACTGCTGGTCATGCAGTACAGTAGCAGAGGAATCTTTGCCACCACACCCTGCACATACATGTGTGTGAATAACTTCGAAAAAATGCACAGCATGTTGCAACTGCTGCTCAATGATTGGCTGCTGAAGTTGAAAGATTGTAAGAGTTTAAGGAGGGGCTGCTCTGGAGCCTGTTGTACAGCAGCTGGCCAACATCCTGTGCAACTACCATCTAATAGCGTGAACCCAGCCCTCAGTGACTAAATCTGCTCACCAGAACATGTTAAAAGGAAACTCCCAGATACGAAAGGCAGCAAACTCCTCACAATATCAATCATACTGGCACAATTACAAGATAGTAACAAATTGCCAGAGCATTTCTTGAGGTTGTAAGTGTGTAGACTTTAAAACAAATACATAAACACACGAGTGTGTGGAAACCAATGCACCAGCTTGTCCTGGAGCCTCCAGGGATTGCAGATTCATCTCCCAGACACCACTGTGAACAACACAGATTTGAGTACAAATGTAACGGGGGCTGAAATTGCCCCTTTCTATAAGAGGTGGCCACAAGTCGGTAAGGACTCACCGCTCGGTCGGCGCAGAGGGGCCAACATTTTGAAAATTGCCTTCCATTATTTCTGGAGCGGTGTATGGGACTGCTCCGGCCGTCTTCCCGCCCCGTCAGGCACGCACCGTCCCCTTACCGAGCGACGGCAACCTCCTTCCCACCCCGTCGGGCACACATCGACCCCTTACCGAGCGACGGCAACCTCCTTCCCACCCCGTCGGGCACGCACCGTCCCCTTACCGAGCGACGGCAACCCCCTTCCCACCCCGTCGGGCACGCACCGTCCCCTTACCGAGCGACGGCAACCCCCTTCCCGCCCGTCGGGCACACACCGTCCCCTTACCGAGCGACGGCAACCCCCTTCCCGCCCCGTCGGGCACGCACCGTCCCCTTACCGAGCGACGGCAACCCCCTTCCTGCCCCGTCGGGCACACACCGTCCCCTTACCGAGCAGCGGCGACCCCCTTTACACCCTGCGTGGGAAATTGCCCCGTGGGAGTGGATCGGTCGCCGGTCGGTGCCCCCGGCAGTGTCCCCCGGCGTCCACCCTTAAAGGGGAGGGTGCAATGCCGCTGATGCCATTTTATTTTAATTGTTGGCCGACTCTGAAGTCGGCCTGACAACAGCAGCCATGGGTTCGGCCGGTCTGCCGATAGGCACCCTCTCTTGGGTACCGGGCGGCTGCCCTGGCCGAAACCCTCCCTGGTAGCCCAGTGAGTGCCACTAAAGTGGCTGCAGAGCTTGCAGCGGCCCTCTCCTTTAACTGAAGGGGAGGGACATTGTGACGTGTCAGCGCGCCGCTGATGACTCAGAGCGGCGGCCGAGCTGACAGATCTGATCAGATCCGCCATGATCTTATTAAATAGCAGAGCAGGCTCCAGGGGCCAGATGGCCTACTCCTGCTCCTACTTCTTATGTTAAAACGGAAACGGCACCCGCACGGAACACCGCCCCACTTCCGGAAAATAAATAAAGTCCTGAACTTTGCCGGATTATCCGCCCCAATACACTTACAAAGCGGTAAGTGTGCCCCGTTTGGGGCGGAGGGCAATTTCGGTCCCAAGATGTCTTACCACAATGTTATAGGGTCTTGGTGGGGCCAAACCTGGAGTATTGTGCACAGTTTAGTTCTCCTTACCTAAGGAAGGGTATATTTGCCATAGAGGGAGTGCAACAAGGGCTCACCAGACCGATTCCTGGAATGGGGGGGATTGTTCTATGAGGAGAGATTGAGCAGACTAGGCCTATATTCTCGAGTTTAGAAGGTGATCTAATTGAAACATACAAAATTCTTACAGGGCAGGAAAGTGGAGTTGAGGTAAAAGATCAGCCATGATCTTATTGAAAGGCAGAGCAGGCTCGAGGGGCCGAATGGCCTACTCCTGCTCCTATTTCTTATGATCTTATGAATAGCAGGATATGTTGGTGAGGTTAGATGAAGAAAGGTGGAAGTAGGCTCACGTGGAGCATAAATGCCGGCATGGACCTGTTGGGCCGAATGGTCGATTTCTGTTCTGTAAACTTGATTAACTTGCAAAATCAGAGGGGCAATAAAAATAAGAGTTTTGTCCCCCATTTTCTTTGAAGGCTTTTTTGTTTATTAGTTACAATAATATTGGAGATGGTTTGACTGACAGTCAAGAATCAGCCAATCGGGTAATGAAGAGATTTTACTTTCGAATTGGTGCGGGGCAGGGCTTCACGATGATGGATGTGCAGGGCGACCAATGGTGGGAGTGTGGGGGCGGGGCTGAGAGAGACCTGTCAGCCGACCAATGGTGGGAGCGTGGGGGCGGGGCTCTGGTGAAGATGGACGTGAGTGCTGACCAGCGATGGGATTGTGGAGGCGGGGTGGACTGAGGGCGGTGGTCACACGATGAAACCTCCTGGAATACGTACAACCAAAGTTGGCAACCCTACTTTTGCACAGACAAAGTGAAACACCAACTGCAGCTAAACTGCTCGCAACCGCCCTGGAGTCGGCCTCTAGGGGCTTACAGGAAAGATGTGATTGCACTGAAGAGGGTACAGAGGAGATTTTTGAGGATGTTGCTAGGACTGGAGAATTTTAGCTATGAGGGAAGATTGGATAGGCTGGGTTTGTTTTATTTGGACCAGAGGAGGCTGAAGGGAGACCCTATTGAGAGGTGTATAAAAATATATGAGGGGCCTAGAAAGAGTGGATAGGAAGGACTTAGTTCCCTTAGCAAAGCGCTCAACAATCAGGGGGCAGAGATTTAAAATAATTGCTGGAAAGATAAGAGGGGAGTCGAGGAGAACTTTTTTCACCCAGAGGGTGGTGGGGGTCTGGAACTCACTGCCTGAAAGGGTGGTAGAGGCAGAAACCCTCATTGCATTTAAAAAGTACTTGGATATGCGCTTGAATGGCCAAGAGCTGGAAAGTGGGATTAGGCTGGATAGCTCTTTTTCAGCCGGTACGGAAACGATAGGCCGAATGTCCTCCTTTTATGCCGTAAATTTCTATGATTCTGGGAACAGTTCACCCCCTCTCCTTCCCGTGGAGGCAATACCTTGAAGCATTCCCACAGCAGTGTGGCTAGGCTCAGCAAGGCACCCAGTGAAAGCCTTACTCCCGCCCCAGTTGCCAGCTCGGTACAAAAACAGTTTCACCTTCCCAGCCAGAAATTCCACACTGCTCTCCTTTAAATATAGCAGAGAAATGTTTGGAAATTATTTAACTCAAAGACTTTAATCCAAAAAAGCAACAAGTAGTTTTATAGTCTGTTGGAAGAGTGGTCGATGTGAGATCTGCCGAGTTTTATCTTGGTCAACCCGCCCTGAAGAGGGACAAACTCCAAAACACACAAACCATCTTTTAGTAACTCCATTGTAGCCCCTCTCTGCTGTCTAAGGGTTGCCTTTAACTCATTCTCTTCTTGCAGTTTTCTTAAATTTATCAGTGTTTTGAGCATCATTCTAACTGGATATCAAGACTGGACAGGTTACGTATAACCCTTCGACTATCAGGCCCCTTTACTTTGTAGTCTCCTCATCAAAAGAGGGTCGTAACCCATGGAAACGGGTTGGACTCTGTCCAACGCAAACTTTATTCTTTAATGTTTATGGATATATTACTCCAAACTCTCACCAAGGTGACATTTTGACTCTGCCATGGTTCTCGTCGTAGTTTACTGTAAGACGCAAGTACTGAAAGGGCAGCAGAAGGCTTGAAGCACTAGTCCTATCTGTGAAGAAATCAGGTAGCAACCCTAAAGTCTCACGTTCTATTACACGTCAAAATAACTCTACGCCATGGGGTGTCAACAGTTGGAGGATGTATTTGCTTATGATTAGCTGATCCATCTATTCCTCAGAATCAATAAGGGTCTTGAAATGTTAATAAATCTGAGTGTTTGACCTTAAGTAAATAAACTATTCCCTCTGCTGGGAGGGGTCCAGAACAAGGAGCCATCACCTTAAAATTAGAGCTAGTCCATTCAGGGGTGACGTCAGGAAGCACTGCTTCACACAAAGGGTAGTGGAAATCTCAAACTCTCTTCCGCCAAAAAGCTGGGGTCAATTGAAAATGTCAAAACTGAGATGGATATTTTTTTTGTTCGGCAAAGGGTATTAAAGGGATATGGAACTGAGACAGCTCGATAAGAGTTAAGATACAGATCAGACATGATCTAACTGAATGGTAGCACAGGCTCGAGGGTCTGAATAGCCCCCTCCGGTTCCTATGTTCCAGTACATGCAACAGTACTTACAAACACACCAGGAGATGTTAGTTAGGGTATCTGAACACACTACAGTTCTGAGCTCAGCAGTCAAGTTGATCGAATTTCCATTTCAACTCGTTTCTTACAGGTCTCTTATCAAATGTCCTTGTATGGCAGGTTCAGTAAGAGTTGATCACGTGCATCTCTAAACTAGAGAGTACAGGTACATGAATAATGGATACATTTAAAATACTGCTACTGACTGGTATGTGGTGAAGACGGCTCCATTTTTCATGCATCTTGCCCTCCACTTTCTCAGGCTCCTTATCTCTCCTTCCCGAGGTCACCAGTCTATTTTAATTAAGCCAGTGCCAGGCATTATCATTGAGAGAGAGAACTGCAATGTTCATACCGTGATAAATACGCAGATGTTATTTCAAGTGTGACCTCTGTCTCTGTCTGCTGACAGTGGAAAGGGAACTTTTCTGCCAGTGATGTGTGCTGAATGTCCTGAAGTCAGTATAATGTTAACTCTTTCTTACAAATGGGGTTCAAATTAATGTTTTGTTTCAATCAACAAATTCCAATAAGGGGATTGAAAAAAATTACTTTTCTTTGTGATTCAGATACTTGTACAAACAACCGCCTTCATTTTACGGACCAAGACACCAAAACACGAACAAGCTGTACATTTAATTGGACAGTATTTCACTGAAGCACCCACATCCCGCCATGGCAGGATACTGTAATCCACCACTTGTGTTTCCATCGTCACTGCCCTTTGTAAACGGAGGCTCCAAGTATCCATCAATGGTCAAGCTGCAACAGATGGTCAGCACACTGCAGGTTACAGTGGAGTAGCAACAAAGCAGACAAAATACAAGTCGTAGCAAAGGAAATAACTTAAAACAAAGTCAAATAAATTTGGTTTGAAAACGATTCTATTTCGTACTGGCCACACACTGAATTTAAGTGATACCAATTTTTCAAACTGGTTTCAGTTTAAGAAGATAAAAGCAGAAATGCTGTACCGCCTGCACAATCTTTCACACGTTTGCTGTAGTTTGTAAAATTATCAAAAATACATAACCAGGAACAGATTAATGTTCCAAACTTAGACTAACTTAAATAGTGAGCGAATGTTTCAACAGGTGTGTGCGCGTGGTGTGTACACGGACAAGTGTGTCTGTGGGGGCGTGTGCATGTGTGCTGGTCCGGTTAGGTAGATGTGTGAGTGTGCAAGAGTGTGAGGTGTTTGTGAGTGTGCAGTGCACGTGTGTGGGCACATGCCTGTCCACTGGCCTTGAATGGCAGAAAATCGGAGCCATGTTAAACAAGGTGGCTCCCACATTTACCACTTAAAATAAATAAAACACTTTATTGCAGAAATATCACCTGAAAATAAATGGGTTGCTTGATGGAGATTGTTGATGGCAGGGGGGGGGGGGGGGGGGGGAAGGGAAAGATTTAAACTCTTTGAAAAGTATATCGATTCTTAAACTACGCTGTGGTAAAACCCAGTGTGGAGCGACCAGCTGTTCATTTAATGCAATAGTCACAGAAACTGCAGCAAGGCAACTGAAAAACAGATTTGCTCGACACCTTACCAGGAAATCATTTATGTCACATTTGAGAGAGAAACAAATTGTGCTTGAAATCAGAAGCAGAAATGTGGAAAATGAATGGTGAATAGGCATTAAAATCTAAAATACCAACAAACAAGAGTGAATACCAAAAGAAATAGAATGTTACAATTATTGCAAAAGGTAGAACTAAAAAACAATGGAGAAAGTAACTTTCAATATCTTGTCACCAAGAAATCCAGTCGGGAATTCAGAAGAAACCTCTACCCAGAGAGTGGTGAGAATGTGGAACTCACTTTCACAGGGAGTGGTTGAAGCGAATAGTGCAGCTGCATTTAAGGGGAGGCTAGACAAGCATATGAGGGAGAAGGGAATAGAAGGTTATGCTGATAGATTTAGACAAAGGAAGATGGGAGGTGGCTCGAGTGGAGCATAAACGCCGGCATGGACTGGCTGTGCCAAATGGCCTGTTTCTGTGTTGTATATCCTATGTAATCTTGTATTCATCTCCTTATCTACCCCAGAGAGTTTATTTAATAGCAACTGATCGCCTTCTCAAAAATAATATTCCTCCAGAAGGACTGATTTGTAGAACCCAGTATCTGGCATTTGACTGAAGCAGTGGCCTCGAAAGGGGGGGAGCACGACAGTACGGCCACTCATTTTCATTAAATGCAACCATCACAGCTGTACAGGACTCGGCGACAGACTATGCACGGGCTATGGAAGGATCGGTGCCTCAATTCAGATTCACTAAACGTTAGGCAGTATGGCAATGTTCTTAATTCAGTGCAGAAGACAGATTTCCAGAAACTAGTGCCCTGTTTAGACTATGTTCTGCATACTGCAGCAGCTCCCATTTCAAACATAATTTGTTTCTCTGAAATAGGAGACGCTTGTTCAACTCTTCCCCAAGACAGACTCAAACTATTTCTGGTAAACGTGTTTAGGCGGCTGGTTCACTTTTTCTGTGGAAACTGCTTGTATGAAAATCAATGGTTTGTTTCTTTGCACCAGTTTTATTACGCAATGGTTTAAGGGCCTACATAGTTTTCCAAAGAGCTTAAAATTCTGACTAACAATAATTCTCCCAAAAGTAACCAAACAACTAATAAGTGTTCAGGATACTGATGTTTCTTTAGTAGCTTTAGTTGCATAACTTAGCAAAGCAAAACTGTGTTATTTTCGAAGGTACAGTGATATGAAAGTGACAATCTAAAAGGCTACCCAATATCAAACCTAATCTGGGCAGCCCATATTAATATTAGCAAAGTCAACAGTAAATGCTGTTATGGGGGAGGGGAGAAAAAAAGGGCTGGTATTCTTCCAAGAAACCTATAGGGCCCGAGGACCTTCATTGTGGATTTGTAAAATCTGTAGCGGTAGAACATAAGAAATAGGAGGAATAGGCCATTTGGCCCCTCGAGCCTGCTCCACCATTTAATAAGATAATGGTTGATCTGATCATCGACTCATGCCCACATCCCTGCCTGATCCCCATAAACATTTACTCCCTTATCGCTCAAAAATCTGTCCATCTCCGCCTTAAACATATTCAATGACCCAGCCTCCACAGCTCTCTGGGGCAGAGAATTCCACAGATTTACAACTCTCGGAGAAGAAATTCTTCCTCATCTCAGTTTTAAGTGGGCGGCCCCTTATTCTATGTTTTAGTTTCCCTTATGAGTGGAAATATCCTCTTTGCATCCACCTTGTCGAGCCCCCTCATTATCTTATATATTTAGTTAAGATCACCTCTCATTCTTCTGAATTCCAATGAGTATAGGCCCAACCTACTCAACCTATCTTCATAAGTCAACCCCCTCACCTCCGGAATCAACCTAGTGAACCTTCTCTGTGACTCCAAAGCAAGTATATCCTTCCTTAAATACGGAGACCAAAACTGTACACACTACTCCAGGTGTGGCCTCACCAATACCCTGTACAGTTGTAGCAGGACTTCTCTGCTTTTATACTCTATCCCCCTTGCAATAAAGGCCAACATTCCATTTGCCTTCCTGATTACTTGCTGTACCTGCATACTAACTTTTTGTGTTTCATGCACAAGGACCCCCACGTACCTCTGTACTGCAGCACTTTGCAATTTTTCTCCATTTAAATTATAATTTGCTCTTCTATTTTTTTCTGCCAAAGTGGATAACTTCACATTTTCCAACATTATATTCCATCTGCCAAATTTTTGCCCACTCACTTAGCCTGTCTGTATCTCTTTGCAGATTTCTTGTGTCCTCCTCACAATTTGCTTTCCCACCCATCTTTGTATCATCAGCAAACTTGGCTACATTACACTCGTTCCCTTCATCCAAGTCATTAATATAGATTGTAAATAGTTGAGGCCCCAGCACCGATCCCTGCGGCTCCCCACTATTCTCTGTTTGCCAACCGGAAAATTATCCATTTATAGAGACAGATAGGATTTACAATGCCATCTAAGCACCAACTGCCAAGATGGCAGCAGCACTAATATAATACTCTCGCACAGAGTCTATTCAAACCAAGGTGGATATCAATAAAAAGTGAATCTTAGTCAGGATTTGCTTCATCCGAAGTGACCACTAGTCACGGAAAACCTCAAGCGTCAGTGGGCACCACCTGAATCCTCTCTGGGGGCTCCCGAATGGGCACATGTCCAGGGAAGACAGGCGGGCGGTCTGACCCAATCCACAGATCCCGTACACTAAGAAGCTGCAGGTGGAGGCTTTAAATCAAGTTTAGTTATTGGCCCGGATCTTGCGGTCAGTGGTGAAGAAGTGGTGGTCGCCGTTCACCACGATAACCGCTGCCCAGAGTTTTCGCGGGCTCTTGCTTTCATCGGGTGTCCGCTGCAGTGCGGCGCCCTCTACAGGGGGTCTGTGGCATGTGGCATGATAGGGCAAGCAACAGCAAGGCTCTTCAACCAATCAGATTAAAGAATCCTCACTGAGGCACGCAGAGTCTAAACCAGGAAGTATAAATTAAGATTTAAATCATGTATAGAAAGCAAAATAAAGATTGGGAAAGAAAGATGCGATTAAGAGATAAAAAAAAGACACAGAAAAAGGTTTTTAAAAAATTAAAATTATTTTAATTGTTTTTAAATCTCCAAAGGAATGAGACTTCACACTTGTAAAATTAAGTTTTCAGGGCCAGAGAGTCTGTTTGGTAGTAATTATGGCTTATCACGGCATTAAAAAATTCACTTACACCTGACTGCACCAGCTCTAACTTTTTCTGGCATGTTTAGTGGGCAACTATTGCTACTTCACGCCCTTATATGGATTTCAATGCCGAGTATCTTGGTATCTCGCCCAGTACAGTGCCTGTGGAGGAGCAGGATAACTCGGACCGCAATTCCGGATTTCCACATTTAACTGAGCACGTGTGAGCTCTTGAAATTGCTGTCCGATTTACTGCATAATAACAGCGCGCGCTATTAGCCTCACAGTTATTCTCAACACAAAATCTGGGCCATTACGTTCCATGGCTTGTAACCCTGGAATAGTGCAGCCCACTGGGCAGAACAGGAAACATCCTTGTGAGATGTCACAGTGCGTGAATAGCCAATACATTACTAGTGCTAATTACTGCAGTATAAACCTTTAAGCTGCTGTGAAACCTGTATAAAACAAGCACTCCCAAAAAAGCAGACTCTTAGACCTAAATAACTTACATGGTAAAATGTACCACGGACATTCGCAAATTATGAACCAGGGTCAGCCCTCAATCCACCATGTCTGTTTACAATTTAAAACACAGGATCACAGACTGTTGCAAAGCTGGTGTATCTGCACTGAGTTTGGATCCCTGGCGCTTCCCCTTGGAGCTCACTTCCTTTCTGCCCCCCCGGCCGCCCCCATCCCCGCATAGCGGTCGGCACGATACAGCTGCAGATTTTGTGAAAGCAATGACTTCTATGAATAGAGAGCTCTTTACCCAGCGTGCAATCTCTGGGAACGAATGCTCGCATGACTCCATCCGGAGGATAGAGTGGTTTCCCTGCCCCTATGGATGCTGGGTAAAGAACTCCCCATTCTACTGAAATTCTTTACAGTGCATCCAATAACCATTTTGAAAATAAGGACACCTGCAAAAAAGTCATCTGATGCCAGTCCCCAAGGTTGAGTGTAATTCCCAGGTTTCACTATAATACGCTAGCAATTACATTCCGGTTACATTGGTAAATGGAGTTCATCTGTGCAATATTGCATTTATTTCACTGACATGTGGTGTGCGGTCCAGTGCACATTACCTAGGCTTGCTATGAAATTTGGGAGTAGCCTTATTGTCACATCAGCGTCATGAACAAAGGAAACACAAAACTTTAACAAAGACATAATCAACTATTGCATTACTGTAAATGACGGAGTCTCATAACAGTATTTGAAGGAATAGATAATGATGTAGATTTGCTCCACAGACCTCATTAATGTAGGATCATGTGATTAGACATCAATTAAACAGATATTTAAGTACACCCTCGCGTCTTGCATGATTGATACTTTTTCGTAAGGGAACGTTATCAAATAATAAACAAAACTTCAACAAACAGTGGATCCCACACAATCAAGTGCGAGATGTGATTTTTATCCAATATGTGGAAATGGGATCATTCATATTTAACAATGTCAGTTTCTTCCCCCTCCCCCGCCATATTTCGTATCTCACTTCGTTTAGTGAGGATTAATTGATTTGAGGACAGAAATGGTTAGTAGCTGGGAGTAACAATTGAGAGGCTCAGTGCACAGCAAACCAAAAGAGGGACAACCAAATTGTCGGTAGCAGTTATGTGAACCGACATTAGCTTCGGAACTTGCTCACATTAGGAAGCTGCCTATGCATGAGACATTGTTACTGGATTACATTTTTTTTTTTAAAACGGCAGTTTGCTCTATTACCAGTTGTTGATACACTCTATGGTCCTGGGGCAGAATATTACACAAGGGTACTTAGCAATGTTATGAAAATAGACATAATTTTTTTTTAAATACCCTAATTTATGTAGACCCTTAATAGCCCAATCATCCCGAATCTGGCAATCATGTGTGCTATTGTAAGACTGGTGGAAGGGAGGGGAGAAACGACCACCTGTTGTACAAGTCGTAGATTCCACACCATGCGTTTAGAGCAATGCACAAAAATGTAATCGAGCAACATTGTAGAATGTTCAGAACTTTTATTACCTCGCTGCAAAAATAAAACGATCAGCATTTGCTAGAATTTTCATCATGCCGGATGACATATGGGGACGGCATCTCCATTATATTCAGAAAATGGAGTAAAACTGCTTTTTTACTATGGTTCATGGATTTGATGTCATCATGTTAAAGCCTTTTAGAAACGTAGAAAATAGGTGCAGGAGTAGGCCATTTGGACCTTCGAGCCTGCACCGCCATTCAATACGATCATGGCTGATCATGCAACTTCAGTACCCCACTCCTGCCTTCTCTCCATACTCCCTAACCCCTTTAGCCGTAAGAGCCACATCTAACTCCCTTTCGAATATATCTAACGAACTGAACTCAACAACTTTCTGTGGTAGAGAATTCCACAGGTTCACAATTCTCTGGGCGACGAAGTTTCTCCTCATCTCGGTCCTATATGGATTACCCCTTATCCTTAGACTGTGACCCCTGGTTCTAGACTTCCCCAACATCGGGAACATTCTTCCTGCATCTAACCTGTCCAATCCTGTCAGAATTTTATATGCTTCGATGAGATCCCCTCTCATTCTTCTAAATTCCAGTGAATATAAGCCTAGCCGATCCAGTCTTTCTTCATATGTCAGTCCTGCCATCCCGGGAATCAGTCTGGTGAACCTTCGCTGCACTCCCTCAATAGCAAGAATGTCCTTACTCAGATGAGGAGACCAAAACTGCACACAATACTCAAGGTGTGGTCTCACCAAGGCCCTGTACAACTGCAGCAAGACCTCCCTGCTCCTATACTCAAATCCTCTCTCTATGAAGGCCAACATGCCATTTGTTTTCTTAACTGCATGCCTACTTTCAATGACTGATGAACCATGACACCTAGATCTCGTTGCACCTCCCCTTTTACTAATCTGTCACCATTCAGATAATAATCTGTCTTCCTGTTTTTGCCACCAAAGTGGATAACCTCACACTTATCCACATTATACTGCATCTGCCATGCATTTGCCCACTCACCTAACCTGTCCAAGTCACCCTGCAGCCTCTTTGCATCCTCCTCACAGTTCACACTGCCACCCAGCTTAGTGTCATCTGCAAACTTGGAGATATTACATTCAATTCCTTCGTCTAAATCATTTATATTGTAAAGAGCTGGGGTCCCAGTACTGAACCTTTCGGTACCCCACTAGTCACTGCCTGCCATTCTGAAAAGGATCCGTTTATTCCCACTCTTTGCTTCCTGTCTGCCAACCAGTTCTCTATCCACGTCAGTACATTACCCCCAATCCCATGTGCCTTAATTTTGCACATTAATCTCTTGTGTGGGACCTTGTCAAAGGCCTTTTGAAAGTCCAAATACACCACATCCACTGGTTCTCCCTTGTCCACTCTACTAGTTACATCCTCAAAAAATTCTAGAAGATTTGTCAAGCATGATTTCCCTTTCATAAATCCATGCTGACTTGGACCGATCCTGTCACTGCTTTCCAAATGCGCTGCTGTTACATCTTTAATAATTGATTCCAACATTTTCCCCACTACTGATGTCAGGCTAACCGGTCTATAATTCCGTTTTCTCTCTCCCTCCTTTTTTTAAAAAAGTGGGGTACATTAGCTAACCTCCAATCCATAGGAGCTGATCCAGAGTCTATTGAATGTTGGAAAATGACTACCAATGCATCCACTATTTCTAGGGCCACTTCCTTAAGTACTCTGGGATGCAGACTATCAGGCCCTGGGGATTTATCAGCCTTCAATCCCATCAATTTCCCCAAAACCATTTCCTGACTAATAAGGATTTCCCTCAGTTCCTCCTTCTCGCTAGACCCTCGGTTCCCTTATATTTTCGGGAGGTTATTTGAGTCTTCCTTAATGAAGACAGAACCAAAGTATTTGTTCAATTGGTCTGCCATTTCTTTGTTCCCCATTATAAATTCACCTGAATCTGACTGCAAGGGACCTACGTTTGTCTTCACTAATCTTTTTCTCTTCACATATCTATAGAAGCTTTTGCAGTCAGTTTTTAATGTTCCCCTGCAAGCTTACTCTCATTTTCTATTTGCCCCCTCCTAATTAAACCCTTAGTCTTCCACTGCTGAATTCTAAATTTCTCCCAGTTCTATGGTTTGCTGCTTTTTCGCGCCAATTTATATACCTCTTCCTTGGATTTCACACTATCCCTAATTTCCCTTGTTAGCCACAGTTGAGCCACCTTCCCCATTTTATTTTTACTCCAGACAGGGATGTACAATTGTTGTAGTCCATCCATGTGATTTTTAAATGTTTGCCATTGCCTATCTACCGTCAACCCTTTAAGTATTATTCGCCAGTCTATCCTAACCAATTCATGTCTCATACCATCGAAGTTACCTTTCTTTAAGTTCAGGATCCTAGTCTCTGAATTAACTGTGTCACTCTCCATCTTAATGAGGAATTCTACCATATTATGGTCACTCTTCCCCAAAGGGCCTCGCACAACAAGGTTGCTAATTAATTCTCTCATTACACAAGACCCAGTCTAGGATGGCCTGCTCTCTAGTTGGTTCCTCGACATATCGGTCCAGAAAACCATCCCTTATACACTCCAGGAAATCTTCCTCCATGGATTGCTACCAGTTTGGTTAGCCCAATCTATATGTAGATTAAAGTCACCCAAGATAACTGCTGTACTTTTATTGCACACATCCCTAATTTCCTGTTTGATGCCATCCCCAACCTCACTACTATTGTTTGGTGGTATGTACACAACTCCCACTAATGTTTTCTGCCCGTTGGTGTTTCGCAGCTCTACCCATATAGATTCCACATCATCCACGCTAATGTCCTTCCTTACTATTGCCTTAATCTCCTCTTTAACCAGTAACGCTACCCCACCTCCTTTTCCTTTCTGTCTATCCTTCCTGAATATTGAATACCCCTGGATGTTGAGTTCCCAGCCTTGGTTACCCTGGAGCCATGTCTCCATAATCCCAATTACATCATATCCGTTAATAGCTATCTGCGCAGTTAATTCATCCACCTTATTATGAATGCTCCTCGCATTGAGACAGAGAGCCTTCAGGCTTGTTTTTTTTAGCACTTTTTGTCCTTTTAGAATTATGTTGCAATGTGGCCCTTTTTGATTTTTGCCCTTGATTTCTCTCCCTCCACTCTTACTTTTCTCCTTCTATCTTTTGCTTCTGCCTCCTTTTTACTTCCCTCTGCCTCCCTGCATAGATTCCCATCCCCCTGCCATATTAATTTAAACCCTCCCCTACAGCACTAGCAAACACTCTGCCTAGGACATCGGTTTTGGTCCTGCCCAGGTGCAGACCGTCCGGTTTGTACTGGTCCCACCTCCCCCAAAACTGGTTCCAATGTCCCAGGAATTTGAATCCCTCCCCTTTACACCATTCCTCAAGCCACGTAGTCATCTGAACTATCCTGCTATCCCTACTCTGACTAGCACGTGGCACTAGTAGCAATCATGAGATTACTACCTTTGAGGTCCTATTTTTAAAATTTAACCCCTAGCTCCCTAAATTCAACTTGTAGGACCTCATCCCGTTTTTTTGCCTATATCATTGGTACCTATATGCACCACGACAGCTGGCTGTTCACTCTCCCCACCCCCAGAATGCCCTGCAGCCGCCCCGATGGAATTTAAAAAAAAGGTACTGCTCCCTGTGCGGTGGGAGATCACGTTGGGAATTAGAGCACGGATATTTTCACGCCACACATTTGAAAACTGTGGGCCTGCTGATCACCACGACTGAAGTTCTAATAGGCACTCTTGATAGGCAAAGCTTTGTACCCAATGTTAACTTGTAACGTTTATTCCTTGGATCCAAAACAATTTTAGATTTTGAGCTCCGGATTTTAGACAAGGAGGCAAAAACCTGGAAATCATAGGAGGACAGAAGGAGGCCATTCAGCTCATCGTGTCTGTGCCGGCTCTTTGAAAGAGCTATCCAATTTTCTATGTTTCTATTACTAGGGGGATCAAGGGGTATGGCGAGAAAGCAGGAATGGGGTACTGAAGTTGCATGTTCAGCCATGAACTCATTGAATGGCGGTGCAGGCTAGAAGGGCCGAATGGCCTACTCCTGCACCTATTTTCTATGTTTCTATGTTTCTAGTCCCACTGTCCTCTGCTAAATTTTTTCCCTTCAAGTTTTCATCCTATTCTCTTTTGAAAGTTACCATTGAATCTGCTTCTACCGCCCTTTCAGGCAGTGCATTCCAGATCATAACAACTCGCTGTGTAAAAAAGATTGTTGTCAGCTTGCCTCAAGTTATTTTGCTAATCACCTTAAATCTGTGACCCCTGGTTAACAACCCTCCGACGAGTTGAAATGGTTTCTCTATTTATTTTATCAAAATCCTTCATGATTTGATTTGTACACTTCTATCAAATCTCCCCATAACCTTTTCTGCTCGAAGGAGAACAATCCCAACTTCTTCAGTCTCTCCACATAACTGAAGTCCCTCATCCCTGGTACAATTCCAGTAAATTATCCAAGGACTTGACATCCTTCCTAAAGTGTGGTTCCAGGAACTGGACAAAATACTCCAGCTGGGGCCTAACCAGAGATTTAAGAGACAATAGATACTATTGGGAGCAGAGGATGGTCCTGAAATCCTACTGGTGTCCAGAGTAACTTTGACATGGAATCAGTGTAACTCCCAGACAAATGGCATAACCGGTCACGGAATTTCACAGCCCATTGATTTCTCCAGATGTGCGCGAGCAGAGATGAACCAAATGTCCTTACTTTTCTGCAATTATCTCACGGAGGGTTTGGCAGTTTCTATTTGGAAGCATTCGAAGACTATAATTTGCAAACCCGTCAACATACTGAAACACACATTTTGATTTTACGATGCTGCTGAATGATTTATATTTTCACAAATTCATAGGATTAGAATTTACTTTACACTTGGGTGTTGCAGTTTACAAATAAAACCCAGATGGCTGCACATTGAACAGTCACATGTGGAGAACATTGGTTTGGTGATTGGCTGGTGCTGGGTCAGACACTGATCTTTCACATACTTATATAAACAAATAATAGCAAGAACTGGTTTGATTTTACTTTCAGCAGAAAGGACCTGAAATTTATAGGCGATGTTGGAATCTAGCAGCTTTACATCTTCTGAGAGTAATCCTTACACATAGATTAAAGAGAGTCCGTAGAGTGTACTAAACTTCAAAAGCCAGAATAGGTTAGTCATGTTTGTTACCAATATCATAATGGCTCCCAACTTACATTTACAATGCAGTAGTTTTTTCAGCTGTCCAAATTAAATGCATTCAAAGTAATCTCAGTTTCTACTGAAAGGAGAAGTTAATCAGAATTTCCCCAACATTTCCAAATGTTAAAGTTTACCTACAACTTTTGCTTCAAGATAATCAGATTTTCAATCTATAAAACCTACAGTCCGCAAATGGGATAAAACCTATATGGGGTGTTAGAAAGGTCTCATTTTTGGGCAGACGTAGTTCCTGGAACATGTTCTGAAAATGTTGTTGCCATAACCACCAAAGCAGTTTCATGCAGTGTCTGAACTTGGCGAAGCAGATTTTTAAAATTTTCTTTTAAATGTAATACCAAGAATGGAGGCAAAACCAAACTGGCACCAGGATGAGCTTGTTTACTAACCCAGTGAACTGTCTTGTAAAACTCTGTTTAGATAGCTCATTACAGGTTACAGTCCCCCATTAACAGGTTCAGGTGTGTTTACATGTTAAAGTTCTGCACCTGCTATCCCTCAATTCAAGAGTGAAACAACAAAGACTGAAAAACAGTCCCAAGATAGTTTGTCAAGACAACAGGACCAGCAAATCAATTTAGCTCTCCCAATCTGTTCGTTCTCCTTGTTCTCGTGTTTTGTTCTATCCAGCATGACAATTGTCATGTGCCCGGGTCAGTACACACACATTATGTGAAGAAAGTTTCCCCACATTTCTTCATTAATGGAAATTCCCTGCTCGTGTCGCCATATTAGAAACATAGAAACTAGGTGCAGGAGTAGGCCATTCGGCCCTTCGAGCCTGCACCGCCATTCAATGAGTTCATGGCTGAACATGCAACTTCAGTACCCCATTCCTGCTTTCTCGCCATACCCCTTGATCCCCCTAGTAGTAAGGACTACATCTAACTCCTTTTTGAATATATTTAGTGAATTGGTCTCAACAACTTTCTGTGGTAGAGAATTCCACAGGTTCACCACTCTCTGGGTGAAGAAGTTTCTCCTCATCTCGGTCCTAAATGGCTTACCCCTTATTCTTAGACTGTGACCCCTAGTTCTGGACTTCCCCAACACTGGGAACATTCTTCCTGCATCTAACCTGTCTAAACCCGTCAGAATTTTAAACGTTTCTATGAGATCCCCTCCCATTCTTCTGAACTCCAGTGAATACAAGCCCAGTTGATCCAGTCTTTCTTGATATGCCATCCCGGGAATCAGTCTGGTGAACCTTCGCTGCACTCCCTCAATAGCAAGAATGTCCTTCCTCAAGTTAGGAGACCAAAACTGTACACAATACTCCAGGTCTGGCCTCACCAAGGCCCTGTACAACTGTAGCAACACCTCCCTGCCCCTGTACTCAAATCCCCTCGCTATGAAGGCCAACATGCCATTTGCTTTCTTAACCTCCTGCTGTACCTGCATGCCAACCTTCAATGACTGATGTACCATGACACCCAGGTCTCGTTGCACCTCCCCTTTTCCTAATCTGTCACCATTCAGATAATAGTCTGTCTCTCTGTTTTTACTACCAAAGTGGATAACCTCACATTTATCCACATTATACTTCATCTGCCATGAATTTGCCCACTCACCTAACCTATCCAAGTCACTCTGCAGCCTCATAGCATCCTCCTCGCAGCTCACACTGCCACCCAACTTAGTCTACACAAATGTCTTTTCACAGGAACACAGATTGGATGACCACATTTATATGATTATTTCAGGATTAATAAAAAAAGGAAATACAGGGGAGTCAAGGGTTATGGGGAGCCGGCGGGGAAGTGGAGCTGAGCCCAAGATCAGATCAGCCATGACCTTATTGAATGGCAGATCAGGCCCGAGGAGCCAATGGCCTACTCCTGTCCCTATTTCTTATGTTCTTATGAAATAGGTTATCCAAAATGTTGCATCAGCAAATCTATTTTACTAAATGTCATCCATGTGAGCAAGACAGAATCATAAAAGCACCGAAGGAGGACATATAACCCATTGTGTCTGTTCTTTGCTTGAACAATCCAAAACGAATCCCATTGCTGTGCTCTCTCTCTAGCCCAGCATCTTCCTCAGTCTCAAATATTTATCCAATTTTCTCTTAAAAAATGCAGTGGTCTCAGTCACAACCACTCCCTGTGCTCCAACAACCCTCTACGCAAATGGAATTTCTCCTAATCACTCACCTCTTCACTTTATCAAACCCTTTCTAATACTAAAAATCTCTTCAATCTCCTCTGCTCCAGATATCACATCAGTCATCAATCTTATTGACAAGAAACAAAAGAAGTGGGGATGGGTATTTCAGCAACAACCACCTTCCCTCCCCCACACAGAACTTAACTGCAAAACATGGGATTGAGAAGAGAATCCCAATTGCCTCCAATCTGAATTTATATTCTTTATTATAATTACCTCTCCAAATTCAGATTGCCAAACTGAATTCAAATCCATGTTTACATGGTGATTCTAAAATTGCAAACCAGGCTAATTCACGAGTACCTACACCCTTTATTTAGTCTGCCCCCATTATGTGGACTTCTATATTGCACTAGAGAGAGAGAAAGAAAGATTACATTTACGTGTTGCCTTATCACATCCTCGGGGCATCTCAGAGTGCTTGGCAATAAACAAATTACTGTTTTGGAGGCAGTCGCTCCTGTTAATTAGACAAAAGGCAGGAGCCAATTTGCATAAAGCAGACAAATAAATAACCAGATAATCTGCTGTTGGTGATTTTGTTGGGATGGAATGTTGAGCCAGGACACCAGAACTCTCTGCATTTTGAGGTACAGGATCTTTTACATCCACCTTATCTGAAAAAGGCAGAACCCCTCCACAATACAGCCCCCGCCGCCTACCCTCCCCCACCCGAGTACTGCACAATTCTGGATTATGTAAGTCCATAGTGGGAATAGAACCCACAGCCTTTTAACTCGGAGGTGACAGTGCTACCAATTGAGATATTCTGATAAAAATTATGGGCCTCTCTTTACAGCGGTCAAAACATTAAAAAAAGACTTGCATTTAGATAGCACCTTTCACAACCACGGGACGTCTCAAAGCACTTTACAGTCAATGAAGTACTTTTGGAGTGTAGTCCCTGTTGTAATGTGGGAAACGCAGCAGTCAACGTGCACACAGCAAGATCCTACAAACAGCAATGTGGCAATGACCAGATAATCTGTTTTTGTTATATTGATTGAGGGATAAATATTGGCCAGGACACAAGGGGATAACTCCTCTGCTCCTCTTCGAAATAGTGCCATGGGATCTTTTACATCCACCTGAGTACAGACGGGGCCTCGGTTTAACATCTCATCCAAAAGACGACACCTCCGACAGCGCAGCACACCCTCAGCACTGCACTGGAGTGTCAGCCTAGATTTATGTGCTCAAGTTCCTAGAGTGGGACTTGAACCCACAACCTTCTGACTCAGAGGCGAGGGTGTAACCCACTGAGTTATGATTGAGTCAAAATAATGGAGCAAGGAGCCTGCAGCAGAGGTGGGGGGTTTAAATGTGCGTTACCATGCTGCCAACATGTCCCTCGTAATCCTGTCAAATTAAATAGATTGCAATAAACTATGTGCATTTTTAAAATTCTGACAAGCTTAAAGCAGAAAATAGATTATTTCATTTATGTTACATGCTATAAAAAGCCCAGCAGTCGGGGGGAGCGGCGTGGTGAGTCGGGGAGGCCAGCGGGACATCGAGGAGGCGGAGCGGCAGCGTCGGGAAACCTATAAAAGGCCCAGCAGTCGGGGGGAGCGGTGTGGTGAGTCGGGGAGGTCAGCGGGACATCGAGGAGGCTAGCTGCTGCAGCTGCAGGGAGAGAAGGCAAAAACGTAGAAAGAAATTGAAGGGTGAGGTCACAGCCAAGAGGGTAAGTGATTAGTGAGTAGTTTTTTGTTTTCTTTTCCTTTATCAGGAGGTAACCTTTATCATTGTTGTTGCCAAATTAAGTTAATCTAGGGGTTAAGTCATGGCAGGAGAGCTCGGACATGTGGTCATGCTCCTCCTGTACTATGTGGGAACTCAGACGCTTCCAGTGTCCCTGACGACATGTGCGTGAAGTGTATCCTGCTGCAGCTCCTGACAGACCACATTGTGACATTGGAGCTCCGGGTGGATTCACTCTTGAGCATCCGCGATGCTGAGGATGCCGTGAATAGCACGGTTAATGAGTTGGTCATACTGCAGGTAAAGGTTACACAGACAGATAGGGAATGGGTGACCAACAGGAAGAGCAGTGGAAGGAAGGTATTGCAGAGGTCCCCTACGGTCATCCCCCTCCAAAACAGATACACCGTTTTGGGTACTGTTCGGGGGGGATGACTCATCAGGGGAGGGCAGCAACAGCCAAGTCCATGGCACCGTGGGTGGCTCTGCTGCACAGGAGGGCAAGAAAAAGAGCGGGAGAGTTATAGTGGTAGGGGATTCTATTGTAAGGGGAATAGGTAGACATTTCTGCTGCCGCAATCAAGACTCCAGGATGGTATGTTGCCTCCTTGGTGCAAGGGTCAAGGATGTCTTGGAGCGGCTGCAGGACATTTTTGGAGGGGAAGAGTGAACAACCAGTTGTCGTGGTGCATACAGGTAAAAAAAGGGATGAGGTCCTACAAGCTGAATTTAGGGAGCTAGGAGTTAAATTAAAAAGTAGGACCTCAAAAAGGTAGTAATCTCAGGATTGCTATCATTGCCACATGCTAGTTAGAGTAGGAATCACAGGATAGCGCAGATGAATATGTGGCTTGAGTGGTGCAGAAGGGAGGGATTCAAATTCCTGGGATATTGGAAACAGTTCTGGGGGAGGTGGGACCAGTACAAACCGGACGGTCTGCACCTGGGCAGGACCCGAACCAATGTCCTAGGGGGAGTGTTTGCAAGTGCTGTTGGGGAGGGGTTAAACTAATATGGCAGGGGGATGGGAACCTATGCAGGGAGACAGAGGGAAGTAGAAAGGGGGCAGAAGCAAAAGATAGAAAGAAGAAAAGTAAAAGTGGAGGGCAGAGAAACCCAAGGCAAAAATCAAAAAAGAGCCACATTACAGCAAAATTTTAAAGGGGCAAAGTGTGTTAAAAAGACAAGCCTGAAGGCTGTGTGACTCAATGCGAGGAGTATTCGTAATAAGGTGTACGAATTAACTGCACAGGTAGCAATTAATGAATATGATATACTTGGCATCATGGAGACATGGTTCCAGGGAGACCAAGGCTGGGATTTAAGGACGATAAATCCCCAGGGCCTGATAAGTACTCTTGGATGCAGCCTAAGGAAGTGGCCCCAGAAATTGGTGATCATTTTCCAACATTCCACTGACTCTGGATCAGTTCCTATGGACTGGAGGGTAGCTAATGTAACACCACTTTTTAAAAAAGGAGGGAGAGAAAATAGGGAATTATAGACTGGTTAGCCTGACATCAGTGGTGGGGAAAATGTTGGAATCAATTATTAAAGATGAAATAGCAGCGCACTTGGAAAGCAGTGACAGGATTGGTCCAAGTCAGCATGGATTTATGAAAGGGAAATCATGCTTAACAAATCTTCTAGAATTTTTTGAGGATGTAACTAGTAGAGTGGACAAGGGAGAACCAGTGGATGTGATGTATTTGGACTTTCAAAAGTCTTTTGACAAGGTCCCACACAAGAGATTGGTGTGCAAAATTAAAGCACATAGTATTGGGGGTAATGTACTGACGTGGATAGAGAAGTGGTTGGCAGACAGGAAGCAGAGAGTCGGGATAAACGGGTCCTTTTCAAAATGGCAGGCAGTGACTAGTGGGGTGCCGCAGGGCTCAGTGCTGGGACCCCAGCTATTTACAATATACATTAACGATTTAGATTAAGGAATTGAGTGCAATATCTCCAAGTTTGCAGATGACACTAAGCTGGGTGGCAGTGCGAGCTGTGAGGAGGATGTTAAGAAGCTGCAGGGTGACTTGGACAAGTTAGGTGAGTGGGCAAATGCATGGCAGATGCAGTATAATGTTGATAAATGTGAGGTTATCCACTTTGGTGGCAAAAACAGGAAGACAGAATATTATCTGAATGGTGACAGATTAGGAAAAGGGGAGTGCAACGAGACCTGGGTACGTCATTGAAAGTTGGCATGCAAGTACAGCAGATGGTGAAGAAGGCAAATGGTATGTTGGCCTTCATAGCTAGGGGTTTTGAATATAGGCATGGGGAGATTTACTGCAGTTGTACAGGGCCTTGGTGAGGCCTCACCTGGAATATTGTGTTCAGTTTTGGTCTCCTAATCTGAGGAAGGACATACTTGCTATTGAGGGAGTGCAGAGAAGGTTCACCAGACTGATTCCCGGGATGGCTGGACTGACATATGAGGAGAGACTGGATCGACTGGGCCTGTATTCACTGGAGTTTAGAAGGACGAGAGGGGATCTCATAGAAACATAAAATTCTGACGGGACTGGACAGGTTAGATGCAGAAAGAATGTTCCCGATGTTGGGGAAGTCCAGAACCAGGGGACACAGTCTAAGGATAAGGGGTAAACCATTTAGGACTGAGAAAAAGAGAAACTGCTTCACTCAGAGTTGTTAACCTGTGGAATTCCCTGCCGCAGAGAGTTGTTGATGCTAGTTCATTGGATATAATCAAGAGGGAGTTAGATATGCCCCTTACGGCTAAAGGGATTAAGGGGTATGGAGAGAAAGCAGGAAAGGGGTACTGAGAGAATGATCAGCCATGATCTTATTGAATGGTGATGCAGGCTCGAAGGGCCGAATGGCCGACTCCTGCACCTATTTTCTATGTTTCTATGAAATTTGGAAGAATGCATGAATTATACGATTTAGATCTAATTTACGCAAAATTACAAAGCATACTTTCTTCCACAGCTCTAGTTCCATTATAAACTAGCAATACTGTGCGAAATTTCAGCTTACAAAGAAGATGAATTTCAAAGTGAGCAACATCAAGCATGAACCGAGAACCAACAATTTGCTCCTCTCGCCCATTCTCCCCACAAACCATCATTTTTCTTATCATGGAATCGACCCAAACGCACAGATAAAACCAAGAAAAATACCTTCCAGTGACCCTAATGTTCACAATTAAGTGAATCTCCAAGATATTGGCCTAGAAATTGCCCTACTTACCGCCACTTGTTTGAGCCGCAATCTGGTCTAAAAATGGTGGCTCCACTCGAGCGCCCTTCCCTGGCATGGGACTTGGTGACCGCCAATTCGGTGAGGGCCTTGGAAATGTAAATCAAGAGGGTGACGTCAGTCAGCATGCATCGGCAACTTATCACCTCAACGAACTTGGACCTTGGCACAGAGTTCAGCGCTAGGTCCCAAGCTCACCGTGAAAACCCAGCATTCAGCAGACTGGCAGAGATGCGGTCAGCACCTCTAAAAGGGACACATATTATTCAGCCAAGTTTGTTTTTAAGCTTTTATTTTTTTTTTTAAATGAATGTTTTTATTTTATTGAAGTAGTAACTTAAGGCAATACATGTTTAAAAAAAAACAACTTTTAAGTGTGCAGTGAGTGCTGCTGTAGGCTTGCAAGGCCTCTGATGGTAAAGGAAGGCCCCTGAGAAGACAGAAAATGTTGCAAATGCTCAGCAGGTCAGACAACATCCATGGAGAGAGAAAGAGAGTTCACGTCTCAGGTCAAAATGCCTGACCTGCTGAGTATTTCCAGCATTTTCTGCTTTTATTTCAGATTTATGGCATCCGCTCACAGAGGGAGGAGAAAGGCGCAGAAAAGGGGAAAGATAAAGAGGAGGAAGCAGAAGAGGAGGAAGCAGAAGGAAGGAGGCATTCCAGACAGCCCCTTTCTGGTCGGCATATCTGGGATAGAATCATCCGCCCGTGGCCCCAGTGACCACAGTCCCAAATTCCCCTTGCAACAGTAGTCCCGCCCCTTACCTTCCCTCTGTTACTGACCATCACAGCGTCCTCTTGACCACAATACGGAAATAAAAACCACAAAGCAAACTTTCCAATCTAACTTTATACCTCTATCCATCCAATGTGACATCAAGAAATCAATTCATTATCATCACTCTTCTGCATTCCTTTAGTGACTGTCTTGTGTGCGCCTTTGCCTATTCTACTGATGTCACGCAGTGCTACCCCAGTGGCTGCAGAATGGCTTGTGGAAGGCTGCTGACTTTGTGGGGGACACTGTAAATGACCTTGTTGGTCAACTTTGAGGCGCTGGTGGCTGGGAGTGTCGAAATGGAGTGATGGAGTTTCTGTTTCTTCTTCACTCTCCACTCCCTCCTCTTGGTCACCCACTAGCTGGACAGCCTGCATTTCTTGGGTGTGTGAAATGAGGAAGGGGTGGGGGGGGGGCGGGGGCTAGTTGTGGTGAGGGATGGGGAGGGCAGGAAAGCAAGAGGTACATGTGAGCAGGGAGGATACCAGCATCTTGTATCCTTTCAGCCCGGCCGCTGGCCAAGGGCTCAGCCATACCCCTGCCAAGAATGGCCAGCAATGTCTCCTCCAAGGTGGTGAGGTTAAGGTAGGAATGGGAGGTGTGCCTCATGATTGGTGCAGATTGTTGGTAGGTGAGTGATTGGAGTGGGGGTTGTGCATTGAGCAGTGTGTGAGGCTGGTGATGCAGTTGGTAGGAGGCAGCTTTTGAAGATGCATTCACTGACCTTGACCACTGGTCCGAGGTCATGAAGCTTCTTTGGGCGCTGGAGCCAGGTGGTGGGAGCGACACTGAGGCCATCACTGTCAGCAGTGATCTGGTCCCACATCCTTCTTTCTGGAGAGCCTCCTGGCCCCTGTGGGTAGAGGATCTCTCTTGCAATGTTGACCGCCTGCACAAAGCTGGAGTGCTGCATGTGAGACCCTGCTTGCTGAGCCATTTGTTAGTGCAAAAGCACTTTTCCCGTTTCTTTTTTTAGGTGCAGAAAGGAATACAGCTTTAAGAGCTGAAGACTTCTATTTGGGAATTCTTTTTAATGTGAATTTTTTTTTTCAGAATACAGTTGAGCTGTCAGGGCTGAAAAGTGCATATTTTTACACCATTATTATTTTCATCATTTCAGAGGGCATTGCCCTTTTAAGAATCCCACAATGCTTTACAAAATGACAGCCTCACTCTCGGAGGCTGTTGGGCCATGCTACATTGGGGCCTGCTGGCCGGACCAACACCAGCAGGACGGTGTGAAAGTATGAGCTTAGCGCTGGACCAATGATCATTTGTACCCAGTGCCAATTTTTCAGTCCTCTCAGTGCCACCATTTTTGGTGGCCGTTAACCCATGGCGGCACTGGCAGCTATTGTGATGCCACGAATTTCTAGGCCATCAATTCCAGTTTTACAACTTTATTCAGCTGTGATCCATTGCACTCTGCGGATAATTCATCTACCCCTTCAGCAGCATAGAAGTGTTTATATCAGTACGTGTCCTTATAACCTTCAGTCCCATTCTGGCCAAACATTTTAAATCAGATTGCTATCGGGCTGTTTTTATCTTTTAATAAAAAAGGAGCAACTGCTTTTGCGGAAAGTCTATTCAAGAAATCTGCAACAAAAAAAATCCAATCCCTAGTCTCCTGCAAGGCTGGTTAATTCAGATCCTGGATGCAATGATGATGTAGAATTATTATCCATTGTATCGATGGGCACCATTGGCAGGAGTACAGTGTCCTGCCCGCCCATACAACAGCAACATGGCAGAACTAGGTTTCTCAGAACTGCATTATTTCCCTTCTCAATCATTCCTTTTCTCATTGAAAAGTTCAGTTCATGACCATATGAAACCATGGGGAAACTTGAAACAAAATGGACCTATATGGACATATAAATGATCAAGAAATAGATAACAATTTCCACACACCAGTCCATCAGTATTTTTGTGAAGTAGAAGTGTAAAGCAGCTCCACCAGTAACTGATGTGGTGTCTTTTCTCAAAATATACCCTGGCAGGAGAGGCAGAATATTACATAGAATATACAGCACAGAAACAGGCCATTCAGCCAGATAGCTCCATGCTGATATTTATGCTCCGCATGAACCTCCTCCTACCCTACTTCATCTCACCCCATCAGCATATCCTTCTATTGCTTTCTTCCTCATGTGTTTATCGAGCTTCCCCTTAAATGTATCTGTATTATTTACCTCAACTACTCCTTGTGGTAGTGAGTTCCATATTCTAATATTCTCTGGGTAAAGAAATTTCTACTGGATTTATTAATTAGTGATATCTTATAATTTATGGCCCCTAGTTTTGGTCTCCCCAGCAAGTGGAAACAACATCTCTGTCTACCCCTTCAAACCATTTCATAATTTTGAAGACCTCGATCAGGTCACCCCTCAGCCTTCTCTTTACTAGAGAAAAAAGTCCCAACTTGTTCAATCCTTCCCGATAGGTGTAACCTCTCAGTTCTGGTGTCATCCTAGCAAATCTTCTTCGCACCTTCTCCCGTGCCTCTATATCCTTTTTATAATATGGAGACTAGAACTGTTCACAGTACTCCAAGTGTGGTCCAACCAAGGTTTTATACAAGTTTATCACTTTTCAATTCTATCCCTCTAGAAATGAATCCCAATGATTTTTTTGCGGCCTTATTAACCTGCGTCACTACTTTTAGTGATGTGTGTATATTGCGTAATATAGCAATACTAAAATCTACACAAGGTTTTGACGGCAGGTGACTCCTCATCAAATGAATGACATCCTCATGGTACAATGCTTTCTACTAGACTTTATTTGTCATTATCTTGCTTTTGAAAGCCCGAAAGAAGTGCAGACATTGTAATCCTTACAGACAATTCTCTGCCTAAAAGTTAATGAGGACAGAGAAACTTACAACAAAATGTAAAAATTGACCAACCTTTAAGGTCAATGAAGGATGTTAAAGCGACAGGTCAGGGGTTATGCAAAAATACACATGACAAGACCCAAGACTTCTTGTTCCTGGTGCTGATGATGAACTTTGAAGTTTGCAATCCCAACAAATTCAGATTTGTTTGGAACGTAACATCCCACAAGAACATGTGCACTACAGATTCCATTTTTCATTAAGTTTGTATATTTAGCATATTTTTTTATTGCAGTTGTTTTTTGTTTTACACCGATTTGTATTTATGGAAATAAAATCCCAAAGTGCTTCACGGAAAATGTAATTAAAAACAATGTTTGCTGAGCCAGAGAACGGTGACCAAAAGCTTGGTCAAAGAAATGGGTCTTAAAAGGAGAGAGGTGTAGTGGCAGAGAGGTTTAGACGTGGCTGCCAATGGTGGGGTGAAGGGGCCAAGGGGGTGCACAAGAGGCCAGAATTAGAGGAACAGAGAGTTTGGGGGAATGCAAGAGGCTACAGAGATAGGAAGGGGCGAGGCCTTGAAGAGATTAAAACTCGAGGATGTAAATTTTAAACTTAAGATGATGGGGGACCAGGAGCCAATGTAGGTCAATGCACACAGGGGTGATGAGCGAGCAGGGTTTAGTGCTGAATAGGATATGAGCAACAAAGGCAAACACGGAATCAAGACACTGCTCCAAAACTGTACACAACACATACAGCAAAAGACATTTTAACTCCTTTTTAAAAAAATGTACAATTTTAAGGGTCCACCATAAATTACTAATTTATTTTGGAGCCAGGAAAATTAAATATTTGTAGAAAACAGTAACGGATGTTCAGGTGTGTCAGGGACTCTCGTATGAATATACCAACAGAGCAATCGATTGCAATAGAAAATACAGAGCATTTCAAAGTATTGTACTCACTATATTCTGCCAAAAGTAAAATCAAAAAAGATACATTACTTGGGATGGGATTCTGCATTTATTGAAAACCATCCAAAATAGAAGAATGTTAAGACACAGCCAATAGCAGCTCAATATTTTGTATTTAACAAGGAACAGATAGCAGTTCCGAAGAGTATTAGAATGTCTAACTTAGTTACGGTACTTTCTTTTGAACCCAATTCAAGCTACACATACAACGACAGAAAGACCCAACCGTAACTGCCTTTAAAGAAAGAAAAAAGAAAAAGAAAGGAAAGAAAGACAGACAAAGAAAAAAGGAAAGAAAGGACTTGCATTTATATAGTGCCTTTCACAACCTCAGGATGTCCCAAAGCACTTTATAGCCAATTAAGTGCTTTCTGGAATGTAGTCACTGTTGTAATGTAGGAAACGCGGCAGCCAATTTGCGCACAGCAAGCTCCCACAAACAGTAATATGATAATGACCAGATGATCATGTTTTTAGGTATTGGGTGAGTGATAAATATTGGCCAGGACACCAGGGAGAACTCCCCTGCTCTTTATAACAACCAAATCACCATCCAAAACAATTGAGAGTTCCTCGGAAATGTGACATATTGTTACAAGGAAAAGTCCAACTATTCTTTGCAAATTAGAAGAACTGAAGATAACTGCTGTATAAATATAATACCACATCGGTTCCAGTGCGATACCACTTTAATACAACACATTCAGAATTGTGACACTCTGGTATTATGTAATTACTTCACTGTTTTCAATAGGTCTGGTGTGAGGAATCACACCAGACCTATTGTGGCAACCTCTGCTGCTTCTACATACGAAGTGTACCAAACTACTGGAAAAATGAAGAATTGTTAAGGATAGTTTGTACTGAAGTGTTGGTCTTCTTCAAATGCACCTTACTGCAAGTGGCTGCAATGCAGATAGTGAATTACTCTGTATATTGGGAGAGGACAGGACAGGTAGAATAGGCTGTAATTTTCCCTAGTGGATACTGATCTCCCAGGCAAGAACACAAGATATTCAATACCATTTGCTAATCTCAAATTAACCAAAAAATATTGTCTGGTCTGACAGTGTGAGTGTTTGATTACGTCACAGCAGGACTTAAAGGGTTGGACAAGTTGTTACATAAAATCAGAGCCTGCCCCACTACTGCAATCTCCGTCCTCTGCAGTCATTGCCCAAATCATCTATACCACTACTCACATCCCGCCAATCCGGAACATCCATTCCCCCTACTCATTGCTCTCTGTACCTATACTACAGCCACTTCGATAACCTGTCATACCAGTTGCTTCAATATTTGTAATGAGTCTCCTTTCAGACACCTTATCAAGCACCTTCTGAAGTCTATGTAAACAATTAAAGGATCTATGACAGAGAACAATTATTGTGGGTATATCATTCAACATCAGTTCTGGCACCAAACAACTACCAAAAATGTGAAACATTAAAGATTGGAGTTGCAGTGATAATTACTCAAGATGAATAATTGCTGAAAGACAGAAATTTCTTTTGCAGAAACAAGCGATTGAGCTAAAAACGTATTTCAACAGGGAAAAAAAGCCATGCCATTGTCAGTCGAACTAGAGGGTCTCAGAATTAAGGCCACATATACAAGGTGTTCTAGTTTTAAGGCTGTTTTTTTTTTTGAAATTCGTAGCCAATCGTTCCAATTCTTTGTCAAATCACAAACGCCAGAGGTCACCTTGCACACATCAAGGATCACTCTGCGCCAATGCTCTTAGCCAAAAGGCCTAGAGCCACTGCACCGTTCCTGGAAGTACTGCAATACCAGGTTCGTGCCATGGAGGTGGATGGGTCAGGTCCCCCACACACTTCCGTGGAGGTGGATGGGTCAAGCCACCCCACCTACCTCCTGTTTCCAAAAAAGCAAGCATATACCTACCTGATCCAGGGAGAACCACCTTGGGGTTATGGTGGTTACTCCCCTGTCAGGTCAGTTACGCATGATCTTAGCCAAAAGGTCTAGTTTTAAGGCTGTTAATACGGTTTTCTTGCTCACAATCTAACAGCTGTTCCCACAGCAAACCTTTGACCCCTTTTCTGTGTGCTACTGTTGGAGATACACCCCAGGGTTAACAATTACTTGCAGTAATCTGCTCCATTTAATGCAACTGCACACCACACTACCCAATTCTCTTTGAAAGTGTAGCTATTGCCACATCGACTAAAGGTTTACAGACTAAATCCACTAATATATTGTACAAACCCAAGTACAATATATGTATAACAAACACAATGAGAATAATGTCAAACAGGTTAATCTTCCTTGGTAAAGACAGCTCTACTTCGTTTGAACATCTCTGTCCATCTGACAAACAGGATTCTGGATACTGTGCTGAATATCGGCAGTCTCCACCCGCACTAATGTCTTGTAGCGATCTCTCTAGACGCTCAGCTTTCAGACAACTCTTTTTGCTGTTGCAGATTTTCTGCTTTTAACTGCATAGATGAAAACTAACTTCTGGGAAATCCTGGATTAAATCAACAACATCGCATTACTTTCTAGTAAGGGATTACTACCACAAATTAAATACTTTGTGCATAAATTCAATTACAATCAAATATACAGCACAGAAACAGGCCATTCGGCACAACTTGTCTGCTGGTGTTTATACATCACACGAGCCAGGATGAGGCAGCTTACCGGAGGTTGGCAGTGTGATATCAACACTTCACACATCTACAGTGAACATCATTTTTTTATTTAACAATGCAACACACCATAGGAAACCCCTGCTATTTAAATCAAAGAGATCATCTGCAATGCAAAGGAACTAGCCAATTTGATATAATATCAAAGACCCTTTTGAACATTAGGTAAGGAAACTAAGAGAACTTGTCACATAAAGGAAGTGGGGTGGAGCACACCACCAAGAGAATCCAGAATAGTATAAACGTTTTATAGAAAGCATCTCTAGGATAAAAATTAATTTATGTGTGAGTTGAAGAAGAATGGAGCACTTTTTCACTTTAAGTTTCCAGTCTCAACATCGAGCAAGAGTAACACAGGCTGGATGTAAATGAAAGCTCCTTCTGCAATGCTCAAATATGCCTCAAACCCAATCTCATTTCTTACTGCACATCAATGGGAACTTAGCGACAAAAGTTAATTGGCAAAAGAACCAGAGACAACATGAGGAGTGTTTAGGAATTGAAATGCATTGCCCCATTAGAGTGTTGAATACAGATTCAATAATAACTTTCAAAAGGAAATTGAATAAGTAAAAAGAAAGACTTGGATTTATATAGAGCCTTTGACGACCACCGGATGTCTCAAAGCGCTTTACAGCCAATGAAGTACTTTTGAAGTGTAGTCACTGCTGTAATGTAGGAAATGCGGCAGCCAATTTATGCACAAGCAAGCTCCCACAAACAGCAATGTGATAATGACCAGATAATCTTTTTTTTTTTGTTATCTTAATTGAGGGATAAATATTGGCCAGGACACCAGGGATAACTCCGCGATCTTCTTCCAAATAGTGTCATGGGATCTTTGAGCGCAGATGGGGCCTCGATTTAACATCTCATCCGAAAGATGGCACCTCCGGCAGTGCAATGCTCCCTCAGCACTGCACTGGAGTGTCAGCCTAGATTTTTTGTGCTCAAATCCCTGGAGTGAGACTAACTGGATTGCTCTTTGAAAGAGCTGGCGCAGACTCGATGGGCTGAATTGCCTCTTTCTGTGCTGTACTATTCTATGTTTCTATACTAGTCGTCCTTATAACCTCTTGACTGAGATGGCCAAATTCATCGTCACTTTGTGCTGAACTGCTTTGTGTTGTTGGACCATCCCAGTTAGGACAGGGTTGAGGGTGGGAGGGTTTGAGGGTGGGGATTTTTTTTTTAAAATGTTTTATTCGTTGCCAATCTTTCCAATTCTTTGTCAGATCAACTTGTCAGACCACAAACGCCAAAGGTCACCCTGCGCACATCAAGGATCACTTTGCGCCAATGATTTTGCTCTTAGCCAAAAGGCCTAGAGCCCAAGCACCGTTCCTGGAAGTACTGCAATACCAGGTTCGTGCCATGGAGGTGGATGGGTCAGCAACCCCACACACCTCCTATTTCCAAAAAACATAGGAGAACCACCTTCCTGATCCAGAGAGAACCACTTTCTGGTCATGGTTACTCCCCTGTCAGGTCAGGTACGCATGATCTTAGCCAAAAGGTTGAGGGTGGGGATGTTGAGGGAGAGTCTTGGAAGCTGAAAGGTCAGTGCAAACTCAATGTGCCACCCAGTCCCCCAATCCAAATCACGCCACACACCAGCTTCAGTGTGTCAATTCACACCAGCTGTTTCCAGTGGCAGAAGGATCAGCAACCAGAGGACATGGATTTAAGGTGATTGGCAAAAATACCCCCAGAGGTGAGATGGGGAGACTGGTTTTAAAAAAAACACAGTAAGTTGTTGTGATCTGGAATGCACTGCCTGATGGGGTGGTGGATACAGATTCAGATTCAATCGTAACTTTCAAAAGATAATTTGATAAATACTCGAAGGGAAATAAATTGCAGGGCTCTGGGGAATGAGTCGTTGAGTGGGACTAATTGGATAGCTCTACCAAAGAGCTGGCACAGGCACAATGGGCTGAATGGCCTCCTTCTGTGCTGTATCATACTATGATTCTAACATATTGTATACTTTCATGAGCCAATCACCTCACGTAACCAAGAGGGTGAGTGGCTCACTCCCCGATCACTTCCAATTTCTCTTTTAGCTCATGGAATTGTGCATCCCCTCACTGGATTGCCCTTCTCTGGAGAAGAGACATTTCACTTCTGCTTGGTATCAATTTGCAGAGGGTGTTACTGAGATTTTGGATTTAGGAAAGTAGATGATTAAATCTGTGTCCCACCACTGCATGGGGTTACACCATACACTCTTCTCTGCCCCATGCCAATAAAAGCTGAATTCTAGTCTGTTTTGCGGCTGGGGCAAGGGCGGAGGGGGGCAGGGTTAAATATATCCCAAACCAGGGCAGATGTCAGACTCCAATTGGGAGAACTAATGCATATGTGAGAGGGAGAAAAAAAAAAGACTCTCTCTATACAGATATAGAGAGAGAAATCACATTCAGGTCATAAAATCAGAACTAAAATTTGATGTTATTGCAAAAGGGTTTTGCTGTTTTTAAATGGGTCATATTTAACTTTAAATTAAAAACCTAAAAAAGTTTTTTTTTAAATTTTAATTATATAAACATAAGCCCTATTTACACTGCAACTGCAATTTCATATTCATTGGTGCTAATTCACACCAAAAGTGCTAATATAAAACAGTGCGGCAAATAAACTGCGGGAGATGGATTTAAAGCTACAATGTGATCGTGTTTCCACTGTGATCAAGCGTTGCCTCGGACTGTGACCAGAATGGCAGCAGAAACTGTTGAGGTCTTTTAGCAACTTTAAAAAAAACCGCAAGAAACCTTTAAATAATTCCACTCTGCAACACTTGCAACAACCACTGTAAACACGCATTTTCACAAACATCTGTAACTGTCACATAGGGATAGTTTGAAGTAGAGGAAGAATGGGGTGGGGGGGGGGGGGGAAATGGAGAAAATGGGATCAGTTTTCGACAGCTTTAAGCAAAGAACTTGATGAGTCAAATGGTTCCTTTTGTTCCACAAACCGCTCAGAAGTGTAATTTACAGCAAACTATTTGTACTTTACAACAGGATTTTAAGGTCGCTGTGAATCTCTTGTTATCTTCAGTCTCAAAGGAAAGGTGTCTCTATGTGGACATGGAAGTCTAATACTGACTATTACACAAACCAAAAACCATACATAAAGTAGGTACAAGGAATCTCACAGGCACACTAAACAATACTGTAGTTTGTAAGATCATTCTGCTCTCTGCCCATTTACAACCATGACAATTCCTGCAGGACAAGTGCTTGACAGCAGTTAAAACTGGTCAAACCGGCTCCCAAGCATACACCACACTACCAATCCTAACCTCCCCACCCTTCACTTTCTAGTTTACCAGTGTTGATTAGCGTTTCTATGCACTCTGAGCTACAGCACTTACTCAGCATTTAAACTGGACCTTTGTCCTGTCTCTGCCACCTTGCTTCTTCCCACCCCTCCGTAGCCATTGCTCTTTAGATTCAAAGCAAGGTTACTGCTTCTGACTTATATTTTTCCCCCAAAGTAATGTTGCAAATCAAGCCATCACCCATTGCCTCCAGCTCAGAAATACAGAGATAGATAACAACAATTACTTGCAATATAGGTGCATTTAGCATAGTAAGATGAAGGGAGTTAGATGAAGTCCTTACTACTCGGGGGATCAAGGGTTATGGCGAGAAAGCAGGAAGGGGGTACTGAAGTTTCATGTTCAGCCATGAACTCATTGAATGGCGGTGCAGGCTAGAAGGGCTGAATGGCCTACTCCTGCACCTATTTTCTATGTTTCTATGTTTCTAGGTTTCTAAATGCCCCAAGGAGCTTCCGAGGGACTGCCTATGATCAAAGAAGATGACACCAAGCCACAGAGAGATATTAGGGCAGATGACCAAAAGTTTGGTCAAAGAGGTAGGTTTTGAGGAGCATCCTGAAGGAGGAAAGAGAGGTAGAGAGCCAGCGAGGTTTAGGGAGGGAATTCTAGAGCTTAGGGCCTTGGCAGCTGAAGTCTCGGCCGCCAATGGTGGAGTGATTATCAGGGATGCGCAAGAGGCCAGAATGAGCAGAGCGCAGAGATCTCGGGGGGGGTTGTGGGGCTGGAGGAGATTACAGGAGATAGGGAGGGGCGAGGTCATGGAGGGATTTGCAAACAAGGACGATCATTTTAAAATTGAGGCATTGCTTAACCGGGAACCAATGTAGTAACAAAGCCAGCACAGGGGTGATAGATGAATGGTGCGAGTTAGGACATGGGCACACACGCACACAGACATATATTCTCAAAAAAAAACAAGTAACAAAACACTGTTTTAGGAAAGTGGATCAGATTGCCACTTTGCAATGACTGTAAAAAATTATATCATGCATTATTCCAAACAAGTCAGTCCATTAAATCTTTACAGAGCTGCAATATTAAATCATTTTAAATGAAGAGGTTATCTCAAAATGGTTAAATTTCTGCATCTGCTAACATGGACATTATTTCCCAGCTAATTCAACACTGGATATTAAAGCTGAAAATTGATTCCTGCTGGAAACAGACTTTATAAAAAATGTCTGAAGGTCTTATCAAAAACTATGACAGCCACATGCAACGTTTAGTATCATGGTAAGTGAATTTATTAAAAAAAGGGACTTGTACATACTGTACTTTCACAACCTCAGGTCATCCCAGAATAACAATGATGATGATAGCCAATGAAGTACTTTTGAAATGCAGTCAAAGGACACTTGCAGTGTAAAAGTAGTTCTTGCAAAGCTTTTCAGGTATGTAATTTGAAGCATTTCATCCAAAATACACAGATGTCATTCACATCACTAAAAACTTTGAAAGACAGTTTAAAAAGAAATTAATAAAATCAGACACGAACCATGCACAAAGATTGCACTGAAGCAAATAGCTCACACATTATGGTACAAATTCTTCCAACACCACACGGCCACTTTTAAGAGCAGGTTGTTGCAGGAACTGACCCCTGTTCAAAACTCAGCGAGAGGGTAATGATGTCCATTTATAGATAATAATAGCGAGGAGAACCCACAGCTGCATTCACAACTCATGCCAGATCCTTTTTATTCAGTAACCGGACAGTAATGCAAGACCCACTGCTCTTACAGAACTACACTACTGTGCAAAACACCGTAACTCCAAAACAGCTAAAGCATAAACAGCTTCAAACACTACCGTCATGAAGAAAGAGTTTGCCAAACTTGTGTTTAAAGAGAGAAAAAAAAGAGAATGATTTCAATCCTGACATTATATGTATTGATTGCTGTGATATATTCACAGAGCACAGCACACACAGCTTCCTACATGGCAGGCAGTTCTCGCGGAAGCCTCTGGAATCTGCCTGGTTCTGTTTATTATTAACTCTGCAGTGGCAATACACAATACGTCTACATCCACAGTGTGGAGTTACAAATGTTACAAGCTAACAGACATTAACTTCTTCATTAAGGAGGGAGAAGTGTATTATAATAAACATCATACATAACTTTCATGTTTATACATAACACAGGATATAAACTTTTTTCCCCCCATATTTACAAATTTAACTTTAACACTTGTTTTCTGTTTCGAAGAGGATACCTTCGCTCTCGAACAGAACCTTCCAAACTTGGTGTCGATTTCACACTCATTCGAGGCTCATCCTGAGGAAGGTTTTCTGTGATGTTATGTATTGATGTGTGTATCGTCCTGGTACCTTAAATGTAATAAAAGAACAATGGTGCACCACAGAGGGCGCTGTGGTGGGAAACCTGAAAGTACCTGCAAGAGGGAGTATAAAAGGCTGACCACCACACCCGAGAGTCACTCTGAGGCTGTTCAATAAAGGACCAAGGTCACAGCAGTTAGACTTACACCAGACCGTGTGGAGTCAGTGATTTGTGTGCTAGATACACCACATTGGCGACAAGGAAGCGGACGAACTCCACGCAACCATGGCTATTCTGGGCTCGCTAAAGGATTTTACCGTGGGCAATGATTGGGAGGTCTTTACGGAAAGGCTCGAGTACTACTTCACAGCAAACGACCTGACGGAGGACACGGACGCAATGAGAGATAAGCGTCCCTCCAGTTGTGGCGATGAGGTTTACTGTCTCATCAGGGATTTGCTGGCACCCGGGAGCGCCAGGGACAAGTCATACGAGGAGCTGACTGGTTTCAACTGGTCACAAATGAGTTCAAAGGAGAGCATCCTCACGGCCAGATACAAATTTTACCATCACTGCAGACCTGAGGGCCAGGATATCACCAAATATGCTGCAGACCTCAGGAGACTCGCGGCGCCGTGTGATTTTGGGGCACACCTTGACGAGGCTTTGCGGGACGTTTTTGTTATGGGGATTGGTCACGAGGGCCTCCTTCACAAGCTGCTAGCCACGGCACCCACAGTCACTCTGACAAAGGCCATCACCATCAGCCGGGCATATATGACCTCGACTTGCAGCACCAAGCCTCATGGAATCCTGCTGCACCAAAGATGGCACCTTAAAAAGGAAATGCACCTGGGAGCCTTAAAAGGGCCTTACCACATGGTGGTCCCCACAAAGAACTTCTGTAAGGCAAGAGCGAGTCTATAATGAGCTATGTTAATGTGAGATGGCGGATTTATAATAAGAATTAATATTTTAATGCTGAATGGTCACTGTGTTTGTGTAAAATAATGGATATGAAGTACAATTAATGATAAGAGCTAATAAGGAAATCAGGGATCCATTACCAGTCAATAACTATTTAATGTACCAGATAACATGTACCATACTAACACACTGTCTATGCCTAGCTGCCTTCCGTTGGACAAACAGGGTAGAGATCCCCGGCAACGGCTTCGGGACTGGGGGGGGGGGGGGGGGGGGGCGGGGGGAAGTGTGATGTTATGTATCGATGTGTGTATCGTCCTGGTACCTTAAATGTAATATAAGAACAATGGTGCACCACAGAGGGCGCTGTGGTGGGAAACCTGCAAGAGGGAGTATAAAAGGCTGACCACCACACCTGAGAGTCACTCTGAAGCTGTTCAATAAAGGACTAAGGTCACAGCAGTTAAATTAACACCAGACCGTGTGGAGTCAGTGATTTGTGTGCTGCATACACCACATTTTCCTCCACGGAATTTCTTGATTTTTATTTGAACTCACTAACTTCAGGCTCTTTGTATTCCTGACTCAGACTCAGACTTTCATTCTGATTCTCTCCTGGATTTGTTTCCAGTACATTGGATTTAGGATTTGCTACTGGTGTATCAAAGCTATCTGATGAGTCAGAAATAATTGAATCATTCCCACCTTCAACTCCTTCCATGTCTGTAGGTAAAATATGATCAATATGAACAAACCTAACCTGTCCATTATCAAACATCTTTACCAAATATGTGCGAGGACCACATATCTTGACCACTCTAACCATTTATGGTGATGGTCCTTCACTCTCACCTTCTGGTTTAATTTCACACTTCTCTCTTTTACTCTACCTCTATCATGATTCTCTTTGTCTTAATTGTGTCTCTTCTACAGACTGTGCCAAATTTGGTTTTAACAACGAGAATCTGGTTCGTGGCTGTCGTTTGAGAAACAACTCTGCTGGTGTTCTACCAGTAGTTGTATGAGGAGTATTTCGATATGTAATCAAAAAATTAGCCAATGTGTGATCCAATGACAACTGTCGTTTCCTTGGATTTGGATCTAACATTTGTTTTATGAGGGCACGTTTGACCATTTGTACAGTGCGCTCTGTTGCACCATTTGAAGCAAGATGGTATGGTGGAACCTTGGTATGTTTCACACCATTTTTGCTCGTGAATTGTGCAAATTCTTCTGAACGAAATTGTGGTCTGTTATCCGAAACAATCTCTTCAGGGAGGCTAAATGAAGAAAGTAATTTTTGCAAAATGTCCAATGTTTTACTTGTTATTTTCCACATTGGAAACACCTCAACCCACTTCAAATGGCTATCACAATGAACAATTGTTGTCCTTCTAACTCAGCAAAATCAATATGTAGCCTTTGCCACACCCTGGGAGGCCATTTCCATGGCTGTAATGGTACTGGTGGTGGTTGCTTGCTTACCGATTGACATGTCGTACACTGACTCATGGCGTACTCTATATCTTTATCAAGACCTGGCCACCATAAATAACTGCGTGCAAAACTCTTAGTCAAGCACATTCCCAGGTGCTGGTCATGGAGATCTCCTAATAATTTGGACCTGAATTTATTTGGTACAACCACTCTTGCACCCCACATGATACAATCTTTATCGACTGATAATTCATTCCTACGAATGAAGAATGGATGTGTATCTTTGTCTGTTACCTGGTTTGGATCCATTTGCAATATACTGACATCACTGGGTCACGTTTGGTTGCTCTACCAATCTCTTCAGCTGTGACTGGCAGTTCATCAATGTATGAAAAATAAAACACTTCTTCCCTATCGGATGTAACTTGTGATGGGGAAGGCAATTTAGACATTGCATCAGCATTACTGTGATCAGCTGATGGTCTGTATTCAATATCATATGTATATGCTGACAAAATCAAAGCCCATCTCTGCATTCGGGCTGCAGTTAATTTTGGAACTGGGGACTTTGGATGGAGGATTGCTGTGGGCCTATGGTCCGTAACGATGGTAGACATATGACCATACAAGTATTTGTGAAACTTGACCCCAAAAATTAATGCCAAAGCTTCCCTTTCAATTTGCGCATAATTACTCTCATTGGTACTGAGAGTACGTGAAGCAAAAACAATTGGTCTCTCCTCCCCACTACGTGATACATGAGAGATCACTGCCCCAACTCAATACGGAGAGGCATCACATGCTAGCTTAATCTCCTTAGATATGTCATAGTGAACCAACATGGTGCTCTCCACCAATTTGCTTTTACACTCCTTGAATGCTGTATTGCATTCTTTTGACCACTTCCAATGGACCTGTTTTTTTTTCAAAAGTTCATTCAGTGGATGTAATATTGTAGCCAAATTTGGTAGGAACTTCCCATAATAGTTCAAAAGATCCAAGAATGAACGAAGTTTAGTGACATTCCTGGGAGTGGATGCATTTCTGATTGCATCCAGTTTTTCCTTGGTCGGATGTAAACCATCTTTGTCTACTCTGTACCCGAAGTACTCCACTGAGTTTTTAAATAACTCACACTTACGAGCAGACACTCGTATTTTGCGCTTCTCTAGCCGTTTGAGGATTTCATTCAATACGTTATTATGAATTTGCCTATTTGGTGCTGAAATTAGTATGTCATCCAAATAACATACTCCCCCTTCAATACCTTGCAAAATCTGGTTCATCACCCCTTGGAATATGGCAGGGGTGGAAGACACTCCAAACGGTAGCCTATTAAATTGATATAGGTCTAGATGAGTATTTATAGTCAAACATGACTTGGACTCCTCATCTAGTTCAAGCTGTAAGTAGGAATTCGTACGATCCAGTTTTGAGAAGATGTGACCACCTGTCAGTGTTGTGAACAAATCTTCTATATTCGGCAATGTATTGGGGACATTACCCTCTAGAACCTGCTTTGCGGTTACTTTATAATCACCACACAATCTTACCTTACCATCGGACTCAAGTACAACAACAATGAGTGTAGCCCAATTATATCGATCTATCTTACAAATAATGTTCTCAGTCTCTAGTCTTTTGAGTTCTTGCTCAACTTTCTCCTCGAGTGCATATGGTACGGAACTTGGCTTGTAGTAAACCGATCTAGCATCCTTCTGTACCCTGATACTTGCCTTGAAGCCTTGGATCGGACTGCCCATTTCTCAGATCACCTTCGGATACTTCTTGATAACCTCATCAGCTGATGAAAATCTCGCTTCCACACAGAAAATCTTACTCCAATCCAGCTTCAGTGAGCTCAACCAATTTCTTCCTAGTAAGGCAGACTTATCTCCTTTCACTACTATTTGAGGCAAGTTCTGAAATTGATCTTTATACTTCACCGGTACGGTGATACGACCTACCACAGGAATTTTCTCTCCCGAGTAGCCTCGCAGCTCTATCTTGGATTTCTCCAGTTGGAAATCACGCAATTTGTTGCGGACAGCGACTCTGGTACTATACTTACGGATGCACACGTGTCAATTTCCATTGGTATCTTGAATCTCGCAACATCTATGTGGATTTTGATGCTTTCCGAATTGCTGTCCATTAACCTCGTGCTCCTGATGACGTGTAACTCTAAAATCTCCTCGTCCTGTTGTTGTTCTTCCATGCTATGTAGTCTCTTGGGATTTCTACTCATAGCTTTGAATGCTGGACTCAGCTTTAAAAGCTGGTTTACCCTTCAGTCGGCATGCCTTCGCAAGATGCCCAGTCTTTCTGCAGAAGAAACATTCTGCCTTCACGTATGGACAACTTTGAGCAATGTGTTGTCCCAGGCACCTATAGCATGACTTCGATGCTCTGGTAGAATTTCCAGTTTCTGAGACTTTTGAACCCCGCCGTCTTTTACTTTGAACCTGCAGGTGATTTACCTCGGTTGACTGACGACCGTAATCATTATTTAATTCTCGGGAATATTGTTTGGCCATGCCCATCGACCTCGCTGTCTGACAAACAATCTCAAAAGTCAAGTCATCCATCGTCAATAACTTTCTTCTGATCGCATCATTTTTCACCCCACAAACAAAACAATCCCGTAATGCTCGGTTTTGAAAGTTTCCAAAATTATAATGCAGCGATAGCTTTTTTAATGCTACGATGTAATCACTGATACTTTCATCAGCCTTTTAATTCCGAATCCCGAAATGATAGCTTTCAGCAATTTCGAACGGTTTGGGGTTATAGTGCTGCTCCAGCTTCATTAAAATCTCTAAGCGTTGTGTCCTTTGGTTCATCAGGCACAAGCAGATTTACAAGGGTTTCGTACAATGCCGGACCCGCCTCCGATAAGAAGATCGCTTTCTTACGTCCCAACACAGCCTGGTTCTGGATTGCATTGTCTGGAACTTTGATTATGTTATTTGCAGTGAAATACATTTCTAGCCAATCCACATATGCTTTAAAACATTCCTGGTCATGTCTATATTCCCCCAAATATCCAATTACACCTACCATTTTAATATCCAGCTGTTCACACCGTGTGCTGTATTTTACCTCGGATTTTGTAGCTTTTTTCCAAAGACAGAAACTTCCAAAGTCTCTCTGTCGGCTGGCGGAATCCTTCCCCAACAAAATTTAAGCTTTAAATCATCCAAAAAATCCCATCTCATCGCCAACTGTGATATATTCACAGAGCACAGCACACACAGCTTCCTAAATGACAGGCCGCTCTCTCGGAAGCCTCCGGAATCTGCCTGGTTCTGTGTATTATTAACTCTGCAGTGGCAGTACACAATACATCCACATTCACAGTGTGGAGCTACAAACAGTACAAGCTTACAGACATTACAATTGCAAGTTGCTAAATGAAAATATTAGGTTTGCCAAACTCTTACCTGAAGGTGTGCCCACTTAAGTGGAATTATGAATACTACTTTCATGCACGATACAGAAATAGGCTGCCTCAGGGAGGTGCCAAATGTATCACTCTCCAAACAGAACTCTTCCCCCTCTTTCTCTCTCCCTCCCCCGAGAGAGAGAGAGAAGAGAGAGAAGAGAGAGAAGAGAGAGAAGAGAGAGAAGAGAGAGAAGAGAGAGAGAGAGAGAGAGAGAAGAGAGAGAGAGAGAGAGAGAGAGAGAGAGAGAGAGAGAGAGAGAGAGAGAGAGAGAGAGAGAGAGCGCGAGAGGAACATCATTTTTTTTGGAATGCACTGCATTTGAAAATAGGAACTAGTGTTACTTAGCAAGTTACATATAACTAGCATGATCTACTTACAGTAACCAAAATAACAAATTTAAAAAACACACGTTCAAAATCAGACTATCAGCTTGGATAGTCAATGGCACTGTGATTTGAAATTGTCCTGGCAAAGTGATTAACAGCAGTGAACAGTGAAACCCCATAGCATTCAAATGAATCTGCAAATGAAAAACAGGACTCCATAAAGTGAGAGTTGTGTAACCCTCTGCCCTGTGTGTGAAGTGAAGCTGGGAGGAGGTGGACCCCAGCGATTTGGAGGCAGCAGTCTGTCGGGTTGTGCAATACCAGTGATCTGCTGCTGTAAACTTTACCCCGAGACGTGGGCTTTGATAGTTAAAGACCTCAACATCTTCATGGTTTTTAAATTTGCTAGCTTACAGGCAGTTAATTCACAACAACTGTCTTTTGAAAGACTGGTTGTTGGGAGGGCACTGTACTGGTGCATTTCACTGGCATGTTTATTTGACTCTTAACACACGTAGGTTCTCCCTGTACTTCACAAATACCAGCTCTGTTCTCAGTTTAGTTGTTCCTTTATTAGCTACATTATAATCTTTGCTTCTTGAAGGGCTGTGACAAAGATCATGCCCAAAGCTCCAGACTAGCAACAATCGGCGAGAACCCTTCTAGTAATGAAAGTATTGCTGGTCTTACCACACACTCCACTACCCGAGGTCGGTTACAGAAGCTGTGTCACATGCAAAACCACTCCAATTCCATGATGTCAATGCTCAAATCTCTTGGCTTCGCACGAAGTTTGCAGGCTCACTAACAAGGAGCTCCCAAGTATTATGCAAGGGTGAATCCTGCAGAGATTTACACAGTAGCCTTAATTCATAAGCACTGCCCAGAAAAGCTGACGTGAAACACAGCCACACAATGCTTGGTCCTGCTTTCCCGACGTCACAAATCCACCCCTTTCCCAATGCCTTGGCAGCTGGAAGCAGCTGGGCGGGGTTAGATTGTGCAGGCACTGGCTCAGGCTCGCTTATCCAATCCACTGTAGGATGCTTGCTGGGCTCCAGTCCCTCATGTCTGATCCATGTGCTTTTCTGTCTCGAGGGAGTACATATGCTAATTTACTGTAAATCTGCTGCTGCACAGCGAGTCCCGGCAAAGGAAATGGAATACTGGACAGTCAGAAAGTAACTTAAAAAACAGCAGTAAGGAACCAATTCAAAAAGAGAACGGAAAACTGGGCTGTACGAACAGACTGAAACAATGTGAAGAACTTCAGATATTGAAGAAAAGTGGACACAACTTCAAACTGTTCAACAACTTCTACTAAAGCACGTTAATTTGGCAATACTCAAATTTTAGGAGTGAAAAGAGCGCTGTGGGTTATTATATTGCAACCATTTGAAGCACGGCACAACAATCCATTTTTTAAGCAGTGAAAAACTGATGCAGTCGATGCTACATTGTTCTACTATGTTAAAGCTGCTACATACAGGTCGAGCGTCCGAAATCCGCAGTTCCGAAATTTGGAATGTTCCGGAATCCGGATACCGGGCTGATCCGTGGCAGGGTCATCTGAAAACCGGAAAATGTTCCGAAATCCGGACTTCCCCGCCTCAGCACCCGCTCCTCCACCTCTGCTGCCTCTCCACACCACCCCCCTCCTTACCTCGGCCACCCCTCCACACACACACACCATTCGCCCCCCCCCCCCCTTACCTCAGCCGCCCGACCGCACCCCCCTTACTTCGGACGCCCGACCCCCCACCCTCCCCTACCTACTTCGGCCCAGGCAAAGACGGCCCGGAATCCGGAGTGGCCTCAGTCCGAGGCTTCCGGATTTCGGACTTCACACCTGTACGTACAAGTTGTTGCTGTTACTGAGGTTTTTTTCTCCAAAGGCAGAAGGCATTCGGAATACTTGTATTCTATGTCTTGGCTAATAAAGGCAAGAGCAGTGAGGTATGCCTGAACTGTATAAAACACTAGGTCAGGCCACAGCTAGAATACTGCGTGCAGTTCTGGTCACCACATTACAGGAAAGATGTGATTGCACTAGAGAGAGTACAGAGGAGGTTTACGAGGATGTTGCCTGGACTGGAGAATTTTAGCTATAAGGAAAGATTGGATCGGCCGGGGTTGTTTTCTTTGGAACAGAGAAAGCTGAGGGGAGACCTTATTGAAGTGTATAAAATTATGAGGGGTCTAGATAGAGTGGATAGGATGGATCTATTTCCCTTAGCAGAGAGGTCAATAACCAAAGGGGCATAGATTTAAATTAATTGATCGAAGGATTAGAGCGCAGTTGGAGAATTCCCCCCCCCCCCCCAAGAGGGTGGAGGGTGGTGGGGGTCTGGAACTCACTGCCTGAAAGGGTGGTAGAGGAAGAAACCTTCATTGCATTTAAAACGTACTAGGATGTGCACTTGAAGTGCTGCAGGCTATAGGGCTACGGACCAAGAGCTGGAATGTGGGATTAGGCTGGAGAGCTCTTGGTCGGCCGGTGCGGACACGATGGGATGAAATGGCCTCCTTCTGTGCTGTAAATTTCTATGATTCTAAGGCGTCATTCGCTCTGTGCAGTCTGCTCTCCTGCAGGTGAGCGAGAGCGCTGAACTCCACAGGAGTGGCAGTGAATGTCAGCACCTCATCACCATCATGGGACCAACACCAGCCACGGTGCCAGAATATCAGCCAGGCCAGACTTTGTGCTGGAACTTGTAGCCTGATCCTCTCGGGCTCGAACTCCCAGAAGTGGCTGGCCACGAGCATCCCAAAGACCCACACGTGAGCAACAGCTGCCTTCCACCAGCTCGGCTGAAAGCACTGGGCCAGCACCGCGCTCAATTTTGGCCAGGAATTGCTCCGTTTTTTGGGGAGTGGGCTGCTTTTTCTGGCGTAACTTAAAAATCCCCAGTTTCCCCAATCAATTTTCACCAGCGTAATTCACTTAGTAACGTTTTTTTTTTAAGGTTAGTTTTTGGCGTACTTGGGCCACAAAAAAAAAAAAAAAAATCGGGCGCAACTCTTCAAGTCCGCCAAAAAACTGCTTTGGGGAAAATGGAGCCCATTAAAATTCCATAATCTTCTCTGTTCTAAGGAGAGCAATCTCACCACTAAGTTTCTCCACATAAGTGAAGTCCCTCGACAGTGCAAGAGTTAGCAGGATCATTGCTGGTCTGGTTCTTAACTAGGAAACTTTCTTGACATTTGACTGCCAGCTACACTTGTGAGGGTGGGAGGGGAGGGGGGTGGGGGGGGGGGGGGGGTTGTGGGTGGTATTGTTAACCTGATATCTTGAAGTTTTCTTTGGGAAGAGAAGAAAAAGGGAAACAAAAGCAAGAAGCAGGAAGAAGATTCCAAAAAAGAACGGAAACCTACACAGACTCCCAATTGCTAGGTAGCTCGAAATATAGATTCATGTCAACAACAGGAAATAACTCCCACATCAAAAAAGGCACCATGCAAACTCGCCAATCTCACAAAATGCTGACAACAGTCTTGCTCCAAACACTTTTCGGTCGGATATCCGGTTGGCTGCCCGTCCCATAGGTTCCTCTTTTTAAAAAATATTTAAAGGTGCTTAGAAATAAAGAGTAGCTTGCAAAACAACAGACCAACTCAAGCTGATTCCATGTTACTTCTAACCAAAATTATTATTACTTTTCAAGAGCAATTTGTCCCTAGTTTTTAGATTTAACTAACTTAAAATCAATTTTACAGAAGCTATACAGTCAGCTACAAATAAGCCAATTTCACACATTCAGGCATGGATAGAATATAGCCCCTTCTGAATAACTAAGCCATGAAAGCCAAAGTAATAAGATTACTGCACAAAACAAAGACTAAGATGAAATGATAATTTCAGTGTACACTTCAGTGAGAAAGTTTGGAGTGTTTTGCCCTCGGGGTAGATCTTGACTTTCTGCATTGCTGTAAATCGGGGGATAGCGAGTCAACTTCAATGCAAATAAATATCGGGAGATGTAAAACGGGCTGCCGACTCGCTATACCCCGTCTTGCACCATTGCACAAAGTTCAAGATCTAGCTCAGTACTACAAGATGATTCCTCAATGCTAACAAGTGAGGGGTCCGCCCAGACCCGCCCGGCAGTGCTTACCCCGCCCAATCCCCCCCAGACCCGCCTGCGGTTCCCCCCCGACACACCCATGCCCCCCCCCAGACCTGCCCGTGTTTCCCCCCCGACACACCCATGCCCCCCCAGACCCACCCGTGTTTCCGACCCCCGACACACCCATGCACCCCCCCAGACCCACCCGTGTTTCCGACCCCCGACACACCCATGCCCCCCCAGACCCACCCGTGTTTCCCCCCCGACACACCCATGCCCCCCCCCAGACCCGCCCGTGTTTCCCCCCCGACACACCCATGCCCCCCCAGACCCGCCCGTGTTTCCGACCCCCGACACACCCATGCCCCCCCCCCCAGACCTGCCCGTGTTTCCCCCCCCGACACACCCATGCCCCCCCCCAGACCTGCCCGTGTTTCCCCCCCGACACACCCATGCCCCCCCAGACCCGCCCGTGTTTCCGACCCCCGACACACCCATGCCCCCCCCCCAGACCCGCCTGCATTTCCCCCCGACACACCCATGCACCCCCCCAGACCCGCCCGTGTTTCCGACCCCCGACACACCCATGCACCCCCCCAGACCCACCCGTGTTTCCGACCCCCGACACACCCATGCCCCCCCCCAGACCCACCCGTGTTTCCGACCCCCGACACACCCATGCCCCCCCCCAGACCCACCCGTGTTTCCCCCCCGACACACCCATGCCCCCCCCCAGACCCACCCGTGTTTCCGACCCCCGACACACCCATGCCCCCCCCCAGACCCACCCGTGTTTCCGACCCCCGACACACCCATGCATCCCCCAGACCCGCCCGTGCCCCCTCCCCCAGACCCGCCCATGCCCCCCCACCCCCGAGCCATTTTTAAGAGTGCTTCACAGCCATAACGGAAACAATTGTCATCTACTATTTACGGTAAAGAACCCGACGAATTTTTTAGCATGCAAAGTTACAAGGGGTTAAAGAATTTACACATTGACGGTGCATTTTTTTTCTCCAGATATAAATGGCACACTGCCACTTTCATAAGACGCTATTTGGTAAACTATAATTATGGTCACTTGTGGATCTTACCATGTGACTGAATTAGAATTTAAAACACATTCCCAAATAACGTGAATCTTGTGAAGAGTTTAAGTGGTCAGAACAATTCTTTGAACATTCAAACCCATTTCAGCTGTAGCAATGAATCCAGAATGTTGGTAATCTAGGCACAGCAATATACTCTATTTGCTTTTTGTGCATTGTTTAAAAAACCAATGGCAGATATTACTAACATAATGACTGAGACACTAAAGATGGTTAGAAAGATTAAAGGAGCAGGATCAGGTCTTGCGCTGGTTGTAAATAGGAAATAGTGCTCCAAATTCAAAAAACGAGAGAAAGGAATGAGAAAGACTTTTGCAAAAGCACATTTCACATTCATCATTCCACCACTCCCCTCCTCCCCACCTCTCCCCATTTCGCACCCCTCGCAGTGAGGATAGCACTGCCCCACGAAGATTGTTGGGTCACTTAAACTTCGTAGTGGCCGCTGATGGCAACGCAGCTGGAGTACAAAGTAGGCACAAATTGTCTATTCCACACAGATGTAGTGGTGCATCTCAATAAAGAGGAAAAACAGAGTCTGAGACAATTCATGACAGACAGATCACGTGTGTGCAGCTGCTGAGCATGTCCAATATAGCTGTCTCTACTGCAGCTGATTGGGTTTTCCTGAAGGACACAGGAACAGGAGGAGGCCATTCAGCCCCTCAAGCCAGTTCCGCCATTCATATGATCATGGCTGATCTGTATCTTAACTCTATTTACCTGCCTTGGCTCCTTGATCCTCAATATCCTTACTCAACAAAAATCGATCACGCTCAGTTTTTGAAATTTTCATTTGGCCCCCAACCTCGACGACTTTTTGGGGGAAAGAGAGTTCCAGATTTCCACTACCCTTTGTGTGAAGAGGTGCTTCCTGACATCACCCCTAGCTCAAATGTTAAGGTTATGCCTCCTTCTCCTGGACTCCTTCACCAGAGCAAATAGTTTCTCTCTATCTACTGTATCAACTCCTTTAATCATCTTAAACACCGCGATCAGATCACTCCTTAATCTTCCATTCTCAAGGATATAGTTACCAGTGTCCTGATAATTTACCCTTTTAGCCCAATGAAAATGGAAGCTCACTGAGTTTACTTTGTAGATGTGCTGGAATTTTTTTTAGTCATGCCATCTTGGGCTGAAGTCCTACCATCATTGTCAATTGTATTGTAAGCAATGGAGAGTAAAATCAGATGGAGTGTAAAGCGGAAATCAGACCCCAAGGCACACTATTCCTGCCATGCGGATTAGGTTAAAATCAGGGCTCTACTTGCACCAAAGCCCAGACGTTGAAGCACTTGTAACAACAACTTGTTTATGAATACGTTTGATCACACTTTGTTTGATAGAAAGACATCCCCATTTGCCCGAGTGAGTAAAGGCTCCTGTTCCAGTTTTGGAACCTTTTCCCAGCAATGGAAACCACCCTAGTTATTCCTTCTCCACTCCCTTAATCTTGCATTGAAGAACATTGAAACCATTTAGCAAACCTCAATATAAGTGTCATGTAGAGCAAGAAGGTGCAAGTAAAGGAAACACTAGACCCAAGTTACAGATGTTGATTTAATTCCAAACATAATATTGTAGTGAATTATTTCGTAACCCAAGTAAATCAAACTATAGTGCTTTCCTTAAAAGAATCATACAATGATGCAGTACAGAAGGAAGCCATTTGACCCATTGTACCTGTGCTGGCTCTTTGGTAGAGCTAGCCAATTAATCCCAAAAAGGTTTGCTGACTATTGCTCTGCTGAGGTGCTTCCGCAGTGGCTTCTGTGGAGCTAGTGGAAGATGACTGTTGTGCATGCGGGGATCCCAGAGATGGTCTTAGCTGGCGACTTCTGGGAGCTCAAGCCGAAGAGGATCTGCCTGCAAACTCTCTGGCCCAGCTGATTTTTCAGCACCGCGGCTGGTATTGTTTGAGGTCCTGACATTCACTGCCACTGGTGTGGGGTTGGAGCTCAGCGCTGTCATTCATCTGCAGACTGCAGAGGGCGAGTGACGTTTGACAAACCCCCCTAAACAACAATAAATTGCATTTATATAGTGCCTGTAACATAGCAATACGTCCCAGGGTGCTTCACTGGAGCAATTATCAAACAAAATTTGACAATGAGCCACATAAAGAGATATTGAACTGGTGACCAAAAGCTTGGACAAAGAGGTAGATTTTAAGGAGCATCTTAAAAAGGAAAAGAGAGGGGTTTAGGGAGGGAATTCCAGAACTGAGGGCCTTGGCAGCTGAAGGCACGGCCACCAATGGTGGAGTAATTGAAATCAGGGATGGGCAAGAGGGCAGAACTGGAGGAGCGCAGAGATTTCAGAGGGTTGTAGGAAGTTACAGAGATAGGGAGGGGCGAGACCATGGACAGATTTGAACACAAGGATGAAAATTTAAAGTCAAGGCACTGCCGGACCGGGAGCCAATGTAAGTGAGCGAGCACAGGGTTGGTGGGTGAACAGGACTTGGTGTGAGTTAGGAAATAGGCAGCAGAGTTTTGGATGAGATCAATTTTATGGTGGGTGGAAGACGGGAGGCCAACCAGGAGTGCATTGAATAGTCAAATCTTGGACTCTTGGACTCAAAGGCTTGGATGAGGGTTTCAGCGGGTCCATTAATCGTCCAAGTGGGAGCTCAGAGACTGCATGGCAGACGTTTGAGCTTCCACCAAAGCTGCAAAGGCTTGGACTCCTGTTCCGGGGACCTGGAGAAATATTCAGAGTCCTTTCGATGACATTTATTTGTTGATAATTAATTCGCTTTTTATTTCTCCTCCTCCTGAAAATACCAGCTCTGGCTGCCACGAACATTGATAACCATTAGCACCTCATTAAAGTGGCCACTGTTCATGTGTAGGCTTTGAAAGCAAATGTCCAGGACTGTGTGACTGAAGGGAGGGGATACCAAAGTCTAGCCTAATCAGTTACTGAATGATTCAGAGTGGAATGCTAGCAGATCTTAATCTAGGAAGCAAATACCAATAATAATACCTGCAGAGACCAAGGGTTCGACTTGGGATCTTTCTGCTCTTTATGGCTCAGTGCCACACCCGACAGGGCCTTTACTCACCGCACCAGCGGCAAAACCTCATCTTTTATTTTGTATTTCAAAGGTCAGACATTAGGATAAAAATAAACCCTTAGTGAAGATGTGTCAGAACAGAACCTCAAAAAAAATCTACAATGCAAAAAAAAAGGACTTTCACAACTATTTCAAATCTAATTAATCTAAATAACTTTTGCAATGTTAATAGTTTCGTGTATGGGGGTGGAAGAGAAAAGAAGATGATTTCTTTTTAGGGCAGTCTGCAAAATAGAGTAAAATCCAGTGTGTGGGTCACACTTTTATACAGATGTTTTTATAATGCACAATCCGGTCTCTGTGCCTTGTATGTTTTACTAGCTGACTGTTTATAAAAGCAAAGCTGATGCGACACTAAGAACAAAGCAAAGGATGTTAAGGGGAGATTTAACAGAGGTGCTCAAAATTATGAAGGGATTTGATAGCGTAGATAGGGAGAAACTGTTTCCAGTGGGGAAAAGGGTCAGTAACCAGAGGACACAGATTTAAGATCATTGGCAAATGAACCAGACGGGAGATGAGAATTTATTTTATGCAGCGAGTGGTTATAATCTGGAATGCACTGCCTGAAAGGGCGGTGGAAGCAGATTCAATAACAACTTTTAAAAAGGGAATTGGATCAATACTTGAAAGGAAGAAATGTGCAGGGCTCCGGGGACAGGGCAGGGGAGTGGGAACATTTGGATAGCTCTTTCAAAGTGCTGACACAGGCACACAAATGGCCTCCTTCAGTGTGATACAATTAGGGTTGCCATCCCTCCCGGATTGGCGAGGAGGTTCCCGGAATAGACGATCAGGCACCCTGGAGAAAGGTACGAAACATAGAAAAATAGGTGCAGGAGTAGGCCATTCGGCCCTTCAAGCCTGCACCGCCATTCAATAAGATCATGGCTGATCATTCCCTCAGTACCCCTTTCCTGCTTTCTCTCCATACCCCTTGATCCCCTTAACCGTAAGGGCCATATCTAACTCCCTCTTGAATATATCCAATAAACTGGCATCAACAACTCTGTGCGGTAGGGGATTCCACAGGTTAACAACTCTGAGTGAAGAAGTTTCTCCTCATCTCAGTCCTAAATGGCTTACCCCTTATCCTAAGCCTATGTCCCCTGGTTCTGGACTTCCCCAACATCGGGAACATTCTTCCCGCATCGGGAACATTCTTCCCGCATCTAACCTGTCCAGTCCCGTCAGAATCTTGCTCTGAGGCTGCAGGTGACCAAACATGGGTAACATCGATTGAATGTTCATGTGACTGCACTTTCAAATGGTAAGGTGCAGCAAGTCTCCTAGCTTCATTTGGACATAGTAATGCAAGCTTGATGCTGCTAATGCAGTCTTAGATGTATTTATTATATTTGTGGTGTCTTATTTATGATCTGAAATTCCACCCATTTTAAAATCCAGTGGGTCTTGTACACGGAGTAAAACTGGAGCTTCTTTTACACTGAACTTTGACTGCTGGCTTGTGCGGCCCTTGTCTCCTGCTAGAACTGGCAGATTTTGTTAAGACAGCTGTCTGGTAAGACCCACTTTTTCCCTTGACCTTAGCACCAGTCAATGGGCGAACTATGGGCAGGAAAAGAATTGCACCAGTCGCAGTGAGATCCCTCCCCTCCCCATACATTTTAAACACATTAGCACATGCCTGCCTGCCTGTCCCATGATGATGCCATGATGTAATGGCACCATTGCGCAGAAAGTGGGCACTTTGAGAAGACCAATCTGTGCACTCACATCCCTCACAACACAGTTTGCTCACGGTCTCCCTGTGACGTGCAGTGTACATTTGAGAGAGCACTTACCAAGCCATTAAAGTAAATGCAATAACATTTGCAGACAGACTGATCCTCCAGCAATAGGTCCAGAGTTGAATCCTATGCACACTTCAACCTAACATACAGAGAGCTGCTCAAAATACATAAAATCATACAGTACAGAAGGCGGCTGCCATTTGACCCATCGTGTTTCTGCTGACTCTATGAAAGAGCTATCTAATTAGTCCCACAACTCTGTCCCATCCCCATCGCCTGTACCTTTTTGTCTTCAAGTATTTATCCAATTCCTTTTGAAAGTTACTATTGAATTTGTTTCCACCGCCCTTTCAGGCAGTGTGTTCCCGATCACAACAATTTGTTGTGTAAACACATCTGGCCTCTGATGGTTTTGGCAGTTACCTTAAATCTGTGTCCTGTGGTTGCCGACCTTCCTACCAATGGAATAGTATGTTACAGTTGTTAAGGGTGACTGTCAACTTCACAGAAAAAGCTTGTGGGAAAGTTGAAAAAGATGTATTCCTCCAACTAAGATTTAAACAAAGCAAGTTCCTTTGATGGATTAGTGGGGAAATACAATGCCTCGGGCACTACCAAGCCATACAGGCCAAAAGATGCCAGGTCCAATCTCTGGCTTGGCCGAGTGAGTTGATCGCAGGTGATCGAGCAGGACATTACTTCGATGCTCACAGATTCCCTCGGTTGGGAAAGAGAGACGCAGGAGAAATCAGACGGAGTCCCTGCTTCTGATTGTCATTCAATGTTATCGGCTGGAAAGTGTGTGTGCAGCTGGGACATGATGCCTTCCACCATCAAACTATCCTGCCAGCCACCATTGTCCATGCTGACACGGGAGGTACTTTCGGCTCCCAATAACAGTCAATGTATTGAGTAGGGGTGAGGGGGAAAAGAAATAACAACATGGAGCACTAAACCCAATGAAACACCTGCAACTGAAATTGGTATGTCAACAAACCCAACTGGGAGCTTCCTCGCAAAGTACATTGAAGCAGCAACGCTGAAAAGGTGATTTGGGAAACGGACATGCATAGATATCGGATTGGGTAAAAGAGAAGGGAAAAAGGTTTACTGGACTCTGGAAATCTTCATCTTAGGGGAATGCCAAGAAAGCCTGTACCAGAGTACTCGGAGGGGGAGGGGAGGGAAGGAGGGGGAGGGGAGGGAAAGGGAAGGAGAGACCAGTTTGGTTCAGTTTAACCAAAATATACTCTTTTCTTTATGACTCAGCCATCTACAGAATGTAGGGGCAAGAGAGCCCTTATAAAAGGAGTATTAACTGGCACTACATAACTGAATTGCAGAGACAACTGCATACAAAAAGTGGAGAATGAATATCTGTAACAACATCTTGCATTTATATAGTGTCTTTATCGTAGTAAAATGTCCCAAAGCACTTCACAGGGGCAACTATCAAACAAAATTTGACACCGAGCCACAAAGCGGTAGGTTTTAAGGAGCGTCTTAAGTAGGAAAGAGGTAGAGAGGCTTGGAGGTTTAGGGAGGGAGTTCCAGAGCTTAGGGCCTTGGCAGCTGAAGGCACCAATGGTGGTGTGATTAAAAAAAATATCGCGGATATGCAAGAGGTCAGAACATCATCAAAGGGAATCTGTACAGGGCGGTCCGAGAGATTCCATCGTAGTCAAAGTGAGATGTACAGCGCAAGTCATTTTAGCACTCCATCCTCTCCGTCCAACTGTCCCCTCCCCTCCCCTAAATGGCAAATGGAAATCAGACCAGCAAACAAACGTCAGTCAAGACTGGAATATGAACTCTGTTCTCTTAGTGGAGTGCAGGCTTCTACTGTTTTGTAGCGATAAATCGGTCCTCGGGGTGGGGGTGGGGAAGAGAGAAAAAATAAAAAATAAAAAATAAAATTAAAGTGGAAACAAAGGAGAAATGGAGGTAGTTTTTGACATCTAGCTCTTTTCAAATGCAAAATCTCTCTCCACAGAAAGAGGCGACTGTACATTGTTGCAGATTTCATGCTTTCACACACTATCGGAAGCTTCGTGGCAGTTTCCACTGCTGGTCAACAGTTAACTCCTAGCTAATGAAACACAGCACACCAGCTGCTTGAACATGTGCCAAACTGCATCTGGCCCTCATCTATCTTTCAGCCATCTACATTTACCTCAAAATGTACAAAGCAGGCGCTTAGCTCCCAGCCACTACTGAAACACACCAGCCTTTGTCTAATCAAGCCAGTTCAGAAATTTGAAGCAATTTAGTGAACAATTTGCCCGTCATATAGCGGCAGCATTACGGGGGAAGAGAAAATATTAAAAAGAAAAACTCTCCTATCCACCATTCTGCTCTCAAAATCAGAGTCAATAGACCATTTAAAATATTGTGCTGCCTTCAACTGTTGTGTGCGCAAGGGTTTTCCGCTAGAAGCACTGTGATGCCTGCAGCAGTTAGAGAAGGGGTTGGGAAGGGGAGTTGTGATACTGGTTCTATCTATTTTCTGTTAATACAAAAGACAATAGCCAATGTCTTCTTACTGTTCCTGTTATTTTACAATGTTTTCCCTCTCCATAAAATTTCTTGTGCCCAGAAGGAGGTCATTTATTTAGCACAAGTCTCCATATGTTCCCGCTGCTCAAATATTAGCAGTCAGGACCCCTGCTATACTATACATCATTAGCCATGAGTGCTGAATTCCCTCTGGAGTACCACCAACCATGTTATACAGCGCTCCACATTACATGCTGCACCACCGTCAAATGACGGAGCTTGTAGACTAGAACTGTACAATTGATAAAGCAGCTAAAAGAAAATTTGCGTTACCATAAAAATTATATGTTCATGGAATGGGAAAAAAAATCCCCAGAATTAACTCTCATTTTTTTAATTCATTCCTGGGATGTGGGCGTCGCTGGAAAGACCGGCATTTGTTGCCCATCCCTAGTCGCCCTTGAGAAGGTGGTGGTAAGCCGCTTTCTGCAATCTGTGAGGTGAAGGTACTCACTCAATGCTGTTGGGTAGCGAGTTCCAGAATTTTGATCCAGCAACAATAAAGGAGCGGTAATATATTTCAAAATCAGGATGGTGTGGAACTTGGAGGTTGTGGTGTTCCCATGCACCTTGTCCTTCTAGGCGGTAGAGGTCGCGGCAGCTTGGGAGGTGAAAGATTACAGACTGGCAAAATTTATATAGGTAGTTTAAAAAAGAGAATTTTATACAATTTAAATACAGCTGAATATAGGAACAGGAGGCAGCCATTCAGCCCTTCGAGCCTGTTCTGCCATTCAATTAGATCATGGCGGTCCTGTGTCTTAACTCCATTTACCCGGTTTGATTCTGTAACCCTTAATACCCTAACAAAAATCTATCAATCGGAGTTTTGAAATATTCAATTGACCCCCAGCTTCAACAGCTTTTTGGGGGAAGAGAGTTCCAGATTTCGACTACCCTTTGTGTGAAGAAGTGCTTCCCCACATAACACTGGGACAGCCTAGCTCTAATTTTAAGGTTAAGCCCCCTTGTTCTCCCCACCAGAGGGGATAGTTTCTCTGGGGCTCAATTTTGGCCAGGAGTTGCTCAGTTTTTTGGAGTAACTTGGTTTTTCTGGCGTAACTTAAAAATTCCCATTTTCCACAATCAATTTGCACCAGTGTAAGTGAGTTAGTTACGATTTTTTAGTTTAGTTTTTTCTCTCTCAAAAGGGGGCGTTACCAGCCACCTACGCCAGTTCTGCCCATTTAGGCAACTTTGGCCAGCTAATAGTTACTCCAAATCTACTTAGGCCAGGGTATGTGGCCACTTCAGAAAACCCTTGCGGAGAGTTAAGAAATCGATGCAGGTAGGTACATCGGCAGACATTCGGCCTGGGATAGGGGCGGGAAGGGAAGTGGAGAGGACCTGCATCTAAAGCACCAAGACTTACAAAGCACCAAACCTTGGAAACAAAAAATAATAAGCATTCAATAACAAATAAAAAATTGAAGTAAGTCCTACCTTCATCTTAAAACTTGGCCCGGGAAGGCAGCGGGGCCGGCTGGTGCGGGAGGCCACTCGGTCAGGGCTAGGGGCAGGTAGGAGAACTGATAGAAATCATCCAAGCAGGAGCACTATCAGTTCTCCTACCTGCCCCTAGCCCTTGCCGAGCGGCCTCCCGGTGCGATTTCGACGATTAAAGTGATTAAAGCTTCAAATCAAATGGAACTAAGCAGTCCGTGCAATTGCCGCTCCATACCCCTACTCAACATTTGGCCGGCATCGGGTCCCACACAGTGGCTGCAGCAAGACATGGAGAGCTACTGCGCATGCGCAGACACTCGGCTGCGCATGTGCAGACGTCCCGGCACGGTTTTCGGCGCAGGACGCTGGCTCCAACCCCAACTCGACTGGCCACGATGTGCGACCACAGGGAGGAGGCTGGACAGCGACCAAAGTGGGAAGGAGGTTTTTCGGCGAACTTCTGAACGGAGAAAAGCGGCGCATCTCTCGTAAGTGCGCCGAAAAATGGGCTGGGCCAAAATGAGCCCTCTCTATCTACATTATCAACTCCTTTAATCATCTTAAATACCTCAATTAAATTACCCCTTGACTATTGCAACGCACTCCTGGCTGGCCTCCCACATTCTACCCTCCATAAACTTGAGGCCATCCAAAACTTGGCTGCTTGTATCCTAACTCGCACCAAGTCCCGTTCACCCATCATCCCTGTGCCTGCAGATTTAAATTGGCTCCCGGTTAAGCAACCCCTCGATTTCAAAAAGTTGCATCCTTTTTTTTTTTAAATCCCTCCATGGCCTCTCCCCTTCCTATATCTGTAATCTCCTCGACCCCCACAACCCTCAGAGATATCTGCGCTCCTCTAATTTTGGCCTCTTGAACATCCCCGATTTTAATTGCTCCACCATTGGTGGCCGTGCTTTCAGCTCCTTGGGCTCTCTAAGCTCTGGAATTCCCTCCCTAAACCTCTCTATCCTCCTTGAAGACTCTCCTTAAACCACCTCTTTGACCAAGCTTTGTTAAAGGTGCTATATAAATACAAGTTGTTGTTGTAGTATTGCAATTTTATGGAGTATATTTGAAATAATTAACAAACTCTCAGCAACGACCCTGAAAGGATCGACTGAGGGCACTGAACACCTACAGGTTGCCCATGGGCTGTAGATCGGTTCTGTACCCATGGGCAACACCATCTTGGTTTTAGCAATGCAATTCTTCAGCAGTATAGAGCAGACCAATCAAAATATACTTGAAATGATACATTACCTGGAACAAGAAATTCTCCAATAGAAGCAGTGTTAAATAATCGTGAAGCATATGCAAGGGTAAAATCTCTCCCTCCTCCAAAAACACTCATGAAGCTGACCTTTTGTCAATAAGGGGCATTGGGTGGGGCTTAAATAAGGATTTGTAACCAACAGCCTTCTTGTTTCTGCTGTGGCAACTCAATGGGATGTTCTCTACACCGTACTGAAAACCTGAAAGAGCCTAAATGAATAAAAGTGTATTTATAAATAGAGATTCTGCTTATATGGTACTTACAGCACAGAAACAGGCTATTCGGCCCCACAGGTCTATTCCAATGTTTATGCTCCACACGAGCCTCCTCCAACTCCTCTTCATCATATCCTTCTATTTTTTCCCTCGTGTGTTTATCTAGCTCCCCCTTAAATGCATCTATATTACTCGCCTCAACTATTCCTTGTGGTAACGAGTTCCACATTCTAACCATTCTGTGGGTAAAGAAGTCTCTCCTGAATTTCCTATTGGATTTATTGGTGACTGTGATATATTCACAGAGCACAGCACACACAGCTTCCTAACATGCAGGCTCCTCTCTTGGAACTCTCTGGAAAGCTGCCTGTTGTTTAATGATTAACTATGCAGCTGCAGTACACAATACGTCCACATCCACAGTGTGGAGCTACAAGCACTATAAGCTTACAGACATTACACTTCTCCCTCCTTAATGAAAAAGCCATCATAACATCATAAATAACTTTCATTTTTATACATATTTACAAATGTAACTTTACCACTTGTTTTCTGTTTCGAAGAGGATTCCTTCACTCTCGAACAGAACCTTCCAAACATGGTGTTGATTTCACTCATTTGAGGCTCATCCGGAGGAACATTTTCCTCCATGGAATTTCCTTGATTTTCATTTAAACTCACTCTAACTTCAGGCTCTTTGTTTTCCTGACTCGGACTTTCATTCTGATTCTCTCCTGGATTTGTTTCCAGTACATTGGATTTAGGATTTGTTACTGGTATATCAAAAGTATCTGAAAAGTCAGAAATAATTGAATCATTCCCACCTTCAACTCCTTCCATGTTTGTAGGTAAAATATGATCAATATGGACAAACCTAACCTGTCCATTATCAAACATCTTTACCAAATATGTGCGAGGACCACATAGCTTCACCACTCTTCCGGGTAACCACTTAAACCATTTATGGTGATGGTTCTTCACTCTCACCTTCTGGTTTAATTTCACTCTTCTCTCTTTTACTCTACCTTTATCATGATTCTCTTTTTGTCTTAATTGGGTCTCTTCTACAGACTGTGCCAAATTTGGCTTTAACAACGAGAATTTGGTTCGTGGCTGTCATTTGAGAAACAACTCTGCTGGTGTTCTACCAGTAGTTGTATGAGGAGTATTTCGACATGTAATCAAAAAATTAGCCAATTTGTGATCCAATGACAAGTCGTTTTCTTGGATTTGGATTTAACATTTGTTTTATGAGGGCACGTTTGACAATTTGTACAGTGCGTTCTGCTGTACCATTCGAAGCAGGATGGTATGGTGGAACTTTGGTGTGTTTCACACCATTTTTGCTCGTGAATTGTGCAAATTCTTCTGAACGAAATTGTGGTCCATTATCCAAAACAATTTCTTTAGGGAGGCCAAATGTAGAAAATAATTTTCGTAAAATGTCCAATGTTTTACTTGTTATTTTCCACATTGGAAACACCTCAATCCACTTTGAATGGCTATCAATTACAATGAACAATTGTTGTCCATCTAACTCAGCAAAATCAATATGTAGCCTTTGCCACACTCTGGGAGGCCAGTTCCATGGCTGTAATGGTACTGGTGGTGGTTGCTTGCTTACCGATTGACATGTCGAACACTGACTCACGATGTACTCTATATCTTTATCAAGACCTGGCCATCATAAATAACTGCGTGCAAAACTCTTGGTCAAGCACATTCCCAGGTGCTGGTCATGGGGATCTCCTAATAATTTGGACCTGAATTTATTTGGTATAACCACTCTTGCACCCCACATGATACAATCTTTATCGACTGATAATTCATTCCTACGAAAGAAGAATGGATGTGTATCTTTGTCCGTTACCTGGTTTGGCCTTCCATTTGCAATATACTCATACACCTTTGACATCACTGGGTCACGTTTAGTTGCTCTACCAATCTCTTCAGCTGTGATTGGCAGTTCATCAATGTATGAAAAATAAAACACTTCTTCCCTATCGGGTATAACCTGTGATGGGGAAGGCAATCTAGACATTGCATCAGCATTACTGTGATCAGCTGATTGTCTGTATTCAATATCATATGTATATGCTGACAAAATCAAAGCCCATCTCTGCATTCGGGCTGCAGCTAATGTTGAAACGGGGGACTTTGGATGGAGGATTGCTGTTAGGGGTTTATGGTCCGTAACGATGGTAAATTTACGACCATACAAGTATTTGTGAAACTTCTTGACCCCAAAAATTAATGCCAAAGCTTCCCTTTCAAATTTGCGCATAATTTCTCTCACTGGCACTGAGTGCGTGAAACAAAAGCAATTGGCCTCTCCTCCCCACTACACAGGAGAGATCACTGCCCCAACTCCATACGGAGAGGCATCACATGCTAGCTTAATCTCCTTAAATATGTCGTAGTGAACTAACATGGTGCTCTCTACCAATTTGTTTTTACACTCCTTGAATGCTGTTTTGCATTCTTTTGACCACTTCCAATGGACCTGTTTTTTCAAAAGTTCATTCAGTGGATGTAATATTGTAGCCAAATTTGGTAGGAACTTCCCATAATAGTTCAAAAGACCCATGAACGAAGTTCAGTGACATTCCTGGGAGTGGGTGCATTTCTAATTGCATCCAATTTTTCCACGGTTGGATGTAAACCATCTTTGTCTACTCTGTACCCTAAGTACACCACTGAGTTTTTAAATAACTCACACTTACGAGCAGATACTCGTGCTCTGTGCTTATCTAGCCGTTGAGGACTTCATTCAATATGTTATTATGAATTTGCCTATTTGTTGCTAAAATTAGTATGTCATCCAAATAACATACTACCCCTTCAATACCTTACAAAATCTGGTTCATCACCCCTTGGAATATGGCAGGGGTGGAAGACACTCCAAACGGTAGCCTATTAAATTGATATAGGCCTAGATGAGTATTTATAGTCAAACATGACTTGGACTCCTCATCTAGTTCAAGTTGTAAGTAGGCATTCGTAAGATCCAGTTTTGAGAAGATGTGACCACCTGTCAGTGTTGTGAACAAATCTTCTATATTCGGCAATGTATTGGGGACATTACCCTCTAGAACCTGGTTTGCTGTTATTATGTGGTGATTATAAAGTCTTACCTTACCATCGGACTTAGGTACAACAACAATGGGTGTAGCCCAATTACACCGATCTATCTTACAAATAATGTTCTCAGTCTCTAGTCTTTTGAGTTCTTGCTCAACTTTCTCCTGGAGTGCATATGGTACGGAACGTGGCTTGTAGTAAACCGATCTAGCGTCCTTCTGTACCCTGACACTCGCCGTGAAGCCTTGGATCGGACTGCCCGTTTCGCAGAACACCTTCGGATGCTGCCTGATAACCTCTTCCGTTGATGAAAATCTCGCTTCCACGCAGAAAATCTTACTCCAATCCAGCTTTAGTGAGCTCAACCAATTTCTTCCTAGTAAGGCAGTCTTGTCTCCGTTCACTACTATTAGAGGCAAGTTCTGAAATTGATCTTTATATTTCACCGTTACTACAGGAATTTTCTCTCGAGAGTAGCCTCGCAGCTCTATCTTGGATTTCTCCAGTTGAAAAAAATCACGCAATTTGTCGCGGTACAGTGACTCCGGTATTACATGCACGGAGGCACCCGTGTCAATTTCCATTGGTATCTTGAAACCCGTAACATCTATGTGGATTTTGATGCTTTCCGAATCGTTGTCCGTTAACCTCGTGCTCCTGATGACATGTAACTCTAAAATCTCCTCGTCCTGTTGTTGTTCTTCCATGCTATGAAGTTTCTTAGGATTTCGACTCATAGCTTTGAACACTGGACTCATAGCTTTAAAAACTGGTTTACCCTTCGCAAGATGCCCAGTCTTTCTGCAGAAGAAACACTCTGCCTTCACATATGGACAACTTTGAGCAATGTGTTGTCCCAGGCACCTATAGCACGACTTCGACGCTCTGTTAGAATTTCCAGTTTCTGAGACTTTCGACCATGGCCGTCTTTTACTTTGAACCTGCAGGTGATTTATCTCGGTTGACTGACGACCATAATTATTATTTAATTCTCGGGAATATTGTTCGGCCATGCCCATCGACCTGGCTGTCTGACAAGCAATCTCAAAAGTCAAGTCATCCGTCGTCAATAACTTCCTTCTGATCGCATCATTTTTCACCCCACAAACAAAACGATTCCGTAATGCTCGGTTTTGAAAGTTTCCAAAATTACAGTGCATCGATAGCCTTTTTTAATGCTATGATGTAATCAGCGATACGTTCATCCGCTTTTTGATTCCGAATCACGAAACGATAGCTTTCAGCAATTTCTAACGGTTTGGGGTTATAGTGCTGCTCCAGCTTTGTTAAAATCTCTTTAAGCGTCGTGTCCTTTGGTTCATCAGACACAAGCAGATTTGCAAGAGTTTCGTATAATGCCGGACCTGCCACTGATAAGAAGATCGCTTTCTTACGTTCCAACACAGCCCGGTTCTGGACTGCATTGTCTGGAACTACGATTATGTTATTTGCAGTGAAATACATTTCCAGCCGATCCACATACACTTTAAAACGTTCCCGGTCGTGTCTATATTCACCCAAATATCCGATTACACCTGCCATTTTTAATCTCTAGCTGTTCACACCGTGTGCTGTTTTTTTTTAACCTCGGATTTTGTAGCTTTTTTTTTTCCAAAGACAGAAACTTTCAAAGTCTTCTGTTGGCTGGCTGAATCCTTCACCAACAAAATTTAAGCTTTAAACATCCGAAAAATCCCATCCTCGTCGCCAATTATGATATCTTCACAGAGCACAGCACACACAGCTTCCTAACATGCAGGCTGCTCTCTCGGAACTCTCCGGAAAGCTGCCTGTTGTTTAATGATTAACTATGCAGCTGCAGTACACAATATGTCCACATCCACAGTGTGGCGCTACAAGCAGTACAAGCTTACTGCCAGTGACTGTCTTATATTTATGGCCTCTAGTTCTGGTCTCCCCCACAAGTGGAAACAACTTCTTTACATCTACCCAATCAAATCCTTTCATTTAACGACCTCGATCAGGTCACCCCCCAATCTTCTCTTTACTAGAGAAAAGACCCTCAGCCTGTTCAATTTATCCAGGCCTCTCAGTTATGTTGTCATTCTAGTAAATCAGTGCCTCTATATCCTGTTTATAACACGGAGACCAGAACTGTGCCCATTATTCAAAGTCTGGTTTAACCAAGGTTAACAAGTTTAACATAACTTCTCAAAAGATTTTCGTCCCCAGTCTTGCCGGTTTGGGACCTGTGCTTCTACAGCTTAGAAGATTGGAAAGCTCAGGAGTAAATTGTAGCAGTTATGAAATAGGGAAAGAAAGGTTGGAGGCTAGAGGTGAGAAAAGATTTGCCTACTGGACAAGCTTTTTCTTGTTTCCTGTCCAGCAATGATAGAACGTCCCAAAACATGGCCGCAGTATTTATTAGTTGCTCACCAATCATCAATTTCCTCATCGCCCATCTTGGTTCCTTGTCCCCCAGCAACCTAATTTAAAACTCTCATCCTTCTGTTTAAAACCTTGCATGGTATTACTCCACTCCATCTTTAAACTCCTCCTGCCCTACAACCCCCTTCCCCAAACTTGCCATTTCTCCGACTGCGGCCTTTTGTGCATCCTCTCGCCTCCCCCTCTGCTCCACCACCATTGGCGGCCATGCCTTCAGCCGAGTAGGCCTCTCCTCTTGGAATCCTCCGCAAACCCCTCCACCACTCTCTCCTCCTCGAAGACCCTCTGCAAAACTCACAATTTTGACCAAGCTTTTGATCACCACTTTCAATATCTCTTTTTTTTGGCTCAGCGCTAATTTTTTCCCACGTGTCTCTGTGAAGCACCTGGAGACATTTTTCCTAGGTTAAAAGTGCTATAGAAATGAAAGTTGTTGCTGGGTGCACTTGGGCTTTATAGAAAGTGTTGAGGGGACTAAATAATTGGCATGAAAACAAACACTGCGTCATGAAGGGGACTGCAACAATAAGATGCACGAGTTTCCATCAAGCTCCGTGAGGCCAAGAACGTTGATAAATGAGGAAGGACCAAGAATGGGGGCTTCAAAAGGCTGTTGATTAGACTTGCGAGAACCTATAGGGAGTATATCATCATTTGGTGAGATGGCCAGCGGTAAACACAGGCTGATCGCCCTAGGGGTGCGGCGCAAAGTCCGACCCATTGAGCGACAGGTCTCATTGAAGGGTACGTTTATTTATACTAACTAAATGGCATTTCTCTGATTGGTCCCCTTGGAGGATAAGCCACACCCTGAAGTTTCTCTGGAATGTGTAAATGGAACCTTCCAACCTAACTTTGTACATTGTAACATGATCCATTTTGACTTCAGAAGTTAGAAAGGACACATCCCTCCCCAGCCAAAGTCCCTTACCCGAGTGTGTGCATCCCTCTCCAGCCAAAGTCCCTTACCGCAGCACAAGTGCATCCCTCTCCAGCCAAAGTCCCTTACCCCAGTGCGTGCATCCCTCCCCCAGCCAAAGTTCCTTACCCCAGTGTGTGCATCCCTCTCCAGCCAAAGTTCCTTACCGCAGCACAAGTGCATCTCTCTCCAGCCAAAGTCCCTTACCCCAGTGTGTGCATCCCTCCCCCAGCCAAAGTCCCTTACCGCAGCACAAGTGCATCCCTCTCCAGCCAAAGTCCCTTACCCCAGCACAAGTGCATCCCTCCCCAGCCAAAGTCCCTTACCCCAGCACAAGTGCATCCCTCCCCAGCCAAAGTCGGGGGGCTCGGAGCCTGGTCGGATGCTTGGGGCTCAGTCAAACAAGGTGGTGTTCGGGCCCCACTTTCGCTTCCGGGTGTCGGGGGGGAAAGTCAGGTAGGACGCATGCGCAGTGTGTTTAGTACAAATAGTTACTCTGCTCATTTAAACGGGCATCTTGACGAAGCTCGCCAGATTCAGGTGGTAGCGGGTGGGGTGGAGTAGGGGGGGCGGGGGGGGGGAGCATCAGCACAAATTATTTTTTGTGGAGCTCGGAGAAGCAACTACTCCATCTAGCCCCACAAAAATAATGTTTTCCACCACTTCTTAGCTGAACGGATCTACCGAGGAGCCGCCCATGAAAGACAACCCACTCACCAAGCTGTAAAAATAGCTTTGCCGTCCTGGCTACATAACAGGATCCGATTTAAATGCATTCGTGAAGTTCTCGCCTGGGTCAAGCAGGTCTCTCAACCACTAGTGAAATCAGTGGTGGGAAGATGGCGGAAGGGTAGAAATGCAGAAATTAGGAAGAGGGGGCATGGTCTTAAAATTAGAGCCAGATCTTTCAGGAGTGAGGTTAGGAAACACTTGTACATGCAAAGGGTGGTTGAAGTTTGGAACTCTCTTCCACAAACAGCAGTTGATGCTGGATCAATTGTTAATGTTTAACAACAATCTATCAATCTAAGATTTATCAACGATATTATGGGATATGTGGCAAAGGTGGGTATATGGAGTTAGGTCACAGGTCAGCTATGGTCTCATTGAATGGCAGAACAGGCTCAAGGGGCTAAATGTCCTACTCCTGTTCCTATGTTTATAATCCAGTGCTAAGTCTACACTTTGATTTTAACTCTTGTACCACCCTGTTTCTGATGGGTGGAGATAGAGTTAAATTCCCTCCTGGTGTTTTGAACACGATTTTCTTTGCCTTGTTGAAAGGCCTGGAAGAGATCAAGAAGAAGTGATTCCAAAATTGCACTGCAAGGGGAAACACAGATGGTACAAAATTGCACATGCTCTTGGAAGTCGTTCACATACATGACTCTAGTTTTTCTGCACATTACATATGCCACATTGCAAGGACTAACATAATTAACCAAACCCTACAGAGTCAGCCAGGCAAATAAAGAACAGCAAATACAGGTTGAACCTCTCTTATCAGGAACCCTCGGGACCTGGCCTGTTCTGGATAAGGGATTTTTCCGGACGATGCTTTCAGTTCAGTTATCTAGAGCTAGGCTGTTGCTCCTTTTGTTCAGTTACTTTGTACATGGTTAATTTTCCTGGAATGCTTTGAATGTGTAATAAAACTTTGATGTGTTTCAAATAAATAGTATGCCTAAAAATATTAGAGTTGAATAAACAAAGAAAAATGTAATTATTAACCAGTCGTCCTTCGGTCTCTCGAATGTAGCTGTCCACGGTATTGGGATCAGCTACTTCACGAAACCACCTTTCTCCACAATGAGATCGCCTACATTCATTGGGAAAGTTTGATCAACTCTTAACCCAAGAATCTACTCCTTCATGTTGAAATGTCCTCAATACAGCCTGGTTGATTTTCAACGAACCCCATTCTGTGGCACCCAAAGCACCTTTCACAACCTCAGGATGTCTCAAAGTGCTTTACAGCCAATGAAGTACATTTTGAAGTGTAGTCACTGTTGTAATGCAGAAAACACAACAGCCAATTTGCACATAGCAAGCTCCCACAAACAGCAATATGATAATGACCGGATAATCTGTTTGATGCTGATTGAGGGATAAATATTGGCCTGGACATTCCCTCAGTACTGCACTGGAGGGTCAGCCTAGATTTTTGTACTCAAGTCTCTGGCGTGGGACTTGAACCTATAACCTTTCAAGACCCACCCCAGAGACTTGAGCCTCTCTCTTGCCTTCTAACCTCTGGCAGGTAGCCTAGGAGAGACTAGTTAGAAGAAATGAGGGTCAGAGGCAATTGTACTTAGGAGGAGGAAAATCAGTCAAGACATTGGATTTTTGGTCTTCTCTGACTTGCCAGTTACAGAGTGACACTGGCACAGGCCTAAAAGCAAAACATCTTAATGACCTCTCCTGTGGGGTAGTGGCAGAAAGAAAAAGGAGAGCGAGAGAGAGAGAGAGAGAGAGAGAGAGAGAGCGCGAGAGAGAGAGAGCGCGAGAGAGAGAGAGAGAGAGAGAGAAAGCGAGAGAGAAAAAGGGAAAGAGGGAGATGGAAAGAGAGAGAGAGAGTCAGAGCAAGGGAGGAAAGAGAAGGAAAGACTTGCATTTAAATAGTGCCTTTAACAAGCTCAGGATGTCCCAAAGTGCTTTCCAGCCAATGAAGTAGTTTTGATGTCTAGTTGGACAGACCCCATGCTCGCACGGACCCTTGTGCTTCAGTTTTTGCCCGTCGACCATGGACGAACTAGCACACTGTGTTCTGTTTCAATTTCTCTCAACAGGCTGCTGCCTTTAAGGGTTGTTCAGCAAAAAGAGAAGTGAAATCCTTGACCCAGCTGCTGCTGCTCGCGATAAGGAGAAAGAAAGTTAGCAGCACTAAAAACAGCTTTAAAAGGAAGAGATACCTTCTCTGAAAAAGAGGTTAACCTACTTCTAACTTCCAAATAACCTACTGTATTTACAAAGAGACTTTTCAAACCACTGCGTTTTCAGTGTTGAGCAACTGAATTGCACGCCATTGCCAAGTCTGCCAAAGAGTTTAAACTGGTGAATTCTCTATTCACTCCACCGCGAACCAAGCAGTGTATCAGTTAAAAAAGTGTAGGTTTTATATAAACAACTACTTGTATTTATATAGCACCTTTAATCTAGTAAAACATCCCAAGGTGCTTCACTGGATTGTTATAAAATAAAATTTGACACCAAGCCATATAAGGAGACATTAGGTCAGGTGATCAAAAGCTTGGTCAAAAAGGTAGGTTTTAAGGAGCGTCTTAAGGAAGAAAGTGAGTTATAGAGGCGGAGAGGTTTAGGAAGGGAATTCCAGAGCTTGGGGGCCTTGGCAAGTGAAGGCAGGGCCACCAATGGTGGAGCGATTAAAATCGGGGACATGCAAGGGGCCAGAATTAGAGGAGCGCAGAGATCTCGGGGGGGGGGGGGGGGGTTGTGGGGCTGGAGGAGGTTAGAGATAGGGTGGGATGAGGCCTTGGAAGGACTTGAAATCAAGGATGATGTAGCAATATTATTGAAAGGAATCATCTCTACCCTACCCTCTTTCCCAAGAAAACAAAAGGACACTAATGTGGTAACTCAGTGTCACTCCACTGACACCCTCAGTCCCAATCTGCTTTAGTACAAAAAAAATACAAAGTCTGCTGTAGATCTCAATTTTAGAGAGAGTGTTACTCCAGGTACTAATATAAACAGTGTGTGAAATATTAAGACGTTTCCTGACAGGTCACACAACAGTGGAAATGACTATTTTTCACCATTTGATTTTCCTCCACCACCCCCCCATGACTTTTCTCCAATTTCCTAACCCCTGCATCACTGCAACCTTCGTACTTCCAAATGTGTAGATTAGGTTTCCTTACTTAACCCAGCTGGCTCAGACTGGTAATTAGCAATTAGCAGTTTACAATGTCTTATTAGAGGAGCATAATTAATATGATCAGAGCTCTTATTTCACACATGACTGTGTGCAGGTGTTACAAGCAAGCCTCAAAATTAAAACTCAGCCACTACGCGGAGACCAATAGATTTTGCAAAAGGAGTCACTGTGAAAGGGTGCCTCTGACTGAACACACTCAGGTGGTCGCACACTCACTGCACACTGTTCACATGTGCCAGAAGTTGCCTGTGCAGAAATTTGGCACACTGCCTTCAACCAGCAATGGTGTGAATAAAGTCTGGAGCTTTGGTGTGAGCCAGTGATATTTGTCAGTGACTGACCCCTGCCTGTCTTCAGGTACACTGTTCCTCTGGTCTTCAGGTACACTGTATACCTCGATTTATACAGACAACAAGTGGCATTATTAGCAGAATATGCGTACTGTTTCTCCAAAAAGCACTTAATTCAGAAACCAAATATTTTTGTGCTTTTAATGGCTAATAATGCAATAATTCCCATATAGCGAGAGATACTATTCAAATCTGCACTCCGATTATCAAAGTGCGATTCAAAAATCAAGCTGTGTAGCCACCTAAAAAAACATAATTCTCGGTCATTCTGTATGCAGATACTTGTATTCAAAATGTAATTACAACCACAAAGTGGACTGAGTTTGGTTACAAGGATTGAGATCACTAGTTTTTAAGCAGTTGAAGTGCATAGCAGTGCTGAGCATTTACACACACACACACAAACACAGACCATTCACGTAGAAACATGAATTGCTCTACCATAAATTACCTGTACTTACAGCATTCATTAACACAGCCAAGTAGTAATTGATTGGTACAAGATTTTTATGGTGCAGCCTCTTCCGTTATTTTCAATGCTGATACCAGTGGGGACTGGTAATGGAACCCTTCACCAGTGTGACTATTGACGGGTGGGTTGTCAGGTCCACAGTGCCGACGAGAAATATTCTGATCAGGAGCTGATCAGTAGCGTGCTAGCTTGCCCGTTAACGTCAAGTACGTGACTCGAGCACAGTTCCTGCACTGACTGCTGGAGTAATGGATCCTCTTTAACCTCCTTCCTCTTCTGCCCCTCCCCCACTCAACAACTGAACACAACAGCTCTCCTGCTGCCTCCCGTGCTGGGACTGTCCCGCCCCCCACTACTTACCAAAAAGGTGCATTCTCTTCATTTTTAGGATTCGTACCATTTTGATAAAAACAAAAAACATGGCAACAGTTTTTGGAGACTTGGAAAACACACTCACACACTCGCTAGTTCATAACCCACACTGACACTCAGTGGTTCAGAACCCACACTCACTAGTTCATAGCACTGACCCACACTCACACTCACTAGTTCAGAACCCACATTCGCTAGTTAAACACTAATCCACACTCGCTCCACCTCTGCAGATAGCACAAGCCTGAATGCAAACATTTCAAACAGATGCCATCAAGGTTGCTCTATTGTTTGGCCTGCCAGATATGCCTGACTATTGGGGCTTCTAGGAGCCCAATACTCTACAGTGCTATGACTACAAGGCTTCTGGGCCTCAAGGTTATGTGTTGATCAAAAGCTCGCTTGAGGGTCTCACAGTCCTGGATTATCAGTGTGACCACGTGGCAGTGCTTTCTTCATTTTCTTTTGGTTAAAATCTCTAAATGAGCGGCAGATATATTTTTTTTTTTTAAAGTTGCAATTTCTAAATATGGCATTTTAGACTAGATTTCCTGTATTAAAATGTCCCACCCTCCTGTGGCAATGTGCATGAGGGAGACAGGGAAGGAGCAGATGGAGGCAGTTCTTGAGGCTTCACTGCAGTCTCCCCCCACCACTGAATTTTACTTAATTATTGGACACAATTCCACCCAATTTAGGGTGAAACCATGGAGGAGAATCCTGGCCATGGAGTGCCCATTACTGTAAAATAACAGCATGTATGTGGACATGAAGAAAAGTAGTTAATTGTTAAAGTGCAAAAAATGCTGCAGGGAAATATTAATACACAAGGTATGAGAAATGAAGACATCAGGGTGATGCAAAATACATTATACATTGCAAGGCAGGAAACAGAATACATTGCAGGAAGGAATTTATTTGGGTCAAATTATCCCATCTCAATCTCCATTGTTTCTGTGTTAAAAGGCAAGGCTGGTACTGTACATAATAGAAGGGTGCAGAGTGAAATAATTGGATGATCTTAGAACATGAAAAACATCAGCACATAAAAACAATAGTTGATTTATTCAGAAGGAAGGCAATGGAACCTGGAGATCTGATTGGTGTGCAGCATTACCGATATGTAATTGGCATCACGGAGACATGGCTCCAGGGTGACCAAGGCTGGGAACTCAACATCCAGGGGTATTCAACATTTAGGAAGGATAGGCAGAGAGGAAAAGGAGGCGGGGTGGCATTGTTGGTTAAAGAGGAAATTAATGTAATAGTAAGGAAGGACATTAGCTTGGATGATGTGGAATCGGTATGGGTGGAGCTGCGGAATATCAAAGGGCAGAAAACACTAGTTAGTGGGAGTTGTGTACAGACCACCAAACAGTAGTAGTGAGGTTGGGGACAGCATCAAACAAGTAGTAAGGGATGTGTGCAATAAAGATAGAGCAGTTATCATGGGCGACTTTAATCTACATATTGATTGGGCTAACCAAACTGGTAGCAATGCGGTGGAGGAGGATTTCTTGGAGTATATTAGGGATGGTTTTCTAGACCAATATGTCAAGGAACCAACTAGAGAGCTGGCCATCCTAGACTGGGTGATGTGTAATGAGAAGGGACTATTTAGCAATCTTGTTATGCAAGGCCTCTTGGGGAAGTGTGACCATAATATGGTAGAATTCTTTATTAAGATGGAGAGTGACACAGTTAATTCGGAAACTAGGGTCCTGAACTTAAGGAAAGGTAACTTCGACGGTATGAGGCGTGAATTGGTTAGAATAGACTGGCAAAGAATACTTAAAGGGTTGATGGTGGATAAGTAATGGCAAACATTTAAAGATCACATGGATGAACTTCAGCAATTGTACATCCCTGTCTGGAGTAAAAATAAAACAGGGAAGGTGGCTCAACCATGGCTAACAAGGGAAATTAAGGATAGTGTTAAAACCAAGGAAGAGGCATATAATTTGTGCAGAAAAAGCAGCAAACCCGAGGACTGGGAGAAATTTAGAATTCACCAGGAGGACGACTAAGGGTTTAATTAAGAGGGGGGAAAATAGAGTATGAGAGGAAGCTTGCAGGGAACATAAAAACTGACTGCAAAAGCTTCTAATATGTGAAGAGAAAAAGATTAGTGAAGACAAACGTAGGTCCCTTGCAGTCGGATTCAGGTGAATTTATAATGGGGAACAAAGAAATGGCAGACCAATTGAACAAATACTTCGGTTCTGTCTTCACGAAGGAAGACACAAATAACCTTCCGGATGTACTAGGGGACAGTGGGTCTAGTGAGACGGAGGAACTGAAGGATATCCTTATTAGGCGGGAAATTGTGTTTGGGAAATTGATGGAATTAAAGGCCGATAAATCCCCGGGGTCTGATAGTCTGCATCCCAGAGTACTTAAGGAAGTGGCCCTAGAAATATTGGATGCATTGGTGATCATTTTCCAATCGTCTATCAACTCTGGATCAGTTCCTACAGACTGGCGTGTAGCTAATATAACACCACTTTTTTTAAAATGAGGGAGAGAGAAAACAGGTAATTATAGACCGGTTAGCCTGACATCAGTAGTGGAGAAAATGTTGAAATCAATCATTAAGGATGAAATAACAGCGCATTTGGAAATCAGTAACAGGATCGGTCCAAGTCAGCATGGATTTATGAAAGGGAAATCATGCTTGACGAATCTTCTGGAATTTTTTGAGGCTGTAACTAGCAGAGTGGACAAGGGCGAACCAGTGGATGTGGTGTATTTGGACTTTCAAAAGGCTTTTGACAAGGTCCCGCACAAGAGATTGGTGTGCAAAATCAAACCGCATGGTATTGGTAATGTACGGATGTGGATAGAGAACTGGTTGGCGGAGAGTCGGGATAAACGGGTCCTTTTCAGAATAGTAGGCAGTGACTAGTGGGGTGCTGCAGGGCTCAGTGCTGGGACCCCAGCTCTTTACAATATACATTAACAATTTAGATGAAGGAATTGAGTGTAATATCTCCAAGTTTGCAGACGACACTAAACTGGGTGGCGGTTTGAGCTGTGAGGAGGAAGCTAAGAGACTGCAGGGTGACTTGGACAGGTTAGGTGAATGGGCAAATGCATGGCAGATGCAGTATAATGTGGATAAATGGGAGGTTATCCATTTTAGGGGCAAAAACACGAAGGCAGATTATCTGAATGGCGGCAGATTAGGAAAAGGGGAGGTACAACGAGACCTGGGTGTCATGGTTCATCAGTCATTGAAAGTTGGCATACAGGTACAGCAGGCGGTGAAGGCAAATGGTATGTTGGCCTTCATAGCTAGGGGATTTGAGTATAGGAGCAGGGATGTCTTACTGCAGTTGTACAGGGCCTTAGTGAGGCCACACCTGGAATATTCAGTTTTGGTCTCCTAATCTGAGGAAGGACGTTCATGCTATTGAGGGATTGCAGCGAAGGTTCACCAGACTGATTCCAGGGATGGCTGGACTGTCATCTAAGGAGAGACTGGATCAACTGGGCCTTTATTCACTGGAGTTTAGAAGGATGAGAGGGGATCTCATAGAAACGTATAAGATTCTGACGGGATTGGACAGGTTAGATGCAGGAAAAATGTTCCCGATGTTGGGGAAGTCCAGAACCAGGGGACACAGTCTTAGGTTAAGGGGTAGGCCATTTAGGACTGAGAAGAAGAGAAACTTCTTCACTCAGAGAGTTGTTAACCTGTGGAATTCCCTGCCGTAGAGAGTTGTTGATGCCAGTTCATTGGATATATTCAAGAGGGAGTTAGATATGGCCCTTACGGCTAAAGGGATCAAGGGGTATGGAGAGAAAGCGGGAAAGGGGTACTGAGGGAATGATCAGCCATGATCTCATTGAATGGCGGTGCAGGCTCGAAGGGCCAAATGGCCTACTCCTGCACCTATTTTCTATGTTTCTATGTTTATATGATATGTACCATCAAGTGTTCTCCTTGGAGCAGAGAAGGTCAAGGAGAGATTTAATAAGAGGCGTTCAAAATCATGAAGGGTTTTCACTGTTTCAGTTCCAGGAGGGTCAATAACCAGAGGACACAGGTTTAAGATAATTGACAAAAGAACTAGAGGCAACATGGAGATTTCATTTTACGCAATGAATTACTCGGAGCTGAAATGCACTGCCTGAAAGGACGGTGGAAGCAGATTCAATAGTAACATTCAAAAGGGAATTGGATAAATACTCAAACGGAAACATTTGGCAGCTCTATGGGGAAAGAGCAGGGCAGTGGGACTAACTGGATAGCTCTTTCAAAGAGCCAGCACAGGCGTGATGGGCCGAGTGGCCTATTGCTGTGCTGCATCATTCTATGATTCTACTCTATGATCTGCACGGCATGTTACATCAACATGCCCATACACATGGATTGTTGTCTTCATATGCGCTATTGTGCACTTCTGCAGAGAGCACCCAAAATGATGAACTAAGTTGTTCCAGCTAAAGTGCAAAGGCAAACTAATGGTCCAGCTAGGATCAGCAGATAGATGATAGTGATATTGATAAGGAAGCACTTGGTGAGGTACTGAGCCTGGGTGATAAAGTAGGGTCGATGAGCAGGTTGGTCCAACCTGTTACGTTGCATGGTATCACACACCTTTTCAATGGAGGCTGGTGCAGCACTTGGCTTATATGGAGAAATCACTTGCCTCCATACATTGGAAGATGGGAATGGTTAACTTGACCAACTATTGTCTGCACTTCAATGGCCATGGGGCATGTGGCAGCAGCAGCAGTAACCTGAACTCCACGGGCCACTGATGCATTAGGTGCTCACAGTGCAGCTCTGGAGGCTTTTGCATCCCAGCTCATGGATGCACTCCTGGCTGATTTCAACTTGCTTGGACAACGGTTGCTGTAACAACACGAGTGATGGATGCAGGGACCTCAGATACCCTCTGTTCAACGCTCACACAGAGCAATGGGCATGCTGGTCTCCACTAGGAACTGCAGGGAATAGAACACCAGCAGCACGCTGGCACTCGCTCTCATCAGCAGCACTTCTGGGCCTTCACATAGCCTTTAACAGCAACAAGTCATCAGTGACTCCAGCAAAGGAAACCTCTTGCTTTGATGCAGTCTAGTGACAGGTTCAAGCAGGTGGCCTGCATATTCCTTCAGCTCACCAGGTCTACAGTCAGTAGGGAGGCATGTGGATATTCGCAAGCAACATGACACAAGTGTTAAGTGAATCAGCAAATCCCATTAAGCAGGTACATCACAAGCATTAAAACACCTAATGAAATGAATACGCCCTTAATACATCTTCCAGTCAAGTCTTTCTTTCATTGCCCAGAAAATTATCAAAAGGTCCAAAAGCCAAACAAAGAAAATGGGCAAGTCTTGTGATGTGCCCTGTGCATTCCTGGAAGGCCCGCTATAGTATAAACATTGGGGCATTGGTGACCTCATCACCACTCAAAGTGCCTGACGGATGATCGTCCCTGCAGGTCTCCATGGTCAGATGGCACACATCAGTCACACACTCCTTGGGAAGCATTAGCCTCTTTAAGCACTGAACCTTAGCCACACCCAGGGAGTGGATTCTGTTGCTGTAGTCTCACTACGCTCACTAGTAAGTTGCCCACCTTTATGCTGGCTATACTACAGGGCTTTCCTTCCTCATTTTACTTCTACTACTTCATTGCGATATAGAAATCATAGAATGGTACAGCACAGAAGGAGGCCATTCAGCCCATTGTGCCTGTGCCAAGCATTTCCTTGGGTGGAAGCCCTCAATAAGATCATGGCTGATCTTCTACTCAACTCCATTTTCCCACCATATCCCTCGATTCCTTCAGAGTTCAAAAATCTATTGAGCTCAGCCTTGAATATACTCAACTTATGTGCAGAGAATCAGCACGGGCTCAACAGGCTGAATGGCCTCCTACTATAAAGTTATCAATCTGCTTTCAGCACCCTTTCAGACTCTTGATAATTATCACCTCTCAGCTGGTATCATCCTTGTAATTTTTTTTTTGTTGCACCTTCTCCTTTCTTCTTTTTTGCTATTTTATCATTTCAGACAGCTGAAGTCTGGTCTCTCGCTGGTGGAGTGGAGAGACGAACGATGTTTAGTGCATGTTCACAGAAGAGTAGAAAGTGCGAGCTGGGACATGGAGGAGGTTGCAGATGTAAGATGGCGAAAGGCTATGAAGGGTCATAGGCCAGTGATGGGAGAGATGCCTTGCTGGCCTGCATGGTCAGGCTGTGGAAGCACCCATCTCTGTTGCCAGAATGCAACATTTACTCATTTACTTTCTAATACTGTTGCTGGTAGTAGCACTGTAAAGCAAAGGGCTAGAAAAGCACCCTCCCTTGCTCCAAATAGACAACAATTTACATCAACAACAACTTGTATTTCTATTGCGCCCTTAATGTAGTAAAATATCCCAAGGTGCTTCACAGGAGTGATATCAGACAAGATTTGAGCCACACAAGACAATAATTAGGACAGGTGACCAAAAGTTTGGTCAAAGAGGTAGATTTTAAGGAGTGTATTAAAAAAAAGGGCGGGGAGAAGGAGATGTGCAGAGGTTTAGGGAGGAATTCTAGAGCTTAGGGCTTAAGCAACTGAAGGCCGTCAATGACAGAGCAATTCAAAATCGAGGACGCACAAGAGAATAGAGTTGGAGGAACACCGAGGTCTCGGAGGGTTGTTACAGACGCACCCAGCAGTAGCCAAAATAGTTTAAGGGCCCGAAAATTGGAGCCTCTCCGTCCGATGTGCGCACGCACCCGAAGAGGCCTCGCAAATGCTGGTTCTTGGCGCGCATTGCACATGTGCCAAGAACAGGCATCCCCGCAGGAAGGGCATTCGCGGACAAGAGATTTGGGCTATTTGCCCAACACTTGCCCAGCGAATGTCCTTCAAACTCTTATGCCTGGTAAAAGCAGGCATATAGCCTACTTTTACCTACTTTGTTTTAAAACAAAGAAAACTTAAATGTTACTTATTTTTATATTAAAAACCCTATGAAGGTAAGTTTATTTTTAACACTATTAAAAAACATTTTTTTTTTTTAATTTCAAAAAAATACATTTTTCTCTAAATCAATTTTTAAAAAGTGATTTGTTTTTCATTTATTTTTTCATTTTTATTTGAGGGGTATTCTCATTGTAGTAATGGGAGTTCGGAGCTCCCGTTACTATGAATGAGAATACCACATTGTGATTGGTGGTCCAGTTCGATGTGATCCCAGGATACACTTACGATCCTGGAAGACATGTTCCCGTACGCTGGGTGCGCAACTAGGCCTCGGAGCACAATCCTACGCTCCTCCGGGACCACCAGGTATTTTTGTTAAAAATGTTTCGGTCGGAGGCATTTGCCCGCAGGAAGCCTCTGACTACAATTTTCCGTGCTATATTGATCTCAGATCTCTGCACAACTAAAGACAGATACCACCAGTGAAGTTAGAAAGTTCAAAATTAAATGCATCAGAAATTCACACAAGAGCAAGAAGATTACTGAAATGTATATTATTCCCAGTACTTAACTGGCAATCTCCTGGACAGTAACCGAGTCCAATCTTGAAGAAGTTGTTAGAAGACCTGGAACAAATATTATTTGCAGAAACAGAAAATGTTGTTTGACAACAAGAGCTGTGGGCCATTGTGAATTACAAATTTCACAGACAGACAAGGCTCAGAATAGGGAACACAACACCAAGCACACAACAAATGGTGTACCGTGCACTCAAAACCAGTAAATCTACCTCATGGACACAAAACTGGACACATCACGACAAATACAAGACAGCTGGTCAAGGACTCGGGGCCGAGGGGTGTTCCATCACCAACCATGATCCCAATACTTAACAGATGACATAAAAAAAAATACAGCAGATACCATTACTACAATTTCTAGCTGAGCAACTGGGCAATTCTAAACCTGCAGCACAAATTCTACCTCAACAATACACTTCATACCTCCCACGACAAGGAAGGCTGCTTTGAACATGAACATTCTTTACTAACTAGACGAATGCAAAGCGACGATAAATATTTTAACACACTAAATTACACACATTCAACGACAACAGATAATCACATTTTTCATTGAAGAAAAAAAGCACAAGTCCACAGCTAAGAGAACATTGCTGCTGTGTTGCACTCTGGTATGCAAGATGCTATAGAACAAAATAATTAAAGTGAGGATACATCCAACTCAAAACAGAAGAAGCTATTAAATGATGTTTGGAATATTAAATGTCAGAAAAATAAAATATATTACGAGAAAAATAAACCAAAAGGCATATTTAAGTGCAAATGACGTGTCACTATATGTAAAACACAGACGCTTCAGAGCACTGTAGTAAAACGCAAAAAATCCCGACTTAAATTAAACATATGAACCTTAACTTATGGATAGAGGATTGGCTAACTAACAGAAAACAGAGAGTCGGGATAAATGGGTCATTTTCTGGTTGGCAAACAGTGACTAGTGGGGTGCGGCAGGGATCGGTGCTGGGTCCTCAACTATTTACAATCTATATTAATGACTTGGATGAAGGGACTGAGTGTAATGTAACCAAGTTTGCCGATGATACAAAGATGGATGGGAAAGCAAATTGTGAGGAGGACACAAAAAATCTGCAAAGGGATATAGACAGGCTAAGTGAGTGGGCAAAAATTTGGCAGATGGAGTATAATGTGGGAAAATGTGAGGTTATCCACTTAGGCAGAAAAAAAAATAGAAAAGCAAATTATAATTTAAATGGAGAAAAATTGCAAAGTACTGCAGTACAGAGACCTGGGGGTCCTTGTGCATGAAACACAAAAAGTTAGTATGCAGTTACAGCAAGTAATCAGGAAGGCAAATGGAATGTTAGCCTTTATTGTAAGGGGGAATAGAGTATAAAAGCAGAGAAGTCCTGCTATAACTGAACAGGGTATTGGTGAGGCCACACCTGGAGTACTGCGTACAGTTTTGGTCTCCATATTTAAGGAAGGATATACTTGCATTGGAGAAGGTTCACTAGGTTGATTCCGGAGATGAGGGGGTTGGCTTATGAAGATAGGTTGAGTAGGTTGGGTCTATACTCATTGGAGTTCAGAAGAATGAGAGGTGATCTTATTGAAACTTATAAGATAATGAGGGGGCTCTACAAGGTGGATGCAGAGATGATATTTCCACTCAAGGGAAAACTAAAACTAGGGGACATAGTTTTAGAAAAAGGGGACGCCCATTTAAAACTGAGATAAGGAGAAATTTCTTCTCTCTGAGGGTTGTAAATCTATGGAATTCTCTGTCCCAGAGAGCTGTTGAGGCTGGGTCATTGAATATATTTAAAGGCAGAGATAGACAGATTTTTGAGCAATAAGGGAGTAAAGGGTTATGGGGAGCGGGCAGGGAAGTGGAGCTGAGTTCATGATCAGATCAGCCATGATCTTATTAAATGACGGAGCAGGCTCGAGGGGCCGTATGGCCTACTCCTGCTCCTATTTCTTATATTCTAACAACTTTGAAGACTATATACTTTTTTTAAATCCTCCCGATTTCAACATAGAAAAATTAGGTGGAGTCTATAATGAACACCCACAGCGATAAGCTGGGAATCTACCACAGTGATTCACAGGGGGTGAAATTGGTCTCTCTTGATAATGAATTGGCAGCCCATTTTACACCCCGCCCGATTTGTTACTCCATGGACTTCAATGTAAAGTGTAAAACGAGCTGCCGCTTCACTATCATCAAAGACCAATTTTACCCCGATATTGCGGTATGGTTCCACAGGCATTCGTAGCCCTCCAATACTTTGCCCAAGTGGTCATTCTCCTTGTAAGTGAATAGACAGGAAGCACACTTTTTGACTGTCTATTAGCAATATGGTGAATAAGCTCATATAGTCCCTGTATAGGAAAAATACTCAAATGTTGTGTCTTAATACACTTTGTGTAACATTACTTGAAATTTATTACCTCAAATTGCTCCCTCCTCTACCAGCACCCTTAAAAATAGTTCCGGACACCAGTATTTCAGCCTAATTTCAAAAATTTGTCAAAGGAAAATATTGGTGTTATTATGGACATTTAAAAAAAAAGAGTATGTGACTTTTTTATATTAGTTCTTGGGATGTGGGCATTGCTGGCAAGGCCAGGATTTATTGCCCATGCCTAATTGCCCTTGAGAAGGTGGTGGTGAGCCGCCTTCTTGAACCGCTGCAGTCTGTGTGGTGAAGGCACTCCCACTGTGCTAATTTTGTCCAGCGGTTTGGTACAAATGAGTGACTTGCCAGTCGATTGCAGAAGGCAGTTAAGAGTCAACCACATTACTGTGGGACCGCAGTCACATATAGGACAGACCGGGTAAGGACGGCAGATTTCCTTCTCTAAAAAGGACATTAGTGAACCAGTTGGGTTTTTCTGACAACCTGGAGGTTTATGGTCACCATTACTAATACTAGCTTTTTAATTCCAAAATGTATTTTATTAACTGACTTTAAATTCCCCACCTGTCGTGGTGGGGTTTGAACGGGATTATTAGGCCAGACCTCTGGATTACTGGTTGCTACCGTTACATACACTTTGCTAAAATCTAGTAACAACACTGATTTAGATTTAACATACATACATCTAAAACCTGATCTAACATTGCTGTTTACAACAAACACAACTAGGAAGATATCTGATTAGTGCCAATACCATTTGATGTACACACGTAAAGAACAGCATCCATCACAACATGTGCACTTTAAGAGGCAGTAAAAAGAAATGCGGCATAAATTCCCAACCCAACAAGAAAATGACCCACAGCCATTTCATTCCTGAGCTCAAAGCAAATATTTGTTCCGGTCATTTAAAAATCTAACCCCAAGTATAAAATTCTCCTTTCCATGCCAAAATTAATAGCCAGAATGGGAAGATTTTAAATTAAAACTTTAAATAATCAATAAATTAGAATTTTGTAATAACGGAAAATCCTAAGCGTTTCTCAAGCCAATTATCCAGATCCTTTCCATTAAGGAAGGTTTCTTTATTTGTTTAATCACTGGCTCTCCAAGGAGGACAGCACCCACACTTCATTCTCATGTTGTGCATAGCCTCAAACAAAACTTACTGCTGCAGTCCCGTAATACTCGTTCTCCAAACACACATCTGTCAGTGTTTTAGATTTAAGGTGCCAATGATGAATGAGCAAGATAGTTTAGTGTCACAGCACCAGTCAAACTAAACCAGAGGATTACTTAAATAACGGCAGGTGAGCTAGATGAGAAATTCAGCATCAAACTAAAATTCTAAGACTTACCAAACATGCCGGTCGTCGGCTTTTTCACATGTGACGTTTAATTTTGGCACATTTGTTAAAGCCTGTTTTTGAGAGAGGGTGGGAAACAGAAGCATCCTAAATTTCACAGTTTGATTCAGCCTGCTATCTTTATAGGACAGAGAGCACTGAATGAATACGTACGTACAAATTGTGAATATAAGCTTTACTTCAGATACAAGCGAAGGAAAGAACTAAGTGATGCCATTTAAAACTGAGATGAGGAGGAATTTTTTTCTCTCAGGAGGGTTGTAAACCTATGGAATTCTTTGCCCCAGAGAGCTGTGGAGGCTGGGTCATAAGGCGGAGATAGACAGATTTTTGAGCAATAAAAGGGAGTAAAGGGTAATGGGAGCAGGCAGGGAAGTGGAGCTGAGTCCGTGATCAGATCAGCCATGGTCTTATTAAATGGCGGAGTAGGCTCGAGGGGCCAGGTGTTCTTATGTCTGAACATCACCTTAGTGGGTTAACATTAGGGCATGCTGAAGTACCCTCCATTATTAAATAACTAACATAAATAATAGTGGAGGGATTGTCAAGTAGCAAAGCTTATAGTTTACTAATCCTTCCTAAACCATGCCTCAGCAATGTTATATTCCACAAAAGATAGCTTCAGGTCACAAATGACCACTGGTTCAAATGAGGGACATCCTTTGCAGAGATTGAAATGAATTCTTGTCTACCAGTCAGTCACCCAGGAGCATACTTTCTATGCATATATTACAAGATTCCCTCATTTCGACAGTGACTACATTTCAAAAGTACTTCATTGGCTGTAAAGCACTTTGGGATGTCCTGAGGTCATGAAAGACGCTATATAAACGGAAGTCTTTCTTTCTATATGGTTATGTCACTTCCAGTAATTGTTATCTCTGACCACCATGTGGCAAAAGTATTCAACTGCACTATAAAGTTAGCCATCAGCCAAGAAGTGAATGGGTTCTTAAGATATTCTGAGCTGGTTTATTATGTATGCAAAAAAGATCTTTGTCTCTCCAAACATTTTTTGGCTTACACTATAAAAGGTACTGTACACTGAGTACTTGCAAGTACAACCCGAGAGTTGCAGGAATTGCTATAATGTTCAATAAAATCGCTTCAGGGAGACATGACTGAAAAAAAAACTTCTATGTTTTCACAGTAATGTACAATTATGTTTTTCTAGCGCCTGTTGTAGTTTAGTTTTGTTTCTTTGACAAGTTTAGACATTTACTGAAGGCATACTTTTTAAAACAGATTTGTTTATACATCAGCTGTGGCTCAGTGGGTAGCACTCTCGCTTCTGAGTCAGAAGGTTGTGGGTTCAAGTCCCACTCCAGAGAACACAAAAATCTGGGCTAACAGTGCAGCGCTATGGAGCGCTGCACTGTCGGAGGTGCCCATCTTTTGGATGAGACGTTAAACCGAGGCTCCATCTGCTCTCTCAGGTGGACGTAAAAGATCCCACGCCACTATTTCGAAGAAGAGGAGGGGAGTTACCCCGGTGTCCTGGCCAATATTTATCCCTCAACCAAGATCACTAAAAATAGATGATCTGGTCATTAACATATTGCTGTTTGTGGGAGCTTGCTGTGTGCAATTTGGCTGCTGTGTTTCCTACATTACAATAGTGACTATACTCCAAAAAGTACTTCAGTGGCTGTAAAGGACGCCCGGTAGTAGTGAAAGGCGCTATATAAATGCAAGTCTTTCTTTTTATAGACCAACACTTCAAAGTTACAGCCATTTTAAAGTTATGGTCACTCTTCCAGCCCAGAGGTGTCCCGATAACAAGGAGCTTTACTACACGTGCTATTGTGAACAACAGGAAGAAATGCTGTGGTCCAGAATCATTAAATATAGAAAACACAGTTCTATGCATTCCCACCAATGAGCCCTGAATATTAAAGTGGAAAAAACTGACTCAGTATGGCAGAAGTTCAGCTGGGTTTCCTCACAGTCAGCTCACGATTAAACTACTTTATAGTTAGGACTCCGATCAACTATGCTTTAAGCACTCACCCTTCAGCAACTTCCCTTCAATTGTCAGCCAGTTATCCTGACACTAAATTCCATAGATTTCCCCCCCCCACTCCCAGAACCACAAGAGGTCTGTGGAATCTGGCATTTTGAGCAGTAATAGAAATGCTTAAAATAAATTTTCTTTTAGGGATGACTGAAATCTTAATGCTCAAATTATTTACTAAAGCAGTGGTGCATATATTTACCCCAAAATATATGCATGAACATATTGAATCTGAAAATTTATATCCAACTGAGGACCTTTGGGTAGTTACTCTCATGCTGCCGTTTACATGAATATCTGCAAAATCACCATTTCCTTTGTGTCACAATATGTACAGGAAAGCTGCAGCTAATGTGTGCACACTGGCATCAGATTAAAGGAGACTATACTGTGATTTTTTTTAAAATATAGAAACTGCCTTTTCCTCGTGAGGGTTTTGTCCGGTGTATATTTCTCTCTCCCTCGCTCTCCCTTCCATACTGCTTCCCAAGTCTCTCTTAGAATACAAAGGAACAAGCAGGAATTTATAAAATAGAAATTTCACCTTTGGGTTAACTTCCCTCCCATTTTTCCACATCAGTTTCCAAGTGTTCCTTCTTTTGTGCTTTTATAAAATGTAGGCCTTTTAGGCATCCAATATAAAGTTAATTTACTGTACTTAAAAAAAAAAACTGAGATCTGGGTTCAAGTCATACTAGGACTGATGACATGATAATCTCCTCAATCTGGTGGCTCCAAATGTCCTACATTAATTAGGTGGTCTTAATCGTTCAGTTCCTTGTAGATGTGGGCCCACAACACAAAACTCTCCCCAATTTGCAATCTTACCAAGAGAGGCTGGTGAGGAAAAAAGCCGCACACTCAAAACATTCTTTCCAAGGCTCTCAAAACTAGGGAAGTCCTTCCTTCCCACAATTTTCCCTTCCTACTACAGCCTGGAGACTTTTCAAAATCTACTTGAAGAAAAAGAAGGTGTGATTGCCCATGAGCCCTGCATCTCAACACCATCTCCTGTTCCCCCATGACTGCCTGAGCCAGACAGCTTGTAAAACTACTGAAAAATGTATAGCTGTGTCATCAATGCACCCTCCTGTAAATGGCATGTAAAGAAAAAGTGCTATAATTACACATATAAACCACTGTGCCATATTTCCTCAAAAATATGTTTATGTTTGACTGTTATCCCGTTTGGATTTTACTGCTCAATTTTAAAAAACACAAGTTTCTTTGTTTATCATTTTCTCTTCTACCCTTTTCAACCTCATGAATGTCTAATATTAGACTTACTGTTAAATATATTATACACACTATTACCATTTATTCATTTAAAAAATGATTGCATCTTGCTCAAGCAACAACTCTTTCTGCTATTTGTGTTTTCTTAGATAAAATGTAAAGTTATGATCACTAAATCAGATGTACCTTACAACACAGGACGAGGCACAAGTAAAAACGTCAGTTGTTAGCAGCAGAAAGCACACACCGTCCAAAAAGGTCAGGGCAGCTATTTTTCCCCAAATCATTTTCTAGCCCTATTTCTAAAGTTTCACACATGGCAAACTATAGTTAGCATTTTAATGTTAAACTTTTTCATTGGAACCCTAAAACAATAATTTACAATATTTGTAAAAGGCGAACATATTTCTTCTTAATCGTCCGTGTACTGTACAACAGGCACAAATCAAGACACAGAATTTCAATCATTTATCAAGTACATATGTTAGCAACAGCTGCAAAAGGTCAACGTTTAAAAAAAAACTATATACGCTCCATATGAGACCAATTATTAGCCTCAAGTACAGTCACAACTTTTAAGGGTTATATCATTCCTCAACTTTAGATGATATAGCAAAGAGATAACCAGAGCTTTGATCAACCAGCTCTTTAGAAAAAGTGTTTCTAGACTTGATTAGATTTACACAGTGCCGCTAGCTCGTTAAAATTTGGACTCAAATAATTCCCCCTCCACCCCCCTCCCTCTCAACCCCCAGCAAAAAAAGATTTAATTTTGCTCAAAGTATCCAAGGCACTGAATAGAAAATACTAAATTAAATGGTGCCGATTCCTACTTCAAGGTCAGTACTCTTCGTGTCTGATTTAGCACTGGCAAAAGCTGAACATAGTTTTACACAGATGTTGGCTTACACACTGATGAATTTGCTGTGACTTCCCGCGAAATCCCATCCTGTCAAAGCATTTCAAAGGAAAAAAAGAATAAATGTTTAATCTCTTGGTTGCCAAAAAGACAACAAAAAAAATTGCACGTGGCATGATTTGAAAAGACAGAAGTCTAGAACACAAGAAATTCCTGCAAATGATGTTAATGTAAGGGAGTATGATCAAAGTTTAAAGATACTGCTACCTTGCCAGCACAAATACCAGTCAATTTTTTTTCTTTTAGGCTGTGGGACGGTGGGGGTGGGGAGCGAGACATTGAACAAAAGTAGCAATATCAAATCAAACAACACAAAAATAATGGATTTCACTGAAATAGGTCATTCTTAAATTGCCATCGATTAGAATGCACTGTTCAAAATGCAATCTCCAGACCACATGGAAATAATTCAGACTGAAGAAGATCAGACGTCTGCTTGTTATGGTCAAATTCAAACAGAATCACAGAAAAAAACTTCATTGTAAAAAGTGATATTGAAATGTAATTTATAACTAATGGGTTTATTAAAAAGGCAACAGTGGTAGGTTATGAAGCACCCAGTCCTTCTATCTGAGAATATTGAAAGCCTACTCATTCTGTGGCTAAAATCAGACTATGCTGCACATCACAGAAATTAATTAGCAAAGCACAAATACCCCATGTATGATTGTTGTAACAGGACACTATCTGCTGTATTAATCTGCCTGGTGAGCTATTTAAAAGCAATAAAAAATCATTTATATACAACAGTTGACAATACTCAAAAAAAATTGATTTGATTTTTTTTTTTAAAAAGGCCCATAAACAGCTGCAACTTTTAGCTGTATGGTCAGAGCTTTAGTTAGATGCTTTAAGATTCTGCTTATTTGCACTCTATCATAAAACTATAAAGATGAACAAAATGTAATATTTATAGAAAAGTACATTCCAACCTCCTTTTTAGCAGGAAAACTTCAAAAACTGCATAGTTGTGATAAAATAAAGAATAATGGGCACCCAGCAATGATTAAAAGGCAGGAATCCCATTGAGGGATTTCATCCGAGATCAAAAACTAAAATAGTAAAGAGCAAGTAACCATTTTCTAAACTCACAAGATGAGATTGCTGATTTCCACTCACTTCTGTGTATCCATTATTCTATTAATATGTAGGGTTTAAAGCAGAGCTTCAAACCATTTTAGGTCCTTTTCTGACAGGGGTGAATGTCACACAGACACCAAGATCACATTTCCATTCATAAATGATGGTACCCGACTGAAAATTGTGCTGTAACTGCTGCACATTTGTTGAGTGATGATCCATATAGACACTTTAAAATGTTCAACACAAAACTTAATACAGAAGTAATCAGATTACCAAGCTGCTTGATTCTAGGTAGTAGATGTACAATATTAAAAATGAATTAAAAAGCTATATTACAAGGGATTTGGTTCCAATGACAACTGTAAATGAAGCTCAAATAGTTTTCAAAGGTTACCTGAACCACATGATGTATTACACCCATTTGAGTGCATTTTATAATTATTCACACAACTAAGTGAATCACAACTTTTCAGACAATATACTGAAGTGATGGGGGTGGGATTAATGGAGTTTAAAAAAAAGGTTGACAATTTCTACTATCTGGAAGGAGATGTTACACACCGAGTCAAAGCAACCTCCTGGATCCACCAGCTAGGAAGAGCTGCTCTGCAGATGTGCAGGAAGAGTGCATGGCCAGACAGCTTGAACAGGAATTACAATTCTTTCTGCTGAAAACATGGAAAGTTCTTGACCATCTCGGGCTCAGGTTGTCAGTGGGACAGCTAGTTTCCCGCTGAATGGGGCACCCAATGTGGAAGTACCTCCAATCAATTTACCTGAAAAGATTACAGTTTTCCTCAAGAGGCAGTGGCTGTTCTTTGGCAGAAATCAGACTGAGGATCTAGCATGGGATGGGAACTGGATAGAGGCAATAAGTATTGGACATAGTCAGAGTACAGTAGAGTGGGACTAGACTGGATGTGAATAAGTATCTATATATATAAAAGATAGATAGATAGATAGATAGATAGATAGATAGATAGATAGATAGATAGATAGATATAGAGAGAGATGACTGGTGACTTTATTGCAGTAATAATTATTTGCTGAGTTTATTATTTGACAACTCATTTGGTTGAAAATGTTCTTCAAAATAATTTGGTGCATATCCTATATGACGTGTTACCACGCAAGTTGCTAAAGACTCATACACAGGAAGTCTATGCACAGATATTTCAATGAATCATTAGATTATAACAAAAATATTAGTTTGCACTGAGCTAGTATTGTAATCAACATGCAACAGTGTAGATGAACTAAGTGAGATACTACAAGTTGTTTTAAGATCACTGTCTGAGGCTTCAACTTGTAAACGTGTTAATCTCTCAAGCAACTATGCATTGTCTGATCCAATGTACAGCCACTGTACCAGTGGCACAGTCTCTGACTACTGCCTGACTTCTTAAAAACACGAAACATCCAACTATTCATCATTACAGGCTCCCTTTTCAACCGTGCAAATCTCGTTGAACTTTCCCCCACAACAATTTTCAAGGACACACTTACCCAAACGTATAAAAATGCATAGCTAACTGGCGTTTTTATACAATCGTGAAAGTTGAATTTTTTTTAAAGCAACCAAGCCAACAGCTTTTCCAAATGTTAAACGTTGTACTATAATCTCCCCCCCTCCCCACAACAAAAATCAAGTCACTTCATGGGATGCGAGTTATGGCCTGCAGCAAGACGCCGCATTAAGGGACTAGTTTGCTTTCTGGAAACAGATTGAGGACTGGTTTGCTGAAGTGCGACAAGTGCAGTATTTGTGGATTTAGGGCAGGCTGCCTTGCTCGGATCCTCCTCCAATACCAGACGCGCTCCAACCCGCAATAACTGCTCCACTCCTCTCTCAATGGGACCAGCGCCAGGGTTCAGCTGCATTTTCACTCAATATCCCACTGTGCATTTGCAAAGTTACCTCCTCGCAATACCAAATTAAACCGGGCACCGGTTTAACAATTGCCAGTGCCTTTAAAATATGTGATATATATATATATATGATAGATAGATAGATAGATAGAGAGAGAGAGAGCTGCCGACAGTCTCCCACTCCCTCGCCAGCAGCAGCTGTCCTTGTCCACTCTCACCAAACTGGCCCGCGATCCCCCGGACATTCACAACACTCACCCTCAGAGGCAACTCTCCGTCCAGTCCGAGGAGGAAGCAAAAGGAAACCAGCGGGAAAAGGGGGTGGAGAGGGGGGGCGGGGGTTAAAAAATATATATTTTTATAAATCAAAAATATTTCAAACAAAATATCGTACCGCTTTTATAAACCGCTACAAAATAAAAAAAAAAGGAACTAAAGTGTAGCCTGTGCTATCCCATTACTCCAAAGTGTCGGGGTCCCTCTTCACTCGAACTTCTTCATATTGTTACAATGAAACAAGTCGAGACAAGAGCGAGACACTCGGCGCAGCGGCCGCCGCAGACAGCTCGCTGATTGATGGGCTGCGCAAGGACTCATAGGCTCTTCCCAGCCTCCTGCTCCCGCCCCCCGCCCGCTCACAGCCTATCGGTACCCGCCGCTCCCCCGACCGGCGGCCCCCTCGGCCAATGAGGGCGGTGCCATGCAAATGACCCCCCTCCCTGCCCGCCCGTGCTCCCCGCCCACCCAAAGTGGCGTCACTGGAGCGCTGGAGAAATTGCTACAAGGGGGGAAATCCACCGAGTTGTTTGTTACACGATCCTCCTCCTTTTATTTTCCTGTTACTTCACCCCGTTATGCAACAGCCCCGTCTTCACAGCCACACCGCAGCTCTGCTTGGAGCCGCCGGGCGCACACTTTTGCATTATTTTCCCAAATAACTATTGGCACACGCCTTGGACACGCACAAGTGGTGTTGTTTTCAGTGCAGAAATCCTCAGTGCTAAGAAAGGGGACTTCTCAATAATGTAACATTATTAAAATTGCTTACAAGAAATAAAAAGTCTTCATAGAAGATTTAAGGATATCTGTAAACCCTTTCTAAAAGCTGAGTGCAAGTGGATAATAATTGCAGTCGAAGTGACTGGCTACACTTGCTTGAAACACGATACCCAGAGTAGGCTTGCTACAGGCAGTCCGATTCGGCCGATATTTTGCATGTATAAATAGAAGATGAAGTAGCAAGATGCCAGTAGGGTGCGTCATGTTACGGATCGGAGAGCTCAGAGGCGGGATTTCCGCTCGGTCCCAGTAAATTAAACCTTCCTGATCTTCCTGGCTTCCGACAAGTGCAGGCGACGACAGGAGCTGGGAGCTCGGTTATTGCACACAGCAGCACGTCAACACTGGCATCGCACTACTGATAGCAATGGCCATGTTTTGGAACTCCTTACTATTACATGCAACAACAACAACAACTTGTATTTATATAGCGCATTTGACGAAGTAAAACGTCCCAAGGCGCTTCACAGGAACAATTATCAAACACAATTTGACACAGAACCACATAAGGAGATATAAGGAAAGGTGAGCAAAAGCTTGGTCAAAGATATAAGTTTTAAGGAGCGTCTTAAAGGAGAGAGGGGCGGAGAAGTTTAGGGAGGGAATTCCAGAGTTTTGGGCCCAGGCAGCTGAAGGCACAGCCACCAATGATGGAGCGATGAAAATCGGGGATGCACAAGAGGCCAGAATTGGAAGAATGCAGAGATCTTGGAGCGTTGTAGGGCTGGAGGCAAATGAAGATGTACAGAGATCATTAGTCTCAAAATATTTCCATTCCAGGGAAATTGTAACAGTTTTTTGTCATATACAATCTTTAATCAAAAAAACACAGGGCAACAAAAATTACTTGTATTACTTAGATGTACAAACGATGTTTCCACTTGTGGGGGAATCCAAAACGAAGGGTTACAAACAATGTTCCCTGTAAGCTGCGCCTTGTTCTGCGCAGCCTGTTTCTTTTAATGCACAGTCCCTTTAAATTTCTGCGCATGCGTGGTATTTACAATGTAAAAGTTGGTGAGCGGCCTGGTCATAAATATAAGACAGTCACCAATAAATTCAATAGGAAATTCAGGAGAAACCTCTTTACCCAGAGAGTGGTTAGAATGTGGAAGTCACTAGCACATGGAGTAGTTGAGACAAATCGCATAGATGCATTTAAGGGGAAGCTAGAAAAACACATAAGGGAGAAAGGAATGCTATGCTGATAGGGTTAGGTGAAGAAAGGTGGGAGGAGGCTCGTAAATGCCGACACAGTTAGGCCAAACGGCCTGTTTCTGTGACGTAAATTCCATGTAATTCTATGTAATAACAAAAATTCTGCGTTAAAAAAACGAAGCATTGATTTAAAAAAAATATTCAAAACATTAGCCCTGAGTTCCATAAAAGCATTTAGAAAATGACTATAATGCCCCTTGTAGGATATCCTAACTTATGTATGCATTTGGAAGACTTTTCTTGTAAGCAACATATCCTTAGTGATACTGTATTTCCGTTTGTAGGACTTAGTGCTAAATTTGTAACGTACTTAGGGGCTGCCCATATCTTGTGTCTCCTATGCTTATGTTATTACGGACTTGAGCACATAATCAAGCTTGATACTTCGGCACATCACTGAAGTATTGCTGGAGGTGCCCTATTTTGGATGCCATATCTCCTTGTTCAGATTGACCTTACGATCCCATCGCATTATTCATGCAAAAGCATGGAGTTCTCTAAGTGAGCTGACCAATATTCCTCTCTCTCAGCCAACAATACCAAAAAGAATTAGCTAATATTTCATTAATTTGCTGTTTATTGGACTTTGCTAAGGGGAAAAATATTGTATTTGCCTACATGACAGTGACTTAAAAGTGAAATCCACTTGTGGATGTGATAGGCTGCATATAAATATGGAAGTTGGAGATTGAGAGAGAACAGAATCAAGCTCAGCTGTAATACCATCACAGGTTGTCGGGAAAATGCTGGAATCCATTATTAAGGAAGTGGTAACAGGGCATTTAGAAAATCATAATATGAGTAGGCAGAGTCAACATGATTTTATGAAATGGGAATCGTGATTGACAAATTTATTAGAGTGTGTTGAGGATGTAACTATCGTGGTAGATAAAGGGAAACCAGTGGATGTAGTATATTTGGATCTCCAAAGGGCTCATGGGTTTGGGGGTAATATATTAGCATAGATAGAGAATTGGTTAACGGACAGAAAACAGAGAGTAGGGATAAACGGGTCATTTTCCAGTTGGCAGGCTGTAACTAGTGGGGTGCCGCAAGGATCAGTGCTTGGACTTCAGCTATTTATAATCTATATTAATGACTTAGATGTAATGTATCCAAGTTTGCTGACGATACAAAGCTAGGTGGGAAAATAAGCTGTGAGGAGGACACAAAGAGCCTGCAAAGGGATATAGACAGGTTAAGTGAGTGGGCAGTAAGGTGGTAGATGGAGTATAATGTGGGGAAATGTGAGATTATTCACTTTGATAGGAAGATTTGAAAAACAGAATAATTTTTTTAAATTATGAGAAACTATTAAATGTTGGTGTTCAGCCAGATGTAGGTGTTCTTGTACAGGAAACACAGAGAGTTAGCATGCAGGTACAGCAAGCAATTAGGAAGGCAAAAGGCATGTTGGCCTTTATTGCAAAGAGGTTGGAGTTCAAGAGTAAGGAAGTCTTGCTACAATTGTACGGGGCATTTGTGGAGTACTTGCACAGTTGTGATCTCCTTATCTGAGGAAGGACATACTTGCCTTCGAGGCAGTGCAACGAAGGTTCACTAGATTTATCCCTGGGATGAGAGGGTTGCCCTATGAGGAGAGATTGAGTAGATTGAGCCTATATTCTCTGGAGTTGAGAAGAATGTGAGGTCATCTCATTGAAACATATGAGATACTGAAGGGGATTGACAGGGTAGGTTGTTTCCCCTGGCTGGAGAGTCTAGAATTAGGGGGGGTCACAGTTTCAGGATAAGGGGTCGGCCATTTAAGACTGAGATGAGGAGGAACTTCTTCACTCAGAAGGTTGTGAATCTTTGGAATTCTCTACGCCAAAGGACTGTGGATGCTGAATTGTTGAGTATATTCAAGGCTGAGATAGATAGATTTTTGGACTCTAGAGGAAATCAAGGGATTATGGAGATCAAGTGGGCAAGTGGAGTTGAGGCCGATGATCAGCCATGATCTTATTAAATGGTGGAGCCGGCTTGAGGGGCCGTATGGTTTAATCCTGCTCCTAATTCTTATGTTCTTATGTTAATAGCCTGCTCGTAGAGACTCGGGTGAAATATGAATAATGAACGTTTAGGCAAGGTACCAGAGTACTGGCAGTGCCTGCTCTGCCATTCAATATCATGGCTGATCTTCTACATCAAATCCACTTTCCTGCCCTATCCTCAGATGCCTTGAATCCCTTAGTCGATCTCAGTCTTGAATGTATTCAGTGACTGAGCATCCACAGACTTCTGGAGAAGAGAATTATAAAGATTCACAACCCGCTGTCATGCCTTTTGGGCTACTGGCAGAGACTAATTTCACCCCAGATATGTCATAAAGAGAAAAATCACAAATAAGTGAATCACACAATATAAAGAGAAGTGAGTGAATGAAGGAATGAACACAAAAACTGTGAACATCTGTTGCAGGAAAGAGATGAGGATTTCTATACATGAGAGCAGAATATATTTTAGAAAATTGAATATCCAAGCATTACATAGAAATACATAGAATATACGGCACAGAACCAGGACATTAGGCCCAACCATGCCTGCATTTATGCTCCACATGAGCCTCCTCCCATTCTCCTCATCTCAGCATGTCCCTTTATTCCCTTCTCCCTTATATCCTTATCTAGTTTCCCTTATACTATTCGCCTCAACTACTCCCTGTGGTAGCAAGTTCCACAATCACTGGGTAACGAAGTTTCTTCTGAATTCCCTATTTGATTTTGTGGTGATGATCTTATATTGATGGAATTTAGTTTTGCTCTTCCCCAAAAGTGGAAACACACTCCCTGTGTCTACTCTAGCAAAACATTTCATAATGTCATAATTGTAAAAACGCCTATCAGGTCTTCTGCATATTCTGTGGCAAGTGTCTCACATGCCCAAATCCTTTCCAGCATCTACAATGCATAACTCAGGAGTGTGGATGGAATACTCTCCACTGGCCTGGATGAGTGCAGCTCCAACAACCTTCAAGAAGCTCGACACCATCCAGGACAAAGCAGCCCACTTGATTGGCAGCCCATCTACATTCACTCCCTCCACCACCAGCGCAGCGTGGCTGCAGTGTGTACCATCTACAAGATCCACTGCAACAACTCGCCAAGGCTTCTTCGGCAGCACCTCTCAAACCCGCAACCTCAACCACCTAGAAGGACAAGGGCAGCAGGCGCATGGGAACACCATCACCCGCAAGTTCCCCTCCAAGTCACCCACCATCCTGACTTGGAAATATATCGCTGTTCCTTCATCATTGCTGGAACTCCCTCCCTAACAGCACTGTTTTGAGTACCTTCAGCACACAGACTGCAGCGGTTCAAGAAGGCAGCTCACCACCACCTTCTCAAGGGCAATTAGACATGGGCAATAAATGCTGGCCTTGCCAGCGACACCCACATCCCATGAATGATTTTTTAAAAAGTCACCCCTCAGTTTATATTTTCCAAGAGAAAAAAGATCCAGCCAGTTCATTTTTTTTCAAAAATATACTTTATTCATATAAAATTTTCACAATACACTGGAAAATAGTTCAGTACCTTGCGGTCAGCAATTCCATACAATTCGTTTGGATGCTGACAGCAGTTCCATACAATGCACTAGCGTACATTTCATTTCAGGGTACAGTTTAGTACAATCCGTAAATCACGTTACATGTAGTACTGTGCAAATGAGGGTATTACATGGAGCAGATGAGAACAGGTTTACATCACATTCCAGGATACATTTCAATACCGATCACGAATCACGTTACATGTAGCACTATGCAGATGAAAGCAGTACACGGAACGGATGGGAATACATTTACATTTCTTTACAAGTTACTAAACAGTGCAGAGACTTTCATTATACATGGCACAACACAGGTGTTTTTCAGTACATGGTGCTCTATGTATACAAGCAGATTAAAATGTACAGCCCGACTGGGGTCTGATTCCATCCCCTGGGTTTACCGTGGCTCTTCCCCATCGTGCCTTTGCGGCAACTGCACCAATCTTTAGTGCGTCCCTTAGCATGGAATCCTGGACCTTGGATTGCGCCAGTCTGCAACACTCGGCCGTGGACATTTCTTGCTCTGGAAGACCAGCAAGCTTCGGGAAGACCAAAGTGCATCTTTCACCGAGTTAATGGCTCTCCTGCAGCAGATGATGTCTGTCTCGGTGTGCTTCCCTGGGAACAGTCCGCAGAGCACAGAGTCCTGTGTTATGGAGCTGCTTGGGATGAACATTGGCAGCAACCACTGCATCTCCTTCCAGACCTGCCTTGCAAATAGGCAATCCCGAAGGAGATAAATGACAGTCTCGTCCGCACCACAGCCGACTTGGGGGCAGAGTGCCATGTCTCTGAAACCCCGCCTGTGCATGAAGGATCTGACAGTTAGGGCCCATCTCACCACCAACGAAGCCACGTCTTGGTGCTTGTGTGAAAGCTCTGGCGATGAGACATTCTGCCAAACGGGTTTGACAGTCTGCTCGGGGAACCGTCTGACAGGATCTATCATCTTCTTCTTCCATAGGGCGTCCCCCCGAGTTCATCCTTTACTGATAGGTATAACCTCGCAGTTCTGGTATCATCTTTGTAAATCTTTTTTTCACCCTCTCCAGTGCCTCTATACCCTTTTTATAATATGGCGACCAGAACTACACATAGTACTCCAAGTGTGGTTTAACAAGTTTAGCATAACTTCTCTATTTTTCAGTTCTATCCTTCTAGAAATAAACCATGACATAACTAAAACAAATTTGTGTTCCCTCAGGTAATGAAGGCAGTGGAACTATTAGCCCAAATCAACAGTTACCCTCCACAGAACTTCATATTTTCTTAGCAGCATGCGCAGTCTAGAGGTCATCTTCTTCTGAGGCAGTCCCTCGGAATCGAGGATGACTTGCTTCCACACTAAAAATGAGTTCTCAGGTGACTGAGGAGTCCAGTGCCGGACCTACAGTCCCTGTCACAGGTAGGGCAGACGGTGGTTGAAGGGACGGGTGGGTGGAGTGCTTGGGTTGCCGTGTGTCCTTCTGCTGTTTGCGCTGGGCTTCTGCTTGATCCTGGCGAAGAGACTCGAGGTGTTCGGCACCTTCCCGGATGCTTCTCCCCCACTTTGAGTGGTCTTGGGCCAGGGATTCCCAGGTGTCGATGGGGATGTTGCACTTTTTCAAGGAGGCTTTGAGGGTGGCCTTGAAGCATTTCCCCTGCCACCTGGGGCTCGCGTGCTGTGAAGGAGCTCCGAGTAGAGCGCTTGTTTTGGGAATCTAGTATCGGGCATGCGGACGATGTGGCCCACCCAACGGAGCTGATTGAGCGTGGTCAATGCTTTGGTGCTGGGGATATTGGCCTGAGCGAGAACACTGACATTGATGCGCCTATCCTGACAATGGATTTGCAGGATCTTGCGGAGGCCGCATTGGTGGTACTTCTCCAGTGCTTTGAGGTGCCTGCTGTACATAGTCCATATCTCTGAAGCATATAGGAGGGTGGGTATCACTACTGCTGTGTAGACCATGAGCTTGGTGCTGGGTTTGAGATCCTGGTCTTCAAACACTCTCTTCCTCAGGCGACTGAAGGTGGTGTTGAACTTCGTCATCGACGTCTGCCCTTGTTGACAGTAAACTCCCGAGGTATGGAAAATGGTTCACGTTGTTCAAGGCATCGTCATGGATTTTGATAAGTGGGAGGCAGTACTGTGTGGCCACGACAGGTTGGTAGAGAACCTTTGTCTTTGGGATGTTTAGTGTAAGGACGATGCTCTCGGTCACTTCAGTGAAAGTGTTGATGATGGTTTGGAGTTCGACCTCCGAGTGTGCGCAGATGCAAGCGTCGTCTGCGTACTGTAATTCAATGAGAAGATGGGAGGACCTTGGATCTGGACTGGAGGCGACGGAGTTTGAACAGTTTCCTGTTTGTTCTGTAGATTAGCTCCACTCCAGCGGGGAGCTTACTGAGAGTGAGATGGAGCATTGCAGCAAGGAAGATGGAGGAGAGCGTTGGTGCGATGACGCAGCCCTGCTTGACCCCGGTCCATATGTGAATTGGGTCTGTGGTAGATAGAAACATAGAAACATAGAAAATAGGTGCAGGAGTAGGCCATTCAACCCTTCGAACCTGCACCGCCATTCAATAAGATCATGGCTGATCCTTCCCTCAGTACCCCTTTCCTGCTTTCTCTCCATATCCCTTGATCCCCTTAGCCATAAGGGCCATATCTAACTCCCTCTTAAATATATCCAATGAACTGGCATCAACAACTCTCTGCGGCAGGGAATTCCACAGGTTAACAACTCTCTGAGTGAAGAAGTTTCTCCTCATCTCAGTCCTAAATGGCCTACCCCTTATCCTAAGACTCTGTCCCCTGTTTCTGGACTTCCCCAACATCGGGAACATTCTTCCCGCATCTAACCTGTCCAGTCCCGTCAGAATCGTATATGTTTCTATGAGATCCCCTCTCATCCTTCTAAACGCCAGTGTATAAAGGCCCATTTGATCCAGTCTCTCCTCATATGTCAGTCCAGCCATCCTTGGAATCAGTCTGGTGAACCTTTGCTGCACTCCCTCAATAGCAAGAACGTCCTTCCTCAGATTAGGAGACCAAAACTGAACACAATATTCCAGGTGAGGCCTCACCAAGGCCCTGTACAACTGCAGTAAGACTTTCCTGCTCCTATACTCAAATCCCCTTGCTATGAAGGCCAACATACCATTTGCCTTCTTCACCGCCTGCTGTACCTGCATGCCAACTTTCAATGACTGATGAACCATGACACCCAGGTCTCGCTGCACCTCCCCTTTTCCTAATCTGCCGCCATTCAGATAATATTCTGTCTTCGCGTTTTTGCCCCCAAAGTGGATAACCTCACATTTATCCATATTATACTGCATCTGCCATGTATTTGCCCACTTGCCTAACCTGTACAAGTCATCCTGCAGCCTCTTAGCATCCTCCTCACAGCTCACACCGCCAGTTTCGTGTCATCTGCAAACTTGGAGATATTAAACTCAATTCCATCATTTAAATCATGAATATATATTGTAAAGAGCTGGGGTCCCAGCACTGAGCCCTGCGGCACTCCACTAGTCACTGCCTGCCATTCTGAAAAGAACCCATTTATCCCGCTTCCCTGCTTCCTGTCTGCCAACCAGTTCTCTATCCACGTCAGTACATTACCCCCAATAACATGTGCTTTGATTTTGCACACCAATCTCTTATGTGGGACCTTGTCAAAAGCCTTTTGAAAGTCCAAATACACCACATCCACTGGTTCTCCCTTGTCCACTCTATTAGTTACAACCTCAAAAAATTCCAGGAGATTTGTCATTTCATAAATCCATGCAGACTTGGACCGGTCCTGTCACTGCTTTCCAAATGCACTGCTATTTCATCCTTAATGATTGATTCCAACATTTTCCCCACTACTGATGTCAGGCTAACCAGTCTATAATTACCCGGTTTCTCCCTCCTTTTTTAAAAAGTGGTGTTACATTAGCTACCCTCCAGTCCATAGGAACTGATCCAGAGTCGATAGACTGTTGGAAAATGATCACCAATGCATCCACAATTTCTAGGACCATTTCCTTAAGTACTCTGGGATGCAGACTATCAGGTCCTGGGGATTTATCGGCCTTCAATCCCATCAATTTCCCAAACACAATTTCCCGCCTAATAAGGATATCCTTCAGTTCCTCTTTCTCACTAGACCCTCGGTCCCCTAGTACATCCGGAAGGTTACTTGTGTCTTCCTTCGTGAAGACAGAACCAAAGTATTTGTTCAATTGGTCTGCCATTTCTTTGTTCCCCATTATAAATTCACCCGAATCCGACTGCAAGGGACCTATGTTTGTCTTCACCAATCTTTTTCTCTTCACATATCTATAGAAGCTTTTGCAGTCAGTTTTTATGTTCCCGGCAAGCTTCCTCTCGTACTCTATTTTCCCCTTCTTAATTAAACTCTTTGTCCTCCTCTGCTGAATTCTAAATTTCTCCCAGTCCTCAGGTTTGCTGCTTTTTCTGGCTGTTTTTTATGCCTCTTCCTTGGATTTAACACTATCCTTAATTTCCCTTGTTAGCCACGGTTGAGCCACCTTCCCCGTTTTATTTTTACTCCAGATAGGGATATACGATTGTTGAAGTTCATCCATATGATCTTTAAAGGTTTGCCATTGTCTATCCACCATCAACCCTTTATGCATAATTTGCCAGTCTAATCTAACCAATTCGCACCTCATACCGTCAAAGTTACCTTTCCTTAAGTTCAGGACCTTAGTTTCTGAATTAACTTTGTCACTCACCATCTTAATAAAGAATTCTACCATATTATGGTCACTCTTCCCCAAGGGGCCTCGCACAACAAGATTGCTAATTAGTTCCTTCTCATTACACATCACCCAGTCTAGGATGGCCAGCTCTCTGGTTGGTTCCTCGACATATTGGTCTAGAAAACCATCCCTAATACACTCCAGGAAATCCTCCTCCACCGCATTGCCACCAGTTAGGTTAGCCCAATCAATATGTAGATTAAAGTCGCCCATGATTACTGCTGTGCCTTTATTGCACACATCCCTTATTTCTTGTTTGATGCTGTCCCCAACCTCACTACTACTATTTGGTGGCCTGTACACAACTCCCACTAGCGTTTTCTGCCCATTGGTATTCCATAGCTCCACCCATCCATACCGATTCCACATCATCCAAGCTAATGTCCTTCCTTACAATTGCATTAATTTTCTCTTTAACCAGTAACGCCACCCTGCCTCCTTTTCCTTTCTGTCTATCCTTCCTAAATGCTGAATACCTCTGGATGTTGAGTTCCCAGCCTTGGTCACCCTGGAGCCATGTCTCCGTGATGCCAATCACATCGTATCCGTTAACTGCTATCTGCGCAGTTAATTCGTTCACCTTGTTCTGAATACTCCTCGCATTGAGGCACAGAGCCTTCAGGCTTGTCTTAACACACTTTGCCCCTTTAGAATTTTGCTATAATGTGGCCCTTTTTGTTTTTTGCCTTGGGTTTCTCTACCCTCCACTTTTACTATTCTCCTTTTTATCTTTTGCTTCTGACTCCATTTTATTTCCCACTGTCTCCCTGCATTGGTTCCCATCCCCCTGCCATATTAGTTTAACTCCTCCCCAACAGCACTAGCAAACACTCCCCCGAGGACATTGGTTCCGGTCCCTGCCCAGGTGCAGACCGTCCGGTTTGTACTGGTCCCACCTCCCCCAGAACCGGTTCCAATGCCCCAAGAATTTGAATCCCTCCCTGCTGCACCACTGCTCAAGCCACGTATTCATCTGAGCTATCCTGCGATTCCTACTCTGACTAGCACGTGGTACTGGTAGCAATCCTGAGATTACTACTTTTGAGGTCCTACTTTTTAATTTAGCTCCTAGCTCCCTAAATTCGTCTCGTAGGACCTCATCCCTTTTTTTTACCTATATCGTTGGTACCAATGTGCACCACGATCACGGCTTGCATGTCATGGTGAAGCAGGCGGAGGATGATGACAAACCTTTGAGGGCAGCCGAATTTGAGGAGGACACTCCATAATCCCGCTCGCTTGACAGTGTTGAAGGCCTTTGTGAGGTCAAAGGAGGCCATGTACAGAGGTTGGTGCTGTTCCCTGCATTTCTCTTGAATTTGACGCATGGTGAAGATCATGTGATTGTGCCCCTTAGTGGGCGGAATCCGCATTGCGACTCTGGGAGGAGCTCTTCAGCCTCTGGGAGAAGGCAATCGAGAAGGATTCTGACGATGACTTTCTCTGTGGCAGACAGCAGGGAAACTCCTCTGTAATTACCGCAATCGGATTTGTCACCTTTCTTGAAGATGTTCACAATTACGGCATCTCTGAGATCCCCTGGCATGCTCTCCTCCTTCCAAATAAGAGAAAAGAGTTCATGTATTCGCGCCAATAGTGCTGCTCCACCATGCTTGGTGTCTTGGCGGGGATTTCATCTGCTCCGGAGGCCTTGTTGTTCTTCAGCTGTTGGATGGTCTTTTCAAAGTCACGGATGAGGGTTTCAGCAGCAGATGAGCTGAAGCAGGGCAGGAGTCGGGTGATGTTATGGAGGTAGCAGTAGGTGGTATTGGTGATGGCAAGAGCAATTGTGCCACCAGCATGCTGTCCTCCGTGAGAGGCTGAGCCATATTAACGGTCGGGCATTCATTGTGCGCAATCAGAAAGCTGCGAGTACTGAAGCAGCTCTCTCAGGCTGCGCACCGATCGGGGGAACGGAAATCCGACAACTTCTCTGCGCAGCCAGCCGGTAAGTTAGCGGTTAAAGGGAAAATGCAATTGTGTGGGTGGGTGGGGGGCACGGAGGGACTGGCAGCAAGTGGGAAGATTTTTGTGGACGTAAAACCTTTATATGAGTGACCTGCTGCGGTCCCTTTAAGGATTGCTACCAAGGCCACTCTATGCTCCGTAGCAATGAAGCACCACGCATGCTCCGCGCATTGAACAAGCCTAGAGTTCTCAACACTGTCGCAGGATCCTGACTTGCATGCCTTAATGAGGCGCCCTCCTGAAACAGGCAGACAGACTGGTCACCCACTTCCAGGACGCGGCTGGAAATGGCAGCGGGTGTATCAGGGGCGGTAACTTCAACGCTGCGAGTTTAGGAGCCTAGCCCTTTGTTCTTCCCTTGGTGGTGGGGAGACACAGTGAAAATCAGCCCCCCATAGTTTTTAGAACCAAACTAAGCTTTTCTAGATAACTTTTAAATACACAGGGGTAGAAATTGGACCTCGAGGCACCCGTTTTACAGGCCTAGATTTCGGGGACCAACGTCTGATATCGATGTCTGTGGTGGCTGCCTAAAACAGGCGTTATACACCCCTGCTGGGGTTGCCAACTTTTTTGTCCGTATTCCTGGAGGTTTCATCGAAACATAGAAACATAGAAAATAGGTGCAGGAGTAGGCCATTCGGCCCTTCTAGCCTGCACCGCCATTCAATGAGTTCATGGCTGAACATGCAACTTCAGTACCCCATTCCTGCTTTCTCACCATACCCCTTGATCCCCTTAGTAGTAAGGACTACATCTAACTCTTTTTTGAATATATTTAGTGAATTGGCCTCAACAACTTTCTGTGGTAGAGAATTCCACAGGTTCACCACTCTCTGGGTGAAGAAGTTTCTCCTCATCTCGGTCCTAAATGGCTTACCCCTTATCCTTAGACTGTGACCCTTGGTTCTGGACTTCCCTAACATTGGGAACATTCTTCCTGCATCTAACCTGTCTAAACCCATCAGAATTTTAAACGTTTCTATGAGGTCCCCTCACATTCTTCTGAACTCCAGTGATTACAAGCCCAGTTGATCCAGTCTTTCTTGATAGGTCAGTCCCGCTATCCCGGGAATCAGTCTGGTGAACCTTCGCTGCACTCCCTCAATAGCAAGAATGTCCTTCCTCAAGTTCCAAAACTGTACACAATACTCCAATGCCCTGTACAACTGTAGCAACACCTCCCTGCTCCTGTACTCAAATCCCTTCGCTATGAAGGACAACATGCCATTTGCTTTCTTAACCGCCTGTTGTACCTGCATGCCATCCTTCAATGACTGATGTACCATGACACCCAGGTCTCGTTGCACCTCCCCTTTTCCTAATCTGTCACCTTTCAGATAATAGTCTGTCTCTCTCTTTTTACCACCAAAGTGGATAACCTCACATTTATCCACATTATACTTCATCTGCCATGCATTTGCCCACTCACCTAACCTATCCAAGTCACTCTGCAGCCTCATAGCATCCTCCTCACAGCTCACACTGCCACCCAACTTAGTGTCATCCACAAATTTGGAGATACTACATTTAATCCCCTCGTCTAAATCATTAATGTACAATGTAAACAGTGTAAATCATTTTTTATCACATGACCATCCGCCTACAACCACCCCACCCAGTCGAACAGTCTAATTTCACCATCTGCACTATCTTTATAAATTTTACTAATTTTCTCTATCTTTACCTGCTTGTTTGAGGTCCAGTTTTCTTCCTACTGATTTTCTTTTTTTTAATAGTATAAATAAAACCTGGAAAAAAATATATAAACACCAGATTTTAAATTGGTAGTAAAAACCGACTTTACTTTACTTTGCCACTAAGCAGCATTATACCTGAACTGGGAATGCTTGAGGGCAGATTGAGTCGGAAGGATTGTGTACCTGTAAGGGAGGCACCCGGTTTCCTGCCCATTAATTTAAATTACCGGCACCAAGTCCTCCTGGCTGATTTTCCGCTGTGTGCTGTGCCCCTCAGATCCAATGTACCAGGTTCAACATTCGGAACCTCTATCCTTTGAAGTCAGCACTGTAGGCCAAAATTGCTTCATTCCTGAGAACTGACATCACTCATCTTGACACGTGAAGAAAATCATCCAAATATACAGGGGGAAAAAAATCATTTTTCAAAAATGTTCCATATCAAACGATCTTTATTATTAGAAATATCAAACTTAAAAATGCTCGCAAGAGCTCCCAGACTGTACTTGTCATGGAGACAACATTCAGAGACAACGTGTTATTAATATTGACCAAATTAGCCTGGTTTAGACATGTGGTCCCAACAATGCTTAGAAGCTTCATACAAAAAAGTGACCACTGATGTTGAGAGTAATTATCTAGGCAGTACATCTTTGCACTTGGATGGAATGGAACAATGGAACAATGTGGGCAATGGTCTGCAGCAGAACTTAATGTCCTTCTACGAAGGTTTGCTGGTGTTACATCTTCACAATTAACTTATTTACCTGCTTTGCCTCCTCTTTCCACATGTAACTTTCTGCTGCCCGTTGATCAGTTATCCCTATCACTATTAACACAATACAGGGGGACAGTACAAAATCAGAAAATATTTATTAGCAGCCAATCTTCCCATCAATGTCTGCATGACAGTATAATAAAGTGTCAATCAATTAATAGCCCAGATTTTGCTCAACAGTATGATTGCCATGGGAAATGTTGTGGGGCAGGGCTTCCAATCTCTTGGCCACACTGTCACCATGTCACCAAAAATGTTTGAGGTCTCATTTTCTCGGTGAGCTCCCAGGGGTGCTTGCCCATTTAGGGGTAGGAAATCTCCTGGCTCTGCTAGCTTTAAAGGTCTGTAGTAGCTTAAAGGGCAAGACATAATCAGAGCACATTCAGCTTTAAGCCTTTATTTCTTTGAATGATGTCTATACAGGTCTGCTGTAGAACACAAGGCACAGAGCCCCTTGGTTCTTGGAGGCAGCAGTTGGGACCGAATGGCTCTCAAAGGCTGATATATGGCTCAGCTGAAAGAGGTGGCCAAGGCAGTGATTGCCTATTCCATGAGTCCACACAACAATAAATACAACAAGAACTTTCATTTCTGTAGCTCCTTTAACGTAACAAAATGTCTCAAGGTGCTTCATAGGAGCATTATCAAACAAACCAAGCCACATAAAGAGATATTAGGACAGATGGACAAAAGCTTGGTCTAAAAGGTAGGTTTTAAAGACTGTTGGCAACCTTAGTGTCATATTTGACCCTGAAATGAGCTTTCGACCATATATCCACAGCATAACTAAGACCGTCTATTTCCACCTCCGTAACATCGCCCGTCTCCGCCTTTGCCTCAGCTCATCTGTTGCTGAAGCCCTCATCCATACCTTTCATACCTCTAGGCTGGCTGGCCTCCCACATTCTACCCTACATAAACTAGAGGTGATCGAAAACTCGGCTGCCCGTGTCCTAACTCGCACCAAGTCCCGCTCACCCATCACCCCTGTGCTCACTGACCTACATTGGCTTCTGATTAAGCTACACTTCGATTTCAAAATTCTCATCCTTACTTTCAAATCCCTCCATGGCCTCGCCCCTCCCTATCTCTGTAATCTCCTCCAGCTCTGAGATGTCTGCGCTCCGCTAATTCTGCCCCCCTGAGTATCCCTGATTATAATCGTTCAACCATTGGTGGCCGTGCCTTCTGTTGCCTCGGCCCCCAGCTCTGGAACTCCCTGCCTAAACCTCTCCGCTTCTCTACCTCTCTTTCCTCTTTCAAGGCACTCCTTAAAACATGCCTCTTTGACCAAGCTTTTGGTCACCTGCGCTAATTTCTACATATGCAGCTCGGTGTCAAATTTTTTAATTGCATAATACTCCTGTGAAGCACCTCAGGACATTTCACTGCTTTAAAGGCGCTATATAAATACAAGTTGTTGCTGTCTTAAAGGAGGAGAGAGAGGCGGAGAGGTTTAGGAATGTGCAAGAGGCCAGAATTGGGGGAGTGCAGAGATCTCAGAGGGTTGTAGGGATGGAGGAGGTTACTGAGATAGGGAGGGTGATATGTCCTTACTCTACAGTATAAATGTACACGAGGCCCATACTTGAGAGAAAGTCACTCTGTGACCAGTTACCTTTAATACTAAGACCTCAATTGATGAAGATGGGTGGAGCTTTCCCTTTTATACCTGCAAGTCCATGTTAGGAGTGTCTCCCACAACTTCACCCCCTTGTGGTCAATGTTCTCAAGGTTTACAACTTAGGTCAGCTTATACATGGGTTACAATGACAGTGGAATACATGACATCACCTCCCCCCCCAAAGCCTTATTGGGATCACAGGTTAAGTCTCTCTGGTGGTTTACACTCCCTTGTAGAGTGCCTGAGTTGGGGTTCTGGTTGTTGGGTGCTGTTTGAGGTGCCTCAGGCCTGTCTGGACTGCCCACAGTGACTGGGCTCTCCTCCACTTGGTTCCGGTGTTCGGTCACCTGTGGTGGAGTAAACTCTACGTCGTGTTCTTCCTCTGCTTCTTCTATGGGGTTGCTGAACCTCGTTTTAATTTGACCCATGTGTTTGGGGCAGATTTGTCCATTGGTAAGTTTAACTACCAAAACCCTATTCCCCTCTTTGGCAATCACAGTGCCTGCAAGCCATTTGGGCCCTGCAGCATAATTAAGGACAAAAACAGGGTCATTGACATCAATACATCGCGCCTTCGCATTCCTGTCATGGTAGTCACATTGTGATTGACGCCTGCTCTCAACAATTTCTTTCATAGTAGGGTGTATAAGGGATAACCTGGTTTTGAGCGTCCTTTTCATTAGCAGCTCTGCGGGTGGAACCCCTGTGAGCGAGTGTGGTCGGGATCTATTGGCCAACAGGAGGCGTGATAAGCGGCTTTGTAGGGAACCCCCTTGGATTCTGAGCATCCCCTGTTTGATTATCTGCACTGCTCGTTCCGCCTGGCCATTTGAGGCCGGCTTGAACGGTGCCGTTCTGACATGGTTGATACCATTTCCTGCCATGAAGTCCTGGAATTCAGTGCTTGTGAAGCACAGGCCATTGTCACTGACCAAGACATCCGGTCGACCATGGGCGGCGAACATTGCCTGTAGACTTTCTACCGTGGCAGAGGATGTGCTTGAATTTAAAATGGCACATTCAATCCATTTGGAGTAGGCGTCTACTACAACCAAAAACATTTTTCCCATGCAAGGACCTGCGTAGTCCACATGGATGCGTGACCATGGCTTGGCGGGCCAGGACCAGGGGTTAAGGAGGGCTTCCCTGGGTGCATTGCCCAGCTGAGCACATGTGTTGCACCTGCGAACACAAAGTTCCAGGTCTGCATCTATCCCTGGCCACCAAACGTGTGACCTGGCAATTGCCTTCATCATGACAATGCCCGGTGCTCATTGTGAAATTCTCTGATAAACACCTCTCTGCCCCTCTGGGGCATGACTACTCGGTTTCCCCACAGTAGGCAATCAGCCTGAATCGAGAGCTCATCCTTGCGCCTATGAAACGGTTTAAATTCCTCAGGGCATGCCCCGTACGTGGCTGCCCAGTCCCCATTCAGGACACATTTCTTCAGTAAAGACAGTAGCGGGTCTTTATTTCTCCAGACTTTAATCTGACAGGCTGTCACAGGTGAGCCTTCGCTTTCGAAAGCTTCAACAGCCATGACCATCTCAGCATCTTGCTCAGTTGCCCCCTCAGTGGTGGCTAGTGGGAGCCTGCTGAGTGCATCGGCGCAGTTTTCAGTACCTGGTCTGTGCCGAATTGTGTAGTCATAGGCGGCTAACGCAAGTGCCCACCTCTGTATGCGGGCTGATGCTTTCACATTTATGGCCTTGTTGTCAGCCAAAAGGAACATTAGGGGTTTGTGATCTGTCTCCAGCTCAAATTTCCTGCCAAACAGGTACTGGTGCATTTTTTTACTGCATATACACATGCTAGCGATTCCTTTTCTACCATCCCGTAGCGCCTTTCTGCCTGGGACAAACTTCTGGAGGCATAAGCTACCGGCTGTAACTGACCATTGGCATTCACATGCAGCAACACACACCCATAGAACGACGCATCGCACGTTAGAACAAGTTTCTTACATGGGTCATATAACGTTAACAGTTTTTTGAAGCATAACAAGTTGCGTGCTCCATCAAAAGCCCTTTCCTGGCTGTCCCACCAGACCCAATTGCGATCTTTGTGTAGGAGCACGTGTAGCGGCTCTAACAGCGTGCTCAATTTGGGAAGAAAGTTACCAAAATAGTTCAGGAGCCCCAGGAACGAACACAACTCCATCGTGTTACGGGGTCTGGGTGCTCACTGGATCGCTTCTGTTTTGGATGCAGTGGGTCTGATCCTGTCTGCTGCTACCCTCCTCCCCAGGAATTCTACCTCTGGAGCTAAGAAGACGCAGTTCGCCTTTTTCAGTCGCAGCCCTACCCGGTCCAGTCTGCGTAGAACCTCCTCCAGGTTGTGGAGGTGTTCTTCAGTATCGCGACCCGCGTGGAGGATATTGTCTTGAAAAACCACCATTCTTGAAATTGACTTGAGGAGGTTTTCCATATTTCGCTGAAAGATCGCGGTGGCTGAAAGAATCTCGAATGGACATCTATTATACTCAAACAACCCCTTGTGTGTCGTGATGGTGGTCAGCTTCTTCGACTCACTCGCCAGCTCCTGGGTCATGTAAGCTGAGGTCAGGTCCAATTTTGAAAAAAGTTTGCCACCGGATAGCGTCGCAAAGATGTCCTCCGCTCTCGGTAGCAGATACTGATCTTGGAGTGACACCCGATTGATGGTGGCCTTGTAATCGCCACATGTCCTGACCGACCCATCCGCCTTGAGCACCGGCATGATCGGGCTCGCCCAGTCATTGAATTCGACTGGCGAGTTGATGCCTTCCCCCAGCAGGCGGTCCAATTCACATTCTATCTTTTCTTGCATCACGTACGGCACTGCTCTGGCCTTGTGGTGTACTGGCCTGGTATCTGGTTTTATGTGAATCACTACCTTGGCCCCCATGAAAGTGCCGATGCCGGGTTGAAATAATGAGTCAAATTTGTCCAGGACCTGTGAGCATGATACTTGCTCCACAGAAGAAATTGCATTGACATCGCCCCATTTCCAGTTCATGACAGCAAGCCAACTCCTCCCCAGTTGTGCGGGACCGTCCCCCGGGACAATCCAGAGTGGCAATCTGTTCTCCGAATCTTTGTGGGTAACGACTACCATGGCGCTGCCTAGCACCGGAATGATCTCCTTTGTATATGTCTGTAGCTGTGCGTCAATCGGCAATAATTTTGACCTCCTGGCCTTGGACACACACAACCTTTCGAACTATTTGATACTCATCAGGAACTGGCTGGCCCCCGTGACTAGCTCCATTAATACTGGGATGCCATTGAGGAGCACTTTCATCATTATCGGTGGCGTCCTGGTGTATGAACTCTATATGTGCTCCACATGAACTCGCTGAACTTCAGCTCCCAGCGATTTTCCCCAGTATTCATTTGGCCTCGTAGGGCTTACATCGGGCTCGTCCTCCTCGTACATCAACCTGGCTGCAGGCTTCCTGCACATATGCGCCAAGTCACCGCTGATGTTGCAGTTTCTGCAGGTATATTGCTGATACCTGCAAGCTCTGGCTGTGTGTTTGCCTCCACACCTCCAGCATGAGCTGGAGGCCCCGTTGTTGGAAACAAAAGGTCCATTGCCAGTCGATTGTCTCTGACTGTCCCTGTAACTGTCCTTAAGCGCACCATTAACAGGTGTTGATGGCCCCATTACTGGCCGCATTGTCCATTGCGATGGCATGAATCACCGTTCAGCTAGCCATTGTCTCTGTTGAATTCCCCCTCTGGGTTCGACTACATGCTGGGGAATGTCCGATTGCCCTTGTCTGCCTAGAGAACTGTGTGCCGTGTTAACAATGTTGACTCCCTGGTCGTTTGCCGCATTTGAGCCAAGATTTTTGTCATACATCATTCTGGTCTCTTCCTCCCCTGAGATAAATGTCTGGGCCATCAAAGCCGCCGCTTCCAAGGTCAAGTCTTTGGTCTCAATCAGTTTCCTGAAAACCCCAACGTGCCCGATGTCCTCAATAAAAGTCTCGCAGCACCTTCGCTCTGCATGCATCTGGGAACTTACATAGGCTCACCAGTCGCCGGAGGTCTGCCACAAAGTCAGGAACGCTTTGCCGTAAAACCAGTGTCTCGCCATGTGCATGCTGCTCGCCGGTTTAAGGTGTTCCCCGATCAACTTACTGAGCTCTTCAAATGTCTTGTCCGTCGGCTTCTCTGGCGCTAGAAGGTCCTTCATCAGGGAGTACGTTCTGGATCCACAAACCGTCAGGAGATGAGCCCTGCGTTTGTCGGCCGAATCCTGTCCCAACCATTCCTTAGTGACAAACCTTTGCTGTAGTCTCTCAATAAAGTCATCCCAATCATCACCAACACAGTACCTCTCTTCTGTTATGCTAGTGGCTATGCTCGCGTGGTTTAAATCCCAATTTCTCATCGTCAATGATATGTCCTTACTATACAGTATAAATGCACACGAGGCCCATACTTGAGAGAAAGTCACTCTGTGACCAGTTACCTTTATTACTAAGACCTGAAGTGATGAAGGTGGGTGGAGCATCCCCTTTTATACCTGAAAGTCCAGGTTAGGAGTGTCTCCCACAAGTTCACCCCTTTGTGGTCAATGTTCTCAAGGTGTACAACTTAGGTCAGCTTGTACATGGGTTACAATGATAGTTAAATACATGACAGAAGGGGTCGAGGTCATGGAGGGATTTGAAAACAAGCCACTCGATGCTGCACGAATGTTATTGGGTCAGATAAGGTCAGATGAGCTAGCCACGCCTTCCAGGAATGCATTGTACTTAGCATATTTGCCACCAAGAACCACCTCCCCTTCTGCCATTTAGGCACTAGTTTAGGGTTAAGATGTCAACCATCACACAGTGACACCAAGGGGAAATGTGGCAGTCAGAAGAAGTAGGCACGCTCATATAGGACAAGTTGTAAATAGAAGTTTGTACTTTATGATGACTCTGGAGGAAGAATGGATCTCATATCGTGGTGCTTAGCAGGAGTCCTGGGGAATTACAGAGGTACCATCAGCCCTGGCTGTAGACAGAAGCCCTGATTTCTCAGAAGCTATTCAAAGACTTGGTTTTCTGGGCAGAGAGTCCTGGCACATTTACCTACCTCCAGTAAAACAACTATTGCTGGTCACAAACAAGCTGGACATTGAGGGAGTGTAATCCTTTCCTGTTGATATAGGTGACGGAATTGATCAACGGAGCATGTATCGCCACATGGGTACAATTTATAACCCCTTGGACCTTCAGAAATCCTCTCACTCTGTAAACTTGCAGTACCTTGGTTTGCAGCCACCAGTTGTCAATGGGGAAGAGGAGAAACTGACTTGATCTTGTTAGAAGGTAGATGTTCTTATTTATAATTTACTGTTCAAATCAATAAAGTTCTCATACGTTGAAAAGCAGGCATCACAGATTTATAAAGCATACATTACATGTAATAATATTTAACCATACACTTAAATGGGAATACAATCAGACCTAATGAAGGTTTGGTTGGGGATTCAAATGTGTCACAGTTCTAAGCTCAGTATCTTAGGCATTTACAAATCCAAATACATGTTTACCAACAGCCCATTGTTATACATTTCTTTCACTCCATCCATATGACAATCCACATAATTCTGAATTAGTTAAATAAAATATTTTTTAAAAACTCCATATTGTATAGCATTTACAGCACAGGACATTTGGTCCAACTGGTCCATGCCAATGTTTATGCTCCACATGAACCTCCTCCCCCGCTCTTCATCTCACCCTTTCAGTATACCCTTCTATTCCTTTCTTCCTCATGTGTTTATCTAGATTCCCCTTAAATGCATCAATGCTATTCACCTCAACTATTCCCTGTGGTAGCGAGTTCCACATTCTCACCACTCTCTAACCATATAAGAAGAATTCAATTGACTTATGCCTTATCAATAACTTTAGTTATAACAAGTTCTTTTTCCATAGACCGATACAACTCCCTTTTTTCTCTTATCGATAGTTTCACTCTTGTTACATATAATTGCTCTTCCACCAAGTGAACCATTTAATTCTAAGTCTCTTTGGTTCAGTAGCACTCCGTACCAGTTCCATCGCAGAAATAACTGTTTTTCCTGCACTTGTTATCAACTGATTAAAGTTCTCTGAAATATCTCAACCAGTGCACACTGGCATGTCCTTTAATTAGATTTAGGATTTAGGACTAACATTGCTTTAAGGTCACCCTCATCTCAATAGCCCAGTGGTACTTTAAATTGACTTAAACTTCCTTGTTTAACAGACAAAGGCTAAAGGGTATTTTCCTATAATATATAGAGAAATCAACACAGGACAAGATTTCCACAGTACAAGATTAGCAGGCTTCAGGACAGTCTGATTAACCCTTTGCTCACATTATACCAAACAATGCATCGGTAACTGATTTTATGCATCTCTGCCCAGCTGATTGACTAATGTTACTGGTGTCCTGGAATGGCCCTGTTTCATTGATGTTATGGGGAGTTGCGACTGGTATTACAGTGCCTATGGTGGAGGTGGACTGCTGGTTGGGTTGCAGCATGTGACATAATTCGTTGATGGCTTCCCTTGTGAAGCACAGCCTCTGCTCCTGAGTCAACGGATGGAGCATTTTGGTGTGGGGGTGCCACTGTGTGGGTGCTGTGCCCATGTGCTCCCTGACCACCCAATCATCCCTCCGTTGTTGCTCCTCTTCCTCCAAAAAACCCAAAGATACAAGAGTATTCTCAACAACAACTTGCATTGATACAGCGCCTTTAACATAGCAAAGCACCCCAAGGCGCTTCACAGGAGTGTTATCAAAAAAAATTGACTCCGAGCCACGTAGGGAAATATTAGGATAGGTGTCCAAAGGCTTGGTCAAAGGGCTGAGTTTCAAGGTGTGTCTTAAGAACATAAGAACATAAGAAATAGGAGCAGGAGTAGGCCATATGGCCCCTGAAGCCTGCTCCACCATTCAATAAGTTCATGGCTGATCTGATCTTGGCCTCAACTCCACTTTCCTGCCTGTTCCCCACAACCCCTCACTCCCCTATAGTTAAAGGAGAAGAGAGAGGCAGTGATGTTTCGAGAGGGAATTCCAGAGCGTAGGACCTAGGCAGCTGAAACGCGGCAGCCAATGGTGGATCGATTAAAATCCGGGATGTACAAAAGGCCAGAATTGGAGGAAGGCAGAGATCTCGGAGCGTTGTAAGGCTGGAGGAGGTTGCAGAGATAGGGAGGAGTGAGGCCATGGAAGGATTTGAAAACAAGAATGAGAATTTTAAAATTGAGGCATTGCAGGACCAGGAGCCAGCGTAGGTCACCGAGCACACGGGAAGCGAATGTGTCCTTTTTAGAATTGGGAGCAGAGGGGAGAACGAGAGCTCCACAACACAAGATGCAAAGATAGGTTTTAAAGGAGTTGTCACTAATGAATAAACAAAACAAAGTAATCCAAATCGACTGAGAAATAATTCTTTTCGTGAATCATGTTAAAGTAGCAGCTGGGTCCTTTAAACCAACTGCCACCTTTTCAGTAGCAGCTAGCAACAGCCTGCTTGTCACTCAGTGTCACTGAGGCAGACTTGACGGATAATGGAATATATTACGTCACAGATCATCACTGCTGCATTTAATTACACACACCCATTTCAGGTCAGTCACTTGAGCCTTTAGCCACAAAAGATGGTTAAAATGGACAAGGAAATGGCCTAAAGTAGTTTGTCCAATTTACTGCCCTGACCACCGGAACACTGACCAGAAAGGGTAGGAAAGACATAAAAACATCAGATATAATCAGTTGAATCTGCTTTTTGTAAATAAGTAGATTAATCGGCAGTTTTTAACCCAAGCAGAATACAAGGATACATACAGCACATCACAAATTTGTCACTTATCTTAATCATTTTCCTCCTACATCAAATATGCGATATTACTGAGGGAGTGCTGCATTGTCAGAGCTGCTGTCCTTTGAATGAGATGCCAAAGTGTGGTCCTACCAAGTGGATGTAAAAGATCCCATGGCACGATTGGAAGAAGAGCTGGGCAGTTCTCCTGCTGTCCTAGGCAACATTTATCCCTCAACCAACAATATCAGGAAAAGATTCCCTGGCCATTTATCTCACTGTCGTTTGTGGGATCTTGCTGTGTGCAAAGTGGCTGCCCTGTTTCCTGCATTATAACAGTGACAATACTTTAAAAATACTTCACTGGCTGTGACTTTGTGGGGACAGGAAAAGTGCTAATCTTTGCCCTTAATTTGCAGATAAACAAAGTTTAGTAAATCTGACTGCTTCAGTAGTGAAAACACTAGTGTGAACAAGAAGGAGCAGCTGAAAAAAAATGCAGATGCAAATTCTTTATTTAATTTAAAAGTGTTGTACTGGTTTAATATTTTTAACTCAGGTGGAATAAATGGATTTGGTGAAGAAACTATAAAAAGAACCTGTAATCTACAAGAAAAACAAGACAGGAAATGAAGCTACTACTTGTTAAGCAGACGAAAAATGTTTTCAGAGTTGGCCTGTTCCCAAAAGATAATTGTATATCTTGCAAAACTCTGGTAGCAGGCAGCGTGCTGAAGGCTCCGAATTTGGAGATGCACTCTTTAGAGTAACTACCCCAGAGAGAGAAAACTGAAAAGCAAATCAAGAGTAAGCTCCGATGGAATCTTTGACCAAACTTTTGGTCACCTGTCCTAATATCTCCCATATGTGGCTCAGTGTCAAAGTTTGTTTGATAACGCTCCCATGAAGCGCCTTGGGACGTTTTACTACTTTAAAGGTGCTATATAAATGCAGGTTGTTGTTGATTTCACCACCCTTTCACTAATGTGTTCCAGATCTTAACATCATCATAGGCAGTCCCTCGGAATCAAGGAAGACTTGCTGCCACTCCCAAAGTGAGTTCTCTGGTGGCTGAACAGTCCAATACGAGAGCCACAGACTCTGTCACAGGTGGGACAGATATTCGTCGAGGGAAGGGGTGGGTGGGGCTGGTTTGCCGCGCGCTCCTTCTGCTGTCTGCGCCTGACCTCTCCACGCTCTTTGCGGTGAGACTCGAAGAACTCAACGCCCTCCCGGATGCACTTTCTCCACCTCGGGTGGTCTGCGGCCAGGGTCTCCCAGGTGTCAGTGGTGATGTTGCACTTTACCAGGGAGACTTTGAGGGTGTCCTTGTAACGCTTCCGCTGCCCACCTTTGGCTCGTTTACCATGAAGGAGCTCCGCATAAAGCATTTGCTTAGGGAGTCTCGTATCTGGCATGCGAACTATGTGGCCTGCCCAGCGAAGCTGATGGAGTGTGGTCAGTGCTTCAATGCTGGGGATGTTAACCTGGATGAGGACACTGATGTTGGTGCACCTGTCCTCCCAGGGGATTTGCAGGATCTTGCAGAGACATCGTTGGTGATATATCTCCAGCGACTTGAGGTGCCTTCTGTACATCATCCATGCCTCAGAGCCATACAGGAGGGTGGGTATTACTACAGCCCTGTAGACCATGAGCTTGGTGGTAGATTTGAGGGCCTGGTCTTCAAACACTCTTTTCCTCAGACGGCCGAAGGCTACACTAGCGCACTGGAGGCGATGTTGAATCTCTGCATCAATGTCTGCCTTTGTTGATAAGAGGCTCCCGAGATATGGGAAATGGTCCACGTTGTCGAGGGCCGTGCTGTGAATCTTGATGATTGGAGGGCAGTGCTGTGTGGCGGGGACAGGCTGGTGGAGGACCTTTGTCTTACGGATGTTAAGTGTAACAACCCTCGATATGAAAGACATTCTCCTCATTTCCCCTCTAGCTCTTTTGCCCATTATTTTAAATCTACGACCTCTGGTTACTGACCCACTTGCCAGAGGTAATAGTTTCTCCCTACTTAGTCTATCAAAACCACTCATAAGTTTGACCACTTCTATTAGATCTCCCCTTAGCCTTCTCTTCCCTAACTCCTTCATCCCTGGTGTCATTGTGGTACACCTCCTCTACACCCTCTCCAATGCCTTGACATCCTTCCTAAAGTGTGATGCCCAAAATTCAACACAATACTGTGGCTGGGGCCTAACCAGTGATTTGTAGAGGTTTAGCATGACCTCCTTGTTTTTGTATTCAATTTATTAAAGCCAAGTATCCCATACGCTTTCTTAATTTGTAGGTGTCAACTTGCCCTGGCACCTTCAAAGATTTGTGTATATGCAGCCCCAGGTCCCTCTGAGGTGAATAGCATAGATGCATTTAAGGGGAAGATAGATAAGTACATGATGGAGAAAAGAACAGAAGGATATGTTGATAGGGTGAGATGAAGAGGGGTGGGAGGAATCGTGTGTGGAGCATAAACGCCAGCATAGACCAGTTGGGCCGAATGGCCTGTTTCTGTGCTGTAAATTCTATGTATTACCGATTTTATAGCATTCTGCACAACAAAATGTTTTGTACTAGTTTCAAAATACAGAACGTAGGGCCTGACTTTATAAGGCATTTGCAACGTACATTTCTGGTTCATCTTGCAGTGCAATGAATTTGTAATTCTGAAAATGTTTTGAATATTAGTTACAAACATCTGTGAAACAGTGGGATAGAAATTTGTTGGGGGCAGGCAAGCGATCATTCCCTGAGGTAAGCCCTGGGGCAGGGAGGGAACAGGAGCATCTTTCAGGAGAGCTGTGGAGCCGGGAAGGGTCCTAAAACAGGCCTCAGGCCCCTCATTAACATATTCAAGGGGCCTGACACCTGTTTAAGGCAGCCACTCGAGACGTCTGCAAAGCAGCCTGAACCAACATAGCGGCGTCCGTAACACGTTGCACCCTGTAATTGGTCACAGAAAGCTGACGCAATGAGGACCAATTTCTACCATAGTGCTCTTAAACCTCTCGGCCATCTCTTTGCTAACATGGTGCTTCTCCACACCAAAAGACATTTCCACTTTTTATTTCATGTTTTTCAAGTAAGTGTATTTAAGATACATTGGGGGTGAAATTCCGCAGCGCCCCGTTTCAGGGCAGTAACTGCCAGGCACTGAATGTGTAGAAGGAAAGAAAGAAGGAAAGAAAGGAAGAAAGAAGGAAAGAAAAAGAAAGAAAGAAGGTATAGAAACATAGAAATATAGAAAATAGGTGCAGGAGTAGGCCATTCGGTCCTTTGAGCCTGCACCACCATTCAATATGATCATGGCTGATCATGCAACTTCAGTACCCCATTCCTGCTTTCTCTCCGTACCCCTTGATCCCTTTAGACATAAGGGTCACATCTAACTCCCTTTTGAATATATCTAACGAACTGGCCACAACAACTTTCTGTGGTAGAGAATTCCACAAGTTCACAATTCTCTGAGTGAAGAAGTTTCTCCTCATCTCAGTCCTAAATGGCTTATGCCTTATCCTTAGACTATGACCCCTGGTTCTGGACTTCCTCAACATCGGGAACATTCTTCCTGCATCTAACCTATCCAATCCCGTCATAATTTTATAGGTTTCTATGAGATCCCCTCTTATCCTTCTAAATTCCAGTGAATATAAGCCTAGTCGATCCAGCCTCTCCTCATATGTCAGTCTTGCCATCCCAGGAATCAGTCTGGTGAATCTTCGCTGCACTCCTTCAATAGCAAGAATGTCCTTCCTCAGATTAGGAGACCAGAACTGTACACAATATTCAAGGCGTGGCATCACCAAGGCCCTGTACAACTGCAGTAAGACCTCCCTGCTCCTATACTCAAATCCTCTCGCTATGAAGGCAACATACCATTTGCCTTCTTCACTGCCTGCTGTACCTGCATGCCAGCTTTCAATGACTGATGTACCATGACACCCAGGTCTCGTTGCACCTCCCCTTTTCCTAATCTGTCACCATTCAGATAATATTCTGCCTTCCTGTTTTTGCTACCTCACATTTATCCACATTATACTGCATCTGCCATGCATTTACCCACTCACCTAACCTGTCCAAGTCACCCTGCAGTCTCTTAGCATCCTCCTCACAGCTCACACTGCCACCCTGCTTAGTGTCATCTGCAAACTTGGAGATATTACATTCAATTCTTTTGTCTAAATCATTAATGTATATTGTAAATAGCTGGGGTCTCAGCACTGAACCTTGCAGTACCCCATTAGTCACTGTCTGCCATTCTGAAAAGGACCTATTTATTCCTACTCTTTGCTGCCTGTCTGCCAACCAGTTCTCTATCCACATCAATACATTACCCACAATACCATGTGCTTTAATTTTGCACACTAATCACTTGTGTGGGACCTTGTCAAAAGCCTTTTGAAAGTCCAAATACACCACATCCACTGGTTCTCCCTTGTCCACTCTACGAGTTACATCCTCAAAAAATTCTAGAAGATTTGTCAAGCATGATTTCCCTTTCACAAATCCATGCTGACTTGGACCGATCCTGTCACTGCTTTCCAAATGCGCTGCTATTACATCTTTAATAATTGATTCCAACATTTTCCCCATTACCGATGTCAGGGTAACCAGTCCATAATTCTCTATTTTCTCTCTCCCTTCTTTTTTAAAAAGTGGGGTTACATTAGTTACCCTCCAATCCACAGGAACTGATCCAGAGTCTATAGAATGTTGGAAGATGACCACTAATGAATCCAATATTTCTAGGGCCACTTCCTTAAGTACTCTGGGATGCAGACTATTAGGCCCTGAGGATTTATCGGCCTTCAATCCCATCAATTTCCCGAACACAATTTCCTGACTAATAAGGATTTCCTTTAGTTCCTCCTTCTTGCTAGATCCTTGGTCCTCTAGTATTTCTGGGAGGTTATTTGTGTCTTCCTTAGTGAAGACAGAACCAAAGTATTTGTTCAATTGGTCTGCCATTTCTTTGTTCCTCATTATAAATCCACCTGATTCTGACTGCAAGGGACCTACATTTGTCTTCACTAATTTTTCTCTTCAAATATCTATAAAAGTTTTTGCAGTCAGTTTTTATGTTCCCTGCAAGCTTACTCTCATACTCTATTTTCCCCCTCCTAATTAAACCCTTTGTCCTCCTCTGCTGAATTCTAAATTTCTCCCAGTCCTCAGGTTTGCTGCTTTTTCTTGTCAATTTATATGCCTCTTCCTTGGATTTAACACTATCCCTAATTTCCCTTGTTAGCCACGGTTGAGCCATCTTCCCCGTTTTATTTTTACGCCAGACAGGGATGTACAATTATTGAAGTTCATCCATGTGATCTTTAAATGTCTGCCATTGCCTATCCACCATCAACCCTTTAAGTATCATTCGCCAGTCTATTCTAGCCAATTCATGTCTCATACCATCGAAGTTACCTTTCCTTAATTTCAGGGCCCTCGACTCTGTATGAATGCATAGAAGGAAAAAAAGAAAGAAAGAGGCAAGCATGCTACTAGTGAGCCATGCATATAATAGCAGCGCATTTGGAAAGCAGTGACAGGATCGGTCCAAGTCAGCATGGATTTATGAAAGGGAAATCATGCTCGACAAATCTTTTAGAATTTTTTGAGGATGTAACTAGTAGAGTGGACAGGGGAGAACCAGTGGATGTGGTGTATTTGGACTTTCAAAAGGCTTTTGACAAGGTCCCACAAAAGAGGTTGGTGTGCAAAATTAAAGCACATGGTATTGTGGGTGATGTACTGACGTGGATAGAGAACTGGTTGGCAGACAGGAAGCAGAGAAGCGGGATAAATGGGTCCTTTTCAGAATGGCAGGCAGTGACTAGTGGGGTGCCGCAGGGCTCAGTGCTGGGATCCCAGCTATTTACAATATACATCAATGATTTAGATGAAGGTATTGAGTGTAATATCTCCAAGTTTGCAGATGACACTAAGCTGGGTGGCGGTGTGAGCTGTGAGGAGGACGCTAAGAGGCTGCAGGGTGACTTGGACAGGTTAGGTGAGTGGGCAAACGCATGGCAGATGCAGTATAATGTGGATAAATGTGATGTGGCAAAAACACGAAGGCAGAATATTATCTGAATGGTGGCAGATTTGGAAAAGGGGAGGTGCAACAAGACCTGGGTGTCATGGTACATCAGTCATTGAAAGTTGGCATGCAGGTACAGCAGGCAGTGAAGAAGGCAAATTGTATGTTGGCCTTCATAGCTAGGGGATTTGAGTATATGAGCAGGGAGGTCTTACTGCAGTTGTACAGGGCCTTGGTGAGGCCTCACCTGGAATATTGTGTTCAGTTTTGGTCTCCTAATCTGAGGAAGGATGTTCTTGCTATTGAGGGAGTGCAGCGAAGGTTCCCAGACTGATTCCCGGCATGGCAGGACTAACATATGAGGAGAGACTGGATCAACTGGGCCTGTATTCACTGGAGTTTAGAAGGATGAGAGGGGATCTCATAGAAACATATAAAATTCTGACGGGACTGGACAGGTTAGATGCAGGAAGAATGTTCCCGATGTTGGGGAAGTCCAGAATCGGGGGATATAGTCTAAGGATAAGGGGTAAGCCATCTAGGACTGAGATGAGGAGAAACTTCTTCACTCAGAGAATTGTTAACCTATGGAATTCCCGACTGCAGAGAGTTGTTGATGCCAGTTCATTGGATATATTCAAGAGGGAGTTAGATATGGCCCTTACGCTAAAGGGATCAAGGGGTATGAAGAGAAAGCAGGAAAGGAGTACTGAGGTGAATGATCAGCCATGATCTTATTGAATGGTGGTGCAGGCTCGAAGGGCCGAATGGCCTATTCCTGCATCTATTTTCTGTGTTTCGATGTTTCTACGCTCTAGCCACGATGCGCAAGTAGTGGAGAGAGTGATGTTTAAGGTGGTGGATGGGGTGCCAATCAAGCAGGCTGCTTTGTCTTGGATGGTGTCAAGCTTCTTGAGTCTTGTTGGAGCTGAACTCATACAGGCAAGTGGAGAGTATCCCATCACACTCCTGACTTGTGCCTTGTAGGTGGTGGAAAGGCTTTCTGGAGTCGGGTGGTGAGACACTCTCCGCAGAATACCCAGCCTCTGACTTGCTGTAGTAACCTTGGAATTTATGTGGCTGGTCCAATTGAGTTTCTGGTCCAGTAACATAGCCACTATGCTATGGTACCCATTGTTGTAGTATTGCTACTCTCAGTGGTAATGACTGCAGTAATCTGGAGGTTACATCGCTACACAGGAGGTGCACATGATGACGAAAAGGATTTGGAAAGAAGTTTGTCAGAAATGGACTGAGAAATTGTGAAATGCAGTGAAGTTCATTTTTAATGATTCACAGCTTTATGGATCATTCCCATTGACACTGATGTGCTGCACTGGATTACAATAGACAATGGGCGTTTGAGTGTAAGAATTGACATCCTCTGATGTTTCACAGCCATGAAGACATTTAATAGCTTGTGGGAATGATTACTAAAGTTATTCAAAATGGTTTACTATACTTTGCATTTTCTCATCATCTTATTTGGAGAATATCTCAATAAATTATATTAATTTGTTTTTTTGGAATATATTTCTATATCAAAATAATACAAGTTTGAATTTTGTGGGTCTGGCACTTTGGAAAGTTCTGTTGTCAAGGCTGCTCTATTATTGCTGGAATTAGGACCTTTCCAAATTGCCAGGTTCCCAAAAATTCCAACAAGAAAACTCAGGAACACATGAAAAACAAACTGTGATAGATAATGAGGCAACAGATAACAGTTCTCGGTGGATCAGTCAGTCGCTTCACTGTAGGTTTTGTCAGTCAGAGCCTGCAATATGACTCATTGCGCTAGCAGCCAATATGGTGTGTGGCACAGACTTGGCACAGATATTACCAGATATGGATGACCAGCATGCAGTGCTCTGGAGCACCTGTGCAGCCGGCTCACCAACTTTTAAATGCAAAAAGTGCTCATGCGCCGATTTTTGAATGTGCTCCACAGCAGGTTAAGAAAATAATTAGAGGGAACATTGATTGACAGCACACTTGGCTGATCACAGCATGGCTACTGAATTTCTTATTCTTCAATCCAGATATCCTTTGGCTAGTGAAAAAATTGGAACTGATGAGCAATTACTGGTGAAGTCATGATAAGCAGATACACTTCACTCGGGAGATGTTCAGCCTTTAGTTCACAATTAGTTACATACGCAACATAAACATCACTTTACTATTGCAAAAGGCAATCTTCATGGAATAGTAACATTACAATATTCACCTTGAATGATCCTGTCCCTTTACTTCTGTTATTGAATTATGGTAGAAAATGTAAACTGTCATTTCAAATTACAGCTTTCAACTTTTCTCTAATTTTGTATTTGTTATGTTTATTCAGGGGAGCTCATTTCTTTGGCCTTCAATTATTTTCATATTCATTGGTGTCTAAACATTCCCAATGTTTTCTGTCCTCCCTTAAATTAGATTAGATTTCCCACCCTGCCGTTGTTGCTTTGGGTTAGAAATCCCTCTTGGTTGGTGTGTAAAACAGTTAGTATTGCTTCAACCACCTGTTAGACCCTCGTCAGATATTCTGCCCCATTGAGGTCAGTGGAACTGAATGGTGGGCGGAGCATATGCAAGAAAGACTTGCACTTATATAGCACCTTTCATGACCTCAGGATGTCTCAAAGTGCTTTATAGCCAATGAAGTACTTTTGAAGTGCAGTCACTATTGTAATTAGGAAATGCAGCACTCCAACATTACAGCACTCCCTCAGTACTGCACTCCATATCAGCCTAGATTTTTGTGCTTAAGTCTTTGAAGTGGGATTTGAACACTCAACCTTCTGGCTCAGAAGTGTGGGTGCTACTCACTGAGCCACAGCTGATACAACAGGCAGCACATGTGGCACTGTCCATTTTCCTCTACTAATCAAGACGGTTTTCTACCCCTCTGCATTTTCAGGGAGGGCAGAACATCAGGGTTTGATCAGCATTTTCAGATAGTAACAATATTGCCTCTTGGTTGCCTCAGGTGGAATGATGCTTCTTCATATCTTGCACAATCTTTCCAACGCACATTAGAGTTATTCTCTAAAAGAAGCTGAAATATGAATGCCAGATTGTCTTTGGAAATCCAATATACTCGCTTTGTAGTTGCTTCCAAATAAAACCAAAAAAACACTGCCAATATTAGTACATTTCACTTCCCATATAGAAAAAGGCATGTCAGGGTCCTCCCGATGTTTTGTGAGTAAATGCACTGCACCATGTCACAGCACGGACAGTCCGGCTCTGATTCCTGGGTTGCCCATTGGGGCTGAGTAGAGGGTGTTACAATTGACCTCAGAGACCTTAAGCTGGGGTGAAGTGAGAATCAGGCCAGAACCCTGTTCCTCTTTACCCCAAGGAGCTGGTGAGACGCTCAGACCAGCGACTAAGATGACTTGTCTCCATGTAATTTTGAATTAATTAAAGTTTTAAAGTTATTTGCAAAGAATTTTTAACTAGCTTAAATATAACAAACTAAAGAAAAAACTTTATACAACTCATCATCATCAGCAGTCCCTCGAAATCGAGGAACACTTGCTTCCACTCTAAAAGAGAGTTCTCAGGTGACTGTACAGTCTAATACGGGAATTACAGTCTGTCACAGGTGGAACAGACAGTGGTTGAAGGAAAGGGTGGGCGGGGAGCCTGGTTTGCCGCTTGCTTCCTCCCCTGTCTGTGCTTGGTTTCTGCATGCTCTCGGCGATGAGACTCGAGGTGCTCAGCGCCCGCCCAGATGCTCTTCCTCCACTTTGGGCGTCTTAGGCCAGGGATTCCCTGGTGCCAGTGGGATTGTTTCACTTTATCAAGGAGGCTTTGAAGGTATCTTTGAAACGTTTCCTCTGCCCACCTGGGGCTTGCTTGCAGTGTAGGAGTTCCGAGTAGAGCACTTGCTTAGGGAGTCTCGTGTCGGGCATGCGGACAATGTGGCCCGCCCAACAAACTGGTCGAGTGTGGTCAGTGCTTCGATGCTGGGGATGTCGGCCTGAGTGAGAGCACTGACGTTGGCCCCACCCTACTGCTGGCCAAGAATGGAGGGGCACTCATTAAGGACACCGAGACAGTCAGGGCCCGCTGGAAGGAGCACTTCGAAGATCTCCTTAACCGAGACTCTATACAACTATATACATAGAATGTCCTATTAATTCAAATAATAGGTGTGATCTAATTGAGGTGATTAAGATGATTAATGGAGTTAATAAGGTAGATCAAGAGAATCTATTTCCTCTGGTGGGGAGAGTCCAGAACAAGGTGGGTATCATCTTAAAATTAGAACCAGGCCACTCAGGGGTGATGTTGGAAAGGACTTCTTCACACAAAGAGCAGTGGAAATCTGGAACTGTCTCCCCAAAAAACTGCTGAGGCTGGGGGTCAATTGAAAATTTAAAAACAGAGAGTGATAGATTTTTGTTATGCAAGGGTATTAAGGCTGACAGATCTGAGGTGGGTAAATTGAATTAAAAGACAAATTAGCCGTGATCTCATTGAATGGCAGAGGGGCTGAATGACCTCCTCCTGTTCCTATGTTGCTATCCATCAATCCACACTGGAAAATGACTGCGTGTGGACACAAGTGAGGACAGGATTGGAATTGATTGCGATGTCCCTCAAGGAACGGTCACTTAGGTGAGGTGAAAGCCCTGCCGGAATATGTGGATTTATACTCCAGCATAAGTCAGAACCTCTGGGAAAGGAGGGGAGAAAAAGTGAGAGAAACTGATGGAAGTAACACTTATTAGATTGGGACACTATTGTCACAAAAATGTCATGCGTCTAAGCCACAATGTCAATTATATAGTTGACTTTGCATTCTTTTAAAAACACGTTAGAATGGATCTTCCTCTCCACTGCACCGGGTAATTCGGCATTCTTAAGGTTCAGTGAAGAGGAAAACGAGGTGAAGAAGATAAATGTTACGTCAAGTTTCTACCCTGTGTTGCTTCAGGATTTCCTGGAGCTCATCAAATTAATGTCATTGGACCAGTACCTGGAGTAAAGGCAGGTCAGCATTTGTACATAGGAACATAGGAACAGGCGGAGACCAGTCATCCCCCTGAGCCTGATTTGCCATTCAATGAGATCATGGCTGATCTGTATCCTAACTCCATCCACCTGCTTTGGCTTCATATCCTTTAATAACCCTTGACTAGCAAAAATCTATCAATCTCAGATTTAAAATTAATAATTGCTTTTTGTGGGAGAGAGTTCCACACTTCCACCACCCTTTGTATGAAGAAGTGTTTCCTAACTTCTCTCCTGAATGTCCTGGCTCTGAGTTCAAGGTTATGTTCTCTTGTCCTAGACTTCCCATCAGCGAAAAAGATTTTTTCTCAATCTACTTTATCGATTTGTTTCAAAATCCTAAAAACTTCGATCAAATCACCTCTTAACCTTCTCTATTCCAGGGCATACAAGCCCAGTTTCTATGTTAATGAGGTGAGACAGATTGTTCCCCGCTCCCTGCAGCACTTTCCTGTTCCTATGACCTTTGGAGGAGGGTTGCTGAACAATCTTGGTCCAAGGGCTTATCAGGGGTGCTTTGGGCCTGTATCGTGTGCCCCCTGCGTGCCCAAAAATAGGCATGCCTGAATTTCGACCCCAATGAAGGCAAAGAAAACAGCTGTTATCACCAGATTAACTATATGAACAAAACAGGCCTCTCAGCTCATTGCTGGACTGCTCTGCTGAGGTTATTGAACTTCTTCCCGCACTGCAAAGGAATCCTTGGATTAATGAGGTGACATTTACCGCCACAGCTACCTCCTTCATAAAATGTGTACCCTGCATAGTACTGGTTTGTGTTTCTCGTCCTGCTCCATATCTCTCCAGTGCTGTCATTGCCCCTTTAACCTGTACCAGGTCTCCATTGCTCCATTAGCTATTTTATAAACCGCTTCCCCCCTCCATCTCTGGTCCAGCACCCATTGACTTTTGGGGTATAACTCCTGTCCTGACACTTCTTTCTCCCCACGCACACCCACCCCCCGGACAATCTGAGACATTGGATGTTCACAGCCTGCATTTAAATGAGCTGACCCCACTATTTATGGATGCACAGCTGTCTGCTTGCAAGTTCTGTATAACGGACAGCAGGCTTATGAAGGAAGTGTTCGATTGTAAATGAGAAAGGGCAAGCAGTTCTGCTAACAAAACCTAGTGGCTTGGTGAAATTGGCTTATTTTGTTTTAAATTCCCCAGAGCCTCTTAGCGACACTGAACACCAGGGAACAAACAATGGCCTATTTCCCTCATTCGCCTGACCCAATGCTTTTATGCGATGGTCAATGGTGCCACAACTCCTTGAAGGAGCAGGAAAAATGCCTGCTGAGAGACCAGGGATACCCCTTGCTGCCCTAACTATAGACACCAGTCTGGGACACCCACACAAGCTCCTGCATCCAGCCAAATTCTCATAGAACGTAACCATCAAGATGTTGAAGCAACTCCTTGGCACCGGTCCTTCACTCTGTGCTCCTTCAGGACTCCCTCATCTACTGTCAATTTTTGTCTGATTACACTCCCGCAAAGCGCCATGGAATATTTTCCTACGCTGAAAGACGCTGGTTGTTGTTGTTCTCATTTATCATTCCAAAAAGAACACTAGAGAAAGCACAACACTTGCAGCGACTGTCTGGCTCCAAGTAGCCTCTCCGACTCTGTGATTAGTGTGAGAAGGTCTGTAATTCCCAAACCAGGCTAATGGGTCACCAGTAGAGACACTACAGAGCTTGAGAAACCTGTGGTGATCTAATCGTCCTTCATGTGAGACAATCAGCTGTTAAATTGAAATTTCTTCAGAAGGGGCACTTCACTCCAATCATGAGTTAATCTCCACTCCACTCCAACCATGTGTGAGATCTGATCAGAAGTCTGTCCTATTTATTGCTATAGGACATTATATTTTAAATATATATATAAAGCCTTGGAAAAATACACTGGCCTAGAAGCTTAAGGTGAGAGGTATCTTATGCCCACCAAAATCAAAGGAAGTCGACCCCATCAGAAATCTTGGTGTTTGCTATTTTTTGCCGGAGTGAAAAGTGCAAGAGTTCCACCAGCAAGAGGCCAGATAAACCAAGGTGGTGGGTCTTCTCAACATTGTATAATATCTTTGGTCAGCACCATTGGCCAACAAGGCTACAGCAAAGCTTCTCGTCCCCCACCTGGGTCAAGACCTACCCCATAGGTTGAAGCTCCACTCCAGAGAATTAATCTAGGCTGACACTCCCAGTACTGAGGGAGTGCTGCACTGTCGGAGGTGCCGTCGCTCGGATGAGATGTTAAACCGAGGTCCCATCTGCCCTCTCAGATCGACGTAAAAGATCCGATTGAACTGCTAGAAGAAAAGCAGGAATATTGTCCCGGTCAAAATTGATCCTCAGCCAGCAGCACTTATTATCTGGTCATTGTTGCATTGCTGTTTGTGGGAACTTACTGTGCGCAAATTGCCTTTCGTGTCTCCTACAACAGCGATAACATTTCAAAAATAATTCTTCAGTTGTAAAGCGCTTTGGGATGTCCTGAGGTTGTTAAAAACACTATAGAAATGCAAGTATTTCTTTATTAGCTAATTGAATAATAATTGTGACTGGGTCACATGGCCATTCTTCTTGGCCAATTATAACCCTGCCCGTTGTGCTCTTCCCTTTTCAGTCTCAACACACCCTCGCCCACTGCCATTTTAACCACTGGGTTCCCAGCAGTGTTGGGGCTGCCCACCGCAGGCAGGAGAGGACCTCACCAATTTGTAAAATCAGGGATCTGTGTCGCAATTAGGACCCTGACGTGATCGAACCAGTCTAGAGTTAAAATCCAGGCTTTTGATTTATTTGGTTAGTTGCAATCCTCCATTAATATAACTGTTGTGTATCTGTAAAGCATGCACTCCCATGTTCCGCCACCAGGGAGTGGCCCCTGAGGCCTGTTCCTCACTCTGGAGTGTCTTAATAAAGACTGAGGTCAATGTTACTTTAACCTCCCTGTGTGCAGTCTCATCTGTGTTAGGAACACAATAACTGGCGACGAGAATACGAATCCAACGGAAAGATGCAGCAAACTGTGGGCATCCTGAAGAAGTTCTCGGAGGGTGAGGACTGGGAAGCCTATGTCGAACAGCTAGACCAGTACTTTCTAGCCAAACGAGCTGGATGGAAAAGGAAGCGTTGCAAAAAGGAGGAGAGTGGTCCTCCTCACGGTCTGCGGGGCACCGACATACAGCCTCATGAACAATCTTCTGGCTCCGGTGAAACTCACAGATAAGTCGTGTGAGGAGCTGTGTACACTGATTCGGGAGCATCTTAACCCGAGGGAGAGCGTTCTGATGGCGAGGTATCGGTTCTACACATGCCAGCGATCTGAAGGTCAGGAAGTGGCGAGCTACATCGCCGAGCTAAGGCGACTTGCAGGACAATGTGAGTTTGATGGCTACCTGAAGCAGATGCTCAGAGACGTTTTTGTACTGGGCATTGGCCACGAGACCATCCTACGAAAGCTTTTGACTGTAGAAACACAGATCCTCAGCAAGGCCATTGCGATAGCACAGGCGTTTATGTCCACCAGTGATAACACCAAACAAATCTCTCAGCACACAAGTGCTAGCAATGTTCATAAATTAACTGGAACTGTGTTTGTGAGCAGAAATGTACAGGGCAGAAACCATCAGTCTGCAACTGCCAGCAGGCCTCAGGTGACCCAGATGACTCAGAGTCCCCAACAAAGGATGACTGCAAGGCAATTCACACCTTGTTGGTGTTGTGGAGGCTTCCATTCAGCCTATTCATGCCACTTCAAAGGGTATGTTTACAAGAGCTGTGGAACAATGGGGCACCTCCAAGCTCTGTAAAACCTGCTAACCACCACGTGGCAGAGGAAGATCGGTCCATGGTGGATCAAAGCAATTTCGAGCCTCAGCGAGAGGAGGTGGATGCTGAAGTACAGGGGGTGCACACATTTTCGATGAAATGTCCATCTATAATGCTAAACGTAAAATTGAATGGCTTACCCGTAGCCATGGAACTGGACACTGGCGCGAGCCAATCCATCATGAGTAAAAAGATGTTTGAGAGACTGTGGTGCAACAAGGCACTCAGACCAGCCTTGAGCCCCATCCACACAAAACTGAGAATGTACACCAAAGAGCTCATCACTGTCCTGGGCAGCGCCATGGTCAAGGTCACCTACGAGGGTACGGTGCACGAACTGCCACTCTGGATTGTCCCGGGTGATGGCTCCACACTGCTTGGAAGGAACTGGCTGGGCAAAATCCGCTGGAACTGGGATGACATCTGAGCGCTATCACATGTCGATGAGGCCTCATGTATCCAGGTTCTTAACAAATTCCCTTCCCTTTTTGAGCCAGGCATTGGAAACTTTTCAGGGGCGAAGGTGCGGATCCACTTGGTCCCAGAGGCACGGCCCATTCACTACAAGGCACGAGCGGTACCTCACATGATGAGGGAGAGAGTGGAAATCGAGCTGGACAGGCTGCAACGCGAGGGCATCATCTCCCCAGTGGAATTCAGCGAGTAGGTCAGCCCGATTGTTCCAGTACTCAAAAGTGATGGCACGGTCAGGATTTGCAGCGATTATAAAGTTACTATTAATCGTTTCTCGCTACAGGACCAATACCCGCTAACAAAGGCAGACGACCTATTTGCGACGCTGGCAGGAGGCAAGACATTCACCAAGCTTGGCCTGACTTCGGCCTAAATGATGCAGGAGCTGGAGGAGTCTTTGAAGGGCCTCACCTGCATCAACACGCACAAGGGACTGTTCGTCTACAACAGGTGCCCGTTTGGAATTTGGTCGGCTGCAGCGATCTTCCAGAGAAACATGGAGAGCCTACTCAAGTTGGTACCACGCACAGTGGTTTTTCACGACGACATATTGGTCACTGGTCAGGACACCGCCGAGCACCTACAAAACCTGGAGGAGGTCCTCCAGCGACTGGATCGCATAGGGCTGCGGCTGAAGAGGTCGAAATGCGTCTTCATGGCAATAGAAGTGGAGTTTTTGGGGAGAAAGATCACGGCGGACGGCATTTGGCCCACAGACGCCAAGACAGAGGCTATCAGGAATGCGCCCAGGCCACAGAACGTCACGGAACTGCGGTTGTTCCTGGGACTCCTCAACTACTTTGGTAACTTCCTACCGGGATTAAGCACCCTCTTAGAGCCCCTACATGTGATATTGCGTAAAGGTGAGAACTGGGTATGGAAAAAAAAGACAAGTCACTGCTTTTGAGAAAGCCAGAAACATTTTATGCTCCAACAAGCTGCTTGTATTGTTTAACCCGTGTAAAAGACTTGTGCTAGCATGTGACATGTCGTCGTATGGAGTCGGGTGTGTATTACAACAAGCTAACGTTGCAGGGAAGTTGCAACCTGTTGCCTATGCCTCCAGGAGCTTGTCTAAGGCCGAGAGGGCTTCCAGCATGATTGAGAAAGAGGCATTAGCGTGTGAGTTCGGGGTAAAGAAAATGCATCAGTACCTGTTTGGCCTCAAATTTGAGCTGGAAACCGATCACAAGCCCCTCATACCCCTGTTCGCTGAAAACAAGGGGATAAATACTAATGCCTCAGCCCGCATACAAAGGTGGGCACTCGCGCTATCAGCGTATAACTATACCATCCGCCACAGGCCAGGCACCGAGAACTGTGCGGATGCTCTCAGTCGGCTACCATTGCCCACCACGGGGGTGGAAATGGCGCAGCCTGCAAACTTGTTGATGGTGGCGCAGCCCGCAGACTTGTTGATGGTCATGGAAGCATTTGAAAATGATAAACCACCTGTCACGGCCTGCCAGATTAGGACTTGGACCAGCCAAGATCCTCTGCTGTCCCTTGTAAAAAACTATGTACTGCATGGAACTAGGGCCAGCATCCCTGTTGAAATGCCTCAACAAAGAGCTAATCAAGCCGTTCCAGCGACGAGCTGTCCATTCAGACAGACTGCCTGTTGTGGGGTAACCGCGTAGTGCTACCCAAAAAGGGCAGGGAGACGTTCATCTCGGATCTGCACAGCACACACCCGGGTATAGTAATGATGAAAGCGATAGCCAGATCCCACGTGTGGTGGCCCGTTATCGACTCTGACTTAGAGTCCTGTGTACGGCAATGCCGCATGTGTGCTCAGTTGAGCAACGCGCCCAAAGAGGCACCACTAAGTTTGTGGTCCTGATCCCCCAGACCATGGTCGAGGATCCATGTCGACTATGCGGGCCCGTTTCTCGGTAAAATGTTCCTGGTGGTGGTGGATGCTTTTTCAAAGTGGATTGAATGTGAAATAATGTCGGGAAGCATCGCCACCGCCACCATTGAAAGCCTGCGGGCCATGTTTGCCACCCACGGCCTGCCTGACATACTGGTCAGTGACAACGGGCCATGTTTCACCAGTGCCGAATTTAACGAATTCATGACCCGCAATGGGATCAAACATGTCACCTCGGCCCCGTTTAAACCAGCCTCCAATGGGCAGGCAGAGCGGGCAGTACAAACAATCAAACAGAGCCTCAAACGAGTCACAGAAGGCTCACTCCAAACCCGCCTGTCCCGAGTACTGCTCAGCTACCGCACGAGACCCCACTCGCTCACAGGGGTGCCCCCGGCTGAGGTACTCATGAAAAGGACACTTAAAACCAGACTCTCGCTGGTTTACCCCAACCTGCATGATCAGGTAGAGAGCAGACGGCAGCAACAAAATGTAAACAATGGTCGCGCCACTGTGTCACGGGAAATTGATCTGAATGACCCTGTGTATGTGCTAAACTATGGATATAGTCCCAAGTGGATTGCGGGCACGGTGATAGCTAAAGAAGGGTGTTTGTAGTCAAACTAGACAATGGACAAATTTGCAGAAAGCACCTGGACCAAACGAGGCTGCGGTTCACAGACTGCCCTGAACAACCCACAGAAGACATCACCTTTTTTGAGCCCACAACACACACCCAAAGGATCAACGACACCACGCCGGACCAGGAAATCGAACCCATCACGCCCAACACCCAGCAAGGCCAGGCTCACCCAGCAGCCCTGCAGGGCCAACAACACGCCAGCCCAGCGAGGGCACAGCCAACACACCAGAACAGACATTTGTACCGAGGCGGTCCACCAGGGAAAGAAAGGCTCCCGACCGCCTCACCTTGTAAATAGTTTTCACTTTGACTTTGGGGGGGGGAGTTATGTTGTGTATCTGTAAAGCATGCACTCCCATGTTCTGCCACCAGGGAGCGCATCCTCTGTGATCCCAAGGGATCCCAGCATTCCTTGGGAGCACTGTATATAAGGCCTGTTCCTCACTCTGGAGTGTCTTATTAAAGACTGAGGTCACTATTACTTTAACCTCCCTGTGTGCAGTCTCATCTGTGTTAGGAACACAATAATAACCTTCATGTTTCCACATTCCTTCCAATTTCTGATTCTGAGCTGATGGTCTATGACAAACACCCAATGTTATTTGAGCTTTCTTTGCATTACAAGTCTCCAGCCAGAATAATTTATTCAGGAGTCTTTCCCTTCCCACGGGCTCTACTTTCTTTGCTTCCGAACCATCTCTGACAAAAACAGCAACTCCCCTCCTCTCTATCTATTTTATTATTTCTGGACATTCTGTACCTTGCTATGTTGCACTCATGTCTGAGCCATTTTTTGATTATTTCTATTACATCATAGCTCCCTACTGGTACCAGAGTCTGTTGTTTGGACAGCTTGTTATGGATGTGTCAGCCTCGGCTCAGTGGGCAGCACTCTCGCCTCTGAGTCAGAAGGTTGTGGGCTTAAGTCCCACTCCAGAAACTTGAACACAAAAATCTAGGCTGACACTCCAGTGCGGTACTGAGGAAGTGCTGCACTATGGGAGGTGCCGTCTTTTGGATGAGACGATAAACCTCTCTCAGGTGGCCGTAAAAGATCCCATGGCACTATTTCAAAGAAGAGCAGGAGAGTTATCCCTGGGGTCCTGGCTAATATTTATCCCTCAAGCAACATCACTAAAAAAACAGATTATCTGGTCATTATCACATTGCTGTTTGTGGGAGCTTGCTGTGCGCAAATTGGTTGCCATGTTTCCTACATTACAACAGTGAGTACACTTCAAAAAGTACTTCATTGACTGTAAAGTGCTTTGGGACATCTTGATGTCATAAAAGCCGCTGTAAGAAATCCAGGTTCTTTCTTTCTTAACCCCTATATAGACCACCACCACTATTCTGATTCCCTTCAGTGGTCCGTCTATCTGTTCCTTAATATTTGGACCTCTAGCTCCATGTCCTGTGGTTTTATTTTTCATATACCTGATCACCCACTTTTCTTAAGCATTGAATTCCCGGAGGCTATTACCGCCCTCATGCCCACCTCTGCTCTCATCTCTTGGGTAGAAATTGCTCTCCACCGGAAGCGGACGCACCTACCGTTTTTGAAGCAATGGATGTGGGAGCCTATCCGGCGAAATTGAGCTCCTCGGAGGTTTTTTTCCAATGGGGCGGAAGTGGGGGTGGAGTGAAGTGGCTGTCACTAGCGGGGTGGAAGTGGGAGCGGGACGGAGTGTCCCCAGCTGTCAGTCATCGCGCTGGCGTGTTAGAACGTCTCTTCCCTTCAGTTAAAGGGGAGAGCCGCTGCAAGCTCTGCATTCATTTTAGTTAGGTCCACTAGGTCACCAAGGAGGGTTTCGGCTGGGCCAGCGGCCTGGCACCCAAGAGGGGATGCGAGGCTGCCTATTGGCGGCCCGGCTGAATCCGGGGGCATAATTGTCGGGCCGATCTGGCAGTCGGCCGACAAAAAACCATAACATGGCGGCTGCGGCAGTTCGCTCTCCCCTTTAAGGGCGGCCGTGCTGCCATTTCATAGAGAGTGCAGCAACAGCAAAAACTATCGGGGGCACCGGCCCCCACGGGGCAATTTCGGGTAAGGGGCAATTTCGCGAGGGGGGGTCCCCGCCAGACGGTAAGGGGTTGGTGCATGCATGCTGCACCGGGAAAGTGGGCGGAGCGGTCCCAGACACTGCTCCGCTCCTGAGGAAGGGCAACTTCTAAAATGGAGGCCCTTCCATGGAGAGTGCACAGCCATTCCCCACTGCCCCATGGCCATCGCTTTCAGGCAGGCAGAGGCCTTATAGAAAGGGGCAATTCTTTGGCCCTCCATCCTCACCTGTACCTCCAGTGGCCACCAGAGATCTGTTTGTTACAGGAGCCTTCTGATTAACTGTTCTGACCTTTTCTTTGAAGGTGATAGGACAGGTTAACAAAGCATATGAGATCCTGGGCTTTATAAATAGAGGCACAGCGTACAAAAGCCAGGAAGTTATGTTAAACCTATGTAAATTACTAGTTCAGCCCAGCTGGAATATTGTGTCCAATTCTGGGCACCACACTATAGGAAGGACGTAAAGGTTTTGGAGATGGTGCAGAAGAGATTTACTAGAATGGCTCCAGGGATGAAGGATTACAGTTACATGCATAGACTGGAGAAGCTGGGGTTGTTCTCCTTAGAGCAGAGAAGGCTCAGAGGAGATTTGATAGAGGTGTTTTGATAGTGTAAATAAAGAGAACCAGTTTTCCAATGGCTGAAGGACCGATAGCCAGTGGTTACAGATTTAAGGTGATTGGCAAATGAATCAGAGGAAAAACCTTTTTTATGCAACAAGTGGTTAGGATTTGGAATGCACTGCCTGATAGGTGGTGGATAGAGATTCAATAGTAACCTTTAAAAGGGAATTGGATAAATAAGAACATAAGAACATCAGAATTAGGAGCAGGAATTGGCTATTCGGCCCCTCAAGCCTGTTCTGCATTCAATAAGATCATGACTGATCTTCTACCTCAACTCCACTTTCCTGCACTGTCCCCATATCCCTTGATTCCCTTAATATTCAAAAATCTATCAATCTCAGTCTTGAATATACTCAAAGACTGAGGGCAGGTTTTCCGGTCCTTTGCGCTGCGTTTTTCGCCCCGGAGCGGCGGTGGTGAGGTATTCTGGGCAGGTGTTCAGCCTCCAGCGCCCCGCGGGGGTTTTCCGGGTCGGTTTTGCGGCGGCAGGGAGCAGCACCGCCCGGAAGAGCTGCTGATTGCGATACCAGCATGCTTTTTGATTCCCTCCTGACCCGTACGTCCCGCAGTGCACTCTGCTGTGAACGCCTGGGAAATCGGATGGTCCAGCCTATACCGACTGCAGAGAGGTAAGTCATGCCGTCCTAAGGTTAGTGTGATTGTTTTCTCTTTTAACTTTTTTTGTGATTTATGTTGTGGTGGCGTGGGCAATGTATTGGGAATGTTTTTGTGGGTTTTTTCCCCAGTTTTCCCCCCCCCCCCAGGCACCTCTCGGAGCACTCCTGGCACAGCTCTTTTGCTTGGGATTTTCCCATGTTAACGCCCAAGAGAGCTGTTCAACGCCTCCCTTAGCGTGCACCCCAGACTCAGGGCCCAGCTGCCCAATTTTGAAGACTGAGGCACAAACTATTCCCGGGCGCAAATTTTACCGCCCCGCTGCCATTACTGCCCCGAAATCATCAAAGCCGAAAATCCCCTCTGGGGTAGAGAATTCCAAAGCTTTAACACCTTCTGAGTGAAGAAGTTTCTCCTCATTTCAGTCTTAAATGGCTAACCCCTTATCCCGAGACTGTGACCCCTGGTTCTAGACTCCCCAGCCAAGGAAACATCCTCCCTGCATCTACCCTGTCAAGCCTTGTAAGAATTTTGTATGTTTCAATGAGATCACCTCTCATTCTTCTAAATTCTAGAGAATATAGGCCTAGTCTACTCAATCTCTCTTCATAAGACAATTACCCCATTCCAGGAATCAGTCTGGTGAACCTTCGTTGCACTCCCTCTATGGCAAGTATATCCTTTCTTAGGTAAGGAGACCAAAACTGTACACAATACTCCAGGTGTGGTCTCACCAGGGCCCTATATAATTGCAGTAAGACGTCTTTACTCTTATACTCAAATCCTCTTGTAATAAAGGCCAACATATCATTTGCTTTCTTAATTGCTTGCTGTATCTGAATGTTAACTTTCGGTGATTCGTGTACAATGACACCCAGGTCCCTCTGAACACCAACATTTCCCAATCTCACCCCATTTAAAAAATACCCTGCTTTTCTACTTTTCCTACCAAAGTGGATAACTTCACATTTCTCCACATTATATTCCATTTGCCATGTTTTTCCCCACCCTGTCTATATCCCGTTGCAGCATCTTTGCATTCTCCTCACAACTTACATTCTCACCTAGCTTTGGCTCATCAGCAAACTTGGATATATTACATTTGGTCCCCTCATCCAAATCATTGATCTAGATTGTGAATAGCTGGGGCCCAAACACCGATCCTTGCAGCACCCCATCAATTACAGCCTGCCAATCGAAAATGACCAGTTTATTCATTCTCTCTGTCTTCTGTCCATTAACCAATCCTCAATCCATGCTAGTATATTACCCCCAATCCCATGAGTCCTAATTTTGTTTAATAACCTCTTGTGTGGCACCTTATTGAATGTCTTCTGAAAATTCAAATACACCACGTCCACTGGTCCCCTTTATCTATTCTGCTCATTACAACCTCAAAAACCTCTAACAGATTTGTCAAACATGATTTCCCTTTCATAAATCCGTGTTGACTCTGCCCAATCCTATTATTCTTTTCTAAGTGCCCTGTTACCACATCCTTAATACAGGCAACTCTCGATTACCCGGGGCCCTCGAGGATCGGGCTATTCCGGGTAAACGAGTTTGCGGCTAGGGCGAGTGCACGTACTTGCCGAGAATGTTTGGGTCCCACATTTATACTTTAATGCTTTTCTGCTTCTGTGCACTCCAGGATGGGGTTGTCCATCTATTCATTTAAATATAAAGTGACAGTCTTCTGATCTGATTGCCTATGAATAGAGTTGCAGAGGTGTCAGAAAGCGGAAAGACGGCAGGGAAGGGAGGAAGAGTTGGATAAATCTTTTGCCCCTCTGAACTTGCTTCCAGTGTGATGATCTGGACAGTGCCCTAAAAGAGCGGGGTTGGGAGAAATGCCTTCGATCTGATAACGTGAGGATGGGTATGAGCGGACAGACTGTCCAGGTCCAAGTTAATTTGATTGAGGAGTTTGATTGGAAGTCCATGCTTAGCGCACAAGCTCAATAAATATTAATATAAAAATAATATCGGCCAAGGTAAAAAAATCAGAATATGCCTGGCTGTAAAAGCACATGTTTAAGTACTTACTTGAGATTTAATATTTCAATGAAGTTCACAGAATAAGTACAAATGTTGCTCTACATGGGACAGAATCACAGTTTTTAAAAGTGCTGTTGCAGCGGGTTTTCCGTTAGATCCGTGCACGGATAATCGAGAGTTGCCTGTAATAGATTCTAGCATTTTCCCTAGTACTGATGTCAGGCTAATCGGTCTGTAGTTCCCTGTTTTCTCTCTCCCTCCTTTCTTAAATAGTGGGGTTACATTTGCTATCTTCCAATCTGCGGGAACCATTCTAGAATCTATGGAAGTTTGGAAGATGACCACCAATGGATCCACTATCTCTATAGCCACCTCTTTCAAAACCCTAGCATGTAGGCCATCAGGTGCAGGGGATTTATCGGCTTTCAGTCCCATTAATTTCTCCAGTACTGTTTTTTTACTAATACTAATTTCTTTCAGTTCCTCATTCTTGTCAGACCCTTGGTTCTCCACTATTTCCGAGAGGTTTTTTTGTATCTTCCGTGAAGACAAACACATAGTATTTGTTTAATTTCTCTGCCATTTCCTTATTCCCCATTATAATTTCTCCTAATACATGAAGGAGGAAAAATTGCAAGGATATGGGAAAAGAATGGGGGCCGGGTGGTGGCGGGGGGGCGGGGGGGAGGAAGTTGGGGCGGGGGTGGAACTAACTGGATTGCTCTTCGAAAGAGCCGGCGCAGACTCGATGGGCCGAATGGCCTCCTTCTGTGCTGTACTATTCTATGATTCTATGAAACTTCATTTAACTTTCACCCCACTATTATCCCTTATTTTTTTTACAGCCGTCAAATTTAGGCTTTTCTTGTTGGCCAGCGAGAGAAAGTACAAAATATAGGTGAACACTGCAAAGAGTAACATAATTTCCTCTCGCACTTCTTATTCCAGGTCCAAATATGAGGATCCCATACTCCCAGATCGGAAGCCGTGGTCAATAGGATCACGGGTTTATCAAATGGCTACAACACTGACCTGTGCTTCCCGTGAGTGCAGTCCTCTACTGGGATCGCAGATAGCTTGTACGCAACTGTTGATTCCAGTGCTTTGAATTTACTTTTTTTTGATACCCACTTTCCCCTTCTCTCATTTCCATTCAGGAACATAGGAACAGGAGTAGGCCATTCAGCCCCTCGAGCCTGTTCTGCCATTCAATGAGATCATGGCGGATCTGTATCTTAACTCCATCCAACTTGTTTCCACAATCCTGAATAACCTTGCTTAACAAAAACCTATCCATCTCAGTTTTAAAGTTTGCAATTGACCCCCTGCCTCCACAGCTTTGTGGGTTCCAGATTTAAAAACTGCCTGGCTGAAGGCACGGCAGCCAATGGTGGGGTGAAGGAAGTGGGGGACACACAACAGGCCAGATTTGGAGGAACGCAGATTTCGCAAAGTGCTGTAGGGCTGGAGGAGGTTCTTCTTAAGCAGTCCCTCGGAGCCAAGGATTTCTTACTTCCACGCTACTATGAGTTCTCAGGTGACTGATGAGTCCAATACGGGACCGACAGTCTCTATCACAGGTTTAGCAGACGTGGTTGGAAGGAAGGGTGCGTGGGGTGCCTGGGTTGTCGTACGCTCCTTCCACTGTTTGCGCTTGGCTTACGCGTGCACCCGGCAAAGAGACTCGAGGTGTTTGGCGCCTTCCCGGATGCTTCCCCTCCATTTTGAGCAGTTTTGGGCCAGGGATTCACAGGTGTCGGTGGAGATGTTACATTTTTTCAAGGAGGCTTTGAGGGTGTCCTTGGAGCGTTTTCTCTGCCCACCTGGGGCTCGCTTGCCGTGTCGGAACTCTGAGTAGAGCGCTTGTTTTGGGAGTCTTGTGTCAGGCATGTGGACGATGTGGCCATTGGAGCTGATCGAGCGTGGTCAATGCTTCGATGCTGGGGATGTTGGCCTGAGCAACAGCACTGGCATTGGTGCATCTATCCTGCCAATGTATTTGCAGGATCTTGCAGAGTCAGCGTTGGTGCTACTTCTCCAGTGCTTTGAGGTGCCTGCTGTACATGGTCCATGTCTCTGAAGCATATAGGAGGGTGGGTATCACTACTGCTGTGTAGACCAAGAGCTTGGTGCTGGGTTTGAGGTCATGGTCTTCAAACACTCTCTTCCTCAGGCGACTGAACGCTGCACTGGTGCACTGGAAGCGGTGCTGGACTTCGTCATTTGGGTCTATCTGAGACTGACTGATTCAGCATTTTCTGCCTTGTATCTCACATTTACAACATTTGCCATTATTCTTTTTATCCCAGCGAGAGACCCCTCTCTTAGGGAAAGGGGCAAATGGAGGAAAAATAGTTACAGAAGAAAATTCAAGAAGAAAGCCACAGAAATCCTGAACTTTGGAAAGTTGGTAAAGAAATTCAGCTCTCACGTTCATGATTCGGAAACTGGTAAAACATCTTCTTATTCAAAACTCAAATCAATTGTCTATTTATTTCTGTTTTCTACTTGAATCTACAACATTGCAGTTACAAACTTTTAAAAGTGTGGTTTGGAGTGTGCGTTACATGGGGCACCTGGGTAGATACATCTATTGTTCTTGGCAACTCGCCCATCTGGTGCTGTGCAGATTCATTGGTTAAAAGCTACAACCCTGTAACATAACAGGAAGTGGAGCGTTTTAATCTTTCCACTGGAGAGTTACAATTTTTTTTGGAGAAAAAAAATGCTCACTGAAAACTGAAATGTAATCTCACCTTCGGACTATCTCTCATATAGTTACAGGGATAACAGATTACTGAGCGAGAAGCAGTTTGGGTGAGTGAACATAAGGATTGAGGCCCTTCTACATTTCGCCTGAGGTTTAAATCCTGCCCCGTGGCTCTTTTCTGCATTATTATGACACATCCTGTTTGATTTATGTAGTGTGTAGGTGATTTGAGAATTTCTTTTTTTCAGATTTCTCCTCTCCTGAAAGCAGTGACTCACACTAAAGTACGATTCCTGGCCACACTCCAACACCCTCTAAATGGCTGCTTGTCATGTGTGAGCCTAGTCTGTAAGTGTCGGCAGTCTGTACAGATGTGGGCGGGAGAGGGGGTGGGTGTGGATTACAGCCAGGCCAGATCCGGTCCCTGCCCACTGGATAGTGACCAGGAGCAAGATTCTGGCCATTTCCTGCCCACCCTCTTCCAGAGACCTTGAAACCAACTGTAACACCCCCACTCTTGCCTTGACTGAGATTACCTGATGGAGCACAAACCAGAACATGGGCCCTCAATGGCCTTTATGGCAGTGTATCACATCACGCACAGCAATTATTCATGATGTGATTGAGAGTGCGGAGCAGCGGAAGCAATACAACAGGAACCAATCAACTGGCATCACACTTGTACCCCTCCTAGTGGTCAGTTAAATAATAGCTGAGGCCTGTAAACAGGTTATCAACCCCTGCCCTCCTTCCCCCACCCCTACTCCTTCCCCTTCCCCTCCACCCCGTCCCTCACCCTACCTCCCCCTCTAGCACCACCCTCTCTCTCCTCCTCCTTCCACGCCCCTTCTCCCCTCCTCTGCTTCACTCCTTCTGCTTCCCCTCTCCCCCCACCTCCCCATCCTCTACCTTTCCTCCTCCTCCCCTCCCCCACTCCTTTCCCTCCACCCCCTCTCCACCCCGCCTCCTCTTCCCCACCTCTCATCCCCTCTCCCCCCTCCTCCCTTCCCTCACCATGCTCCGCTCCCCACCCCTCCTCCTCCACCACCATCTCCCAGCCCCTCCTCCTCCACCCCTTTCCCCCTTCACCCCTTCCCTCCCCTCCTCCCTCCCCTCCTCCCACCAACTCCCCCCTCACCAGTCAAGAGAAATAGAGGGGGGAAATTATGTTTTAAAAAGTAAACACATTACGCAAAATTTTGAAAAGTCTGAATCGTTTATTAGGTTTGTGTTTGCAGTTGTGTAGTGGGCCAGTGTTAATGCAGCAAATGGAGGAGACAAGCAAACCCAGATTGTACATTTTCCTTGTCTATAAAACTCTTTCAGTGCTCAGTGAAATCTGAAAGATTTTGGAGGGTCAGGACAAGGGGAAAACATTTGTTTCAGGAGCTGCTCCTTTAATTTGTAAATCATATCCCCCATCATTTGTGTTTCTCTGGGGTATTCTTCCCCTTGTACTGTTATCTGTTTTAGTGTTACATCAGGCCCTGGGATTTCATCAGATTTCTTTTTTTTTCTATTCTGTGCTCCATATATTGAGAAAACCCTCCAAGGTATCCCCTCTCGTTAGCTCTTTACTTGCAGATTTTAGTATTTGTTCCCCTCTTGTCTTTGGATTTCGCGCCTGTGTTTGTTAAATTTATGTCGGCCTCAGTTTTTCAGTTCCTCTATCTGCGGGATGTCCTTGCGCCGAGATCTCCCCGGCATTTCCGGGTATAATTGACCTGTGTCGGTTTGCGTCTTTTCTTTATGCTGAAGGTTTCAGCCAAGGTGAAGCTGCTTTCAATGAGGTTAATCAGGTACCAGGATACAACCTGAGGACAAATTGTAAAGACAATTTTTGTTAGCTGCCCCTGGATCATTGGTGAGACCTTTGAGACGTTGGGTGAAGTCCTGGCATCCAACCGTCACAAGGACATCAATGCACAAGGCGGTTTAGGAAAGGACAACAATGTTGACTGTGGGATTTAAGGATCTAAGTAATGTATGCAGACTTGCAGAGCTGAACTTACTTTTAATGGAGAAAAGAAGACCGAGGGGGAATATAATCCAACTCTTTACAATGTTCAAAGGCATTGGCAATGTAAAGTTAAACAAATTATTTAATGTGGACTGTAAGCACAAAATTTAGAGGACACAAATGCTTAATTAACATGTCTAGGATACTGGAATCAATTAGGAAATGGCTGGGTGCTATAGGTGGGACTAGTATTCTTGAAGAATGAGATCAGGGCCGAAGGGACTTCTTCATCCAAACCTATCCGGTGACCTTGTCATCAAGAAGTCAAAGGTGTCAGGGGCTATGGTAATGAAGACTGCAAAAGTTCGGGCTTTTTCACAGGAGCTAATGAGATTAATGGGCGACCTGATAGAGATCTTCAAGAATATGAAAACGATGAGAAAGACTTTGCATTTATGTAACGCCTTTCACATCCTAAGGACTTCTCAAAGTGCTTCATAGCCAATGAAGTACTTTTGAAGTCTAATCACGATTGTAATATAGGGGAACATAGCAGTCAATTTGTACACAGCAAGCTCCCACAAACAGCAGCAAGATAAATGGCTAATAATCTGTTTTTTGATGATGGTGGTTAAGAGATAAATGTTAGTCATAACACTGGAAAAAGCTCCCCTGTTCTTCTTCAAATAATATCATGGAATCTTTTACCAGAGCTGCTCCACCAAAGAGGGCAGACAGGACCTTGGTTTAACAGCTCATCTAAAGGACGGCACCTCCGACAGTGCAGTGCTCCCTCAGTACTTCAAGTGTCAGCCTTGATTATGTGCTCAGTCTCTGGAGTGGGGTTTCAACTCACAACCTTCCCGAGCCATGCCTGACACCCTTAATGAGAAGCCAAGTATTGAAAGCTTATTTCCATGGGTCAGAGAGCCGGCAAGTAGGGGGAATAGATTTAAGATAATCACAAAAAATAATGGGGATGTTATATTAAAATAAATTGTTAGCCTCAAGCTGTGGTTGAAGCAGAATCCATGGGGGAGAATCTCCTCCATGATCCCGTCTGAAATCGCCACCAGCTGTTCCTTCCCCATCTGCCCCATGCAAATGGCAAGGGGGGTCCTGAGGTCCAGGTCACCAGTGGGTTTCCCTCCTTTCTGCCCCAGTTACCATCACTGCCAGGGGCCGCCATGTGAAATGCGGCAGCAGCAGCCTCCACAGAGCAGCAGTGAGCGGCCGAGTTCTCCCAGTAGAGGGAGAGGACCGTTTAGCAGCCTCCTCTGCTTCCAGTCAGCCCCAGAGCTAGGTCTGCTCCCAGCCCTCAATCCCACCTTCGAGGCAGTTCTGCTGGTTTGAGGTCCCTCGCAGCCTCTTCGGGTGCTGAAGGAAGCTCTCCATGAGCAGAGCATGAGCTTCGGCCTAGGTAAACAGGATCGGGGCTGGGGCGCATGGAAACGGTGCCCCACTGGAACACTACCCTGAAGAGAACAATCCCTCCCCTAAAAATACTTTTAAGAGGGAATTAGATAGTGCCTTGAGGAAAAGAGATGGAATTGGACGAGGTGGCTTATGTGGATATAAACATCAGCATGGTCTTGACGGGCTGAATGGCTTGTTCACATTGTATGAATCCAAGTATGTCTGGAGTTTACAGAAACAAATCCTTTCACAGGGCAGTGAAGATTTGAAACAGAGCACATTTGTTCCTTCTCCTGAATTAAAATTCTCCTCTCCTGATATTTTTGGGACTTATGGTGTGGAAATGCTGATTCCAGATCTGCCGTAACGCCTATTCCCCCTCCATCGTTTGTTTTTTTCACTATGTTCTTTCCCGATGTCGTCGCAAAAGCAAGGGGAAAGAAAAGACAAGTGAGAAACAAAGTACTGAGAACACAGAGCCAAAATCAACAAATAGGAAATAAATAGGGACTTAAAGCATCAAGTAACACTGAGAGTAGTGAGCAGGAAACGTGGGACATGAATACAAGGCTGCACTTATATTTTGCGTTGAAGAAAAGCAGTTTTGGGTGCTCATGAACACAAAAGTGCCACTATAACTGAAATAATGTGGCAATATGACTCTGGAGGATGCAGTAAAGCCAAGTGGTGCGCAATGCCTCCAGGAGTCTGTTTCGCACCACTTCATCTTGGCACTGGGGTGGAATATAACTCCAGTCTGTGCCTGCAGTGTCTCTGTCTGTAAGTTTTCTTCCTTGAATCTCAGTTCATTTCTTCCTTAGTGGTAAAGGGACTTTGCTCCTTCCACAAGACTTCAGGACTCACTCAGGGGAGTGCCATCAGTTTCTGAGTCAGGGACACAACAGGGGTTGGTTCGGAGCGGGCACAGGCGCACGGAGACCTCGCAGATTGGCAGAGGTCAAAATCAGAAACAGCACTCCGGGCCGTGCGGCATTCCTCAGCAACAGAAAGTATATAGTTATTACCTTTTGATTGAGCTCTGGCTGGACACTTGCCCTGCAGAGAGCAGGGAATAGCCACTTTGTGGCTGCGAGACTGTTATTAGCGGCAATCCATGCCCTACAATCAGCCAATTGGAGATTCTCGTGCTCTGAGAAGATTTTGTGACTGAAAAGGTTTGGAAAATCGCAGCTCGGGTCCCTTTGAATTGGCTGATTTAAATGCGCATGCTGCACAGTACCAGTAATAACAGTCTCCTGTGCCCACTGATGTAGTGCCCTGCTTTCAACAGGACATGTGACAGGCATGGACTAGTGGCTGAGTCAGGAAGGTCAAACCGAAGGTGAAGGTGAGACAGAGAGGACGCTGCAGGTAATGGGCAAATTGTCTACTATCATCACTGTGTCAGCCAATGATTTGGAGGCGAGGCTGGACTAACGGCAGGACTCACAGCAAACAGTCTCTTTTACAGCAAAGTCTATTTACTCAACAAACAGAGTCTGTTTAAACAGTGCACCACAGCAAACAGTCTGCAGGGTCTATTTAAAAAGAGTCTGTATGAACTGCAGCAAACAGAACTCATGATCGAAACTGCAGCAACATCTCCCAATAAAAACAGGGCGATTTCCCCAGCAAACTGCAGTGAGTGGAGGATAGTTACAGAATACAAATGATGTGTGTAAAATCAATCGTCACCTACAGCAATAGATCTCCAGGCTTGGCCAAAGGGGGAATCACCAAATCATCTCTATTCTGGCCAGAGATAGTTGTGTCACTCCATGCAGCCGGTAATGGGAGCCTCAGGATTGGAAGTGGTTTAGTAGTGCAGAGTGGGGCCTCTGGAAGTGAAAGGTATATGCAGGAGTGCGCATACACGACCAGTATCAGGAACAGTACATGGACGATGAAGGGTAAAGCTCCCTTGCCTCTACTTTATCCCAACAATGTTCCCAAATCCCAGCTTCGGAAGAGGTTTCCTACTGCACAAATATAAACTTTTCTGCTCCCTACACTAGTTATTGTTGTTGGCTGCTCTGGGCGAGGCTGCCAATTAATGTTGATTTAGACAGCAGCAATATGCCCACTGGGAACTGGCAGAGTTCTTCATTAAGCTCGAACAGAGCTGAGGTTATCTCACCTCTGCTCAGAATGTTTAAGTATTGGTGCTTGAGCGGCATATGTTAGCAACATCAGCACATGCCTTCCACATTTAGATCTGCTATCAGCAGCCTCGCTTTCCAATTATTTTTTAAAGAACGGACGCAAATTGGGAGGATTTCTGCCACAGGACAGTTGCTCTTACTGCAAGTGTAGTGTGCTACAGATGGTTTCTTTATGCAGCTTGTCTGCTTCTAACAGATGTTTTGCCTGAAGGAGTGCAACATTACATTTTCTCTCAGGTTCACTAACATGTTAGCTCCCTTCATTAAGTTGTTGATGTCATACATCTTTGAAATTGTCACCTTAAAGATTTCATTAGTGAAGTGAGATTCATTGACACAGTAACTATTATTCAGATGGCCTGCAAAAGAAAGGGACTTATATTTTCTTATATATTTTTTAATATGGAAGAAATCCTTGTTTGCACTGTAATTGATGAACCCCTATTAAAATTGTAGGGATTTGTGGTTTTGAAATGGCCAGGGCATAAATGGACCTGAAAGAAAGTAGTAGTTATAAATGATTTATGCAATATTACATTGCACGTGCCATGACGGAAAAAGGATGCGATTTAATTTTAAAAGCCAATAAACGATACCATTTAACACTTCTCAAGTAACCAACAAAATCTTGCAAACCGGTATAAATGTCAAAGTGTTTGTCAATCCAACTGTAGAATGCACCTCTGTGCAGAATGATTCAATAAAGATTGAGAAATCATATTGGCCCAGATTGATCAGCGCTTGCCGTTCACCACGCTGACAACTGTCCACAGAGTTTTTGTGGGTTTTTGAGCGGAGACTTATGTCATTGGGCACCTGATCCAGTGCAGTGCCCTCTATAGGGGATTGGTGGCATGTGTGAACAGGCAAAGCAACAGCGAGGCTCTTCAACCAATCAGATTGAAGAATCCTCAGTGAGACATGCAGACTATAAACCAGGAATTATAAATTAGATTTAAATCATGTACAGAAAGCAAAATCAAGGTTGGAAAAGAAAGATGGGATGATGAGAGAGCAATAAAAGAGACAGACAAAAAAAGTAAAAAAAAATATTTTAAATTAAATCTCCAACATGAATTACATATTGAAGGAATGAGTCTCCACACTTGTGAAATTAAATTTCTGGGCCAGAGAGGTTGTTTGTCAGTAATTAAGACTTATGATGGCGTTAAAAATTCACTTACACCTGAATGCACCAGCCTAACTTTTTCTGGCCTGTTTAGTGCATAACTAGTGGATATAGACCACAACTTCACACCCTTGCATTGATTTTAATGGCGGGGTGCTGTTATAGCAGAGCCAGTGGCAGAGCAGGCTTTGGTGAGACCACACCTGGAGTACTGGGCACAGTTTTGGACTCGTTACCTAAGGAAGGATATACTTGCCTTAGAGGCGGTGCAACAAATTTTCACTAGATTGATTTCTGGGATAAGAGGGTTGTCCTATGAGGAGAGATTGAGCAGATTGAGCCTATACTCTCTGGAGTTTAAAACATGAGAGGTGATCTCATTGAAACATATACAATTCTGAGGGGGATTGACAGGATCGTTGCTGAGAGATTGTTGGAGAGTTTAGAACTGGGCGGCACAGTCCCAGGATAAGGGGTCAGCCTTTTAAGACCGAGATGAGGAGGAATTTCTTCACACAGAGGGTTGTGAATCTTTGGAATTCTCTGCCCCAGAGAGCTGTGGATGCTCAGTTGTCGAGTATATTCAAGGCTGAGATAGATAGATTTTTGGACTCATGGTGAATCAAGAGATATGAGGATTGGGCGGGGAAGTAGAGTTGAGGTCGAAGATCAGCCATGATCTTATTGAATAATGGAGCTGGCCCGAGGGTCTGTATGGCCTACTCCTGCTCCTAATTCTTATATTCTTATGTAATGGAGAAAAAGGGCAGATTTTTGTGGAGAGTGTTTGGCTTTCAAATATAGTGCGGGTGCAATGAGGATGGGATTCTGTCAGAGTAAAGGAGACGTGATGTTAATGACTGGCATAATCTAGCTGGCAGTCTGGAAGATGTTGCAAAACTTAAAGCAGAGCACAAAAGCAAGACATAAATGATGCTGTAAAGTAGCAGTGCAGGATATAAATGGACATGAAAGAAAGCAGAAGTTGTTAAAGAAGTATGCAAAATCTCATAACACATGCCATGACACTCCAGATCACTTCCCCTCCTTCTCCCAAGACATATCTAGGGCTCTTGCAGGCAATACATAATTCAGGTTGTTTTCTCTGGCAAGCTGCCTGGGGATGTCCAGCTGTCCGAGGCCTAAAGCTCGATATCAGCTGGCCTTTCAGCTGACTCATTCCGGCACAGCAATTGTTTCCAACACCCAGTTTGTGCTGGCAGGCACCAATTTCTAAGCCTCTGTTTCTCTTATCAAGTGAAATGGAACCAAGCCGAGTAAATAGAGTTGAGGTAGAGATTAATCATGATCTAATTGCATGGCGTAGCAGGCTCGAGGGGCTGAATGGCCTTCACCTGTTCCAAATGTTTAATCTTCACTACATCATTTGAATCAGAACAAGTGCATACACGAAGGAAGAAAATCAGAGTGATGTTGAGGAAAAAGAACAGGCTGCAGTACTGAGTGCTAGTGAAGAGGAGTATCACTGGCAGAAGCTGGTGTGGCAGCAGCCACGGCTGTTGTTGCTGGAGTCCAGACGAGTTCTTCCTGCTCGTCCTGGCCCCACCTTCAGGGCTCCACTTTGGCTAGGCCACTGCACGCACACAGTCCAGTAACTGTGCAGAGGGCCCACTGTGCTCACTGTCCAGTTACTGGCCGGAGGGACCACTGTGCTCACTGTCCAGTTACTGGCCGGAGGGTCCACTGTGCTCACTGTCCAGTTACCGGCCGGAGGGCTCACTGTGCTCACTGTCCAGTTACCGGCCGGAGGGTCCACTGTGCTCACTGTCCAGTTACTGGCCGGAGGGTCCACTGTGCTCACTGTCCAGTTACTGGCCGGAGGGTCCACTGTGCTCACTGTCCAGTTACTGGCCGGAGGGCCCACTGTGCTCACTGTCCAGTTACCGGCCGGAGGGCCCACTGTGCTCACTGTCCAGTTACTGTGCAGAGGGCTCACTGTGCTCACTGTCCAGTTACCGGCCGGAGGGCCCACTGTGCTCACTGTCCAGTTACCGGCCGGAGGGCCCACTGTGCTCACTGTCCAGTTACCGGCCGGAGGGCCCACTGTGCTCACTGACCAGTTACCGGCCGGAGGGCCCACTGTGCTCACTGACCAGTTACTGTGCAGAGGGCTCACTGTGCTCACTGTCCAGTTACCGGCTGGAGGGCCCACTGTGCTCACTGTCCAGTTACCAGCCGGAGGGCCCACTGTGCTCTGTACAGTTACCGGCCGGAGGGCCCACTGTGCTCACTGTCCAGTTACTGGCCGGAGGGCCCACTGTACTCACTGTCCAGTTACCGGCCGGAGGGCCCACTGTGCTCACTGTCCAGTTACCGGCCGGAGGGCCCACTGTGCTCACTGTCCAGTTACCGGCCGGAGGGCCCACTGTGCTCACTGACCAGTTACCGGCCAGAGGGCCCACTGTGCTCACTGTCCAGTTACCGGCTGGAGGGCCCACTGTGCTCACTGACCAGTTACCGGCCGGAGGGCCCACTGTGCTCACTGTCCAGTTACTGGCCGGTGGGCCCACTGTGCTCACTGACCAGTTACCGGCCGGAGGGCCCACTGTGCTCACTGACCAGTTACCGGCCGGAGGGCCCACTGTGCTCACTGTTATGTATGTATGTAAACTTCACTAAAATTTAAGACTTGCCACTAGGAGGCACACCTGTGGGAGACCTAAGGGTCACCTGTGCATCCTGGGGCAATCAGGTATAAAAGGTGATTCACCATATTGCATCCTCACTCTGGAGTCTGAATAAAGAGACCAAGGTCACAACAGTTTGAGCTTGCGATACAGTCCTGTGGATTTATTCTGAACATAACAAATTGGCGACGAGTAACGGATCACGAACTTTCACGCGGTAATGGCTGCCATTGGTATTCTTGAGAGATTTGTTGAGGGTGATGATTGGGAAGCCTTCATTGAGGACCTCGACCAGTACTTTGTGGCCAATGAATTGGACACGGCTGAAACAGAGATCAAGTGCAGGGCGATTCTCCTCACCGTATGTGAGTCATCGGTATATGGCCTCCTTTTAAATTTCCTGGCACTGGTCAAACTAACGGACGAGTCTTACGCAGAGCTGTGTACGCTGGCTAGGGAACATCTCAAGCCAAAGGAGAGCATCCTAATGGCCAGGTACCTCTTTTACACGCACCGTCACTCCAAGGGCCAGGGCGTGGCGAGTTTTGTCTCCGACCTAAGACGCCTTGCGGGGCAGTGCGACTTTGCAGGATCCTTGGGGGAAATGTTGCGGGACTTTTTCGTGCTTGGAATTGGCCACGAGGTCATTCTTCACAAACTGCTGTCTGCCGAATCCCTAGATCTGAGCAAGGCCATCACGATAGCCCAGGCCTTCATATCCACCAGCGACAACACGAAACAGATATCTTCACAGAATCGAAGCTCACCGGCAAGACCATGCACAAAATAATGTTTTCAGCAGGCAAAACGGCACAGGGCAGGGCCCACACGATTGCAGAGGTCAGACCTAGGCCTAGAGTGACTCAGAGCCCGCCGTGGGGCGTGAATGCGTATCCATTAGCACCATGCAGGCGCTGCGGGGGCAGTCATAGAGCCCATCAATGTCGATTCAAGCCCTATGTGTGCAAGGACTGTGGAACAATGGGGCACCTCCAGCGAATGTGCAAACGATCTCTGACTCACCACGTGGCAGTCAGGAGAGGACGACCGATCCAGCGAGGATCACGATGAACGAGCAGGAGAGGCAACTGAACCTGAGGATGAAGAGGAAGATACACACCTTCACCACCAAAAGCTCTCCGATAATGTTAAAAGTTGAACTTAACAGCACTCCAGTCTCCATGGAACTAGACACGGGGGCGAGTCAATCAGTTATGAGCCAGAAGTCATTCGAGAGGCTGTGGGACGATGAAGCACAGCGACCCGAGCTGATCCCTGTCATGTATCTCACACTACTGTATATAACTGTATTTTACCATGCTATACATGACTGTAACTAGATATGACCTGTAACCACAGGCATACTTTACCACCAGGGGTGCACTTGCAGGAGACACTGCATACCTGTCCCACACAGGTATATAAAGGCAGGTCTCAGGCAAGTATGGCACTAGAGAGCTGTGAAATAAAGGTGCAGGTCCAGAGTGACCTTGACTTCAGCATGTGCCTCGTGTAAGTCTGTACTGCAGAGTCAGGACTTTACAGTGGCGAAGAGTTACGGGATCACAGAATCCACAGAATGGCTACCAACAGCTCAGATGAGAAATACAATGCTGGAGACAATTGGGAGGACTTTATAGAAAGGCTCCAGCAAAGCTTTGTAACCAAAGACTGGTTGGGCGACGATAAGGCAGACAAGAGAAGAGCCCATCTCTTGACCAGCTATGACTCGAAAACATACGCCTTAATGAAGGACCTGCTGGCACCCGAGAAACCAGCAAGCAAGTTGTTTGAGGAGTTGAGCACACTGGTGAGAGATCACCTGAAGCCAGCGAGCAGCCTACACATGGCCAGACACAGGTTCTACAACTACGGGCGCTCCGCTGTGTGGGCCAGAGCTTACCCGACTTTGTGGCAGAACTTCGGAGGCTGGCTAGTTTAGGTGAGTTCTCTGATAAACTAAGGAGAGAAGTACTGAGATACTTTTTTATTGAAGGAATAGGCCACGCAGGCATAATCCGAAAGCTCATAGAGACCAAGAACTTGACCCTAGAGGCAGCAGCACTGGTCGCATAGACATTCTTGGCAGTCGAAGAAGAAACGAGGTTGATCTATACTGCGGGTATGACAACTAACGAAACATCGGAACAAGGGGTTCACGCGTGAAACAAGCCGCTACCCCCACACACAGAGAAAGGCAGGAGAGCAGACCTTCAACAGCAGGCAGTGGCGCCAGAAGCCATCAAGGGCCACATGAACGGCCGTTCACACCTCATCAACCCACAATGCGAGCAATCAACTACAGACTGAGAGAAGCTCAAGAGAGATCAGCCAGACGCAGCTCATCCTTCGGAAACAATGGAAGCGGTCTGTGCCGGAGATGTGGGGGAAGGCACTCAACAAAGGGGTGTCGATTTCAGCATGCTGTTTGTAGAAACTGCAACTACACAGGGTATCTGGCTCGTATGTGCAGAAAAACAGCAGCTCGGCTAGTGTACGAATCGAAAGGGTCGGAAAGCGGACCAGAAGACGGTGGGGACAGTGCCCGGGACACCGAGGTACAGCGGGCCAACACGATCAATGTCCACTGTTCTTACAACAAGATGCCTCCAATAATGATGAGGGTCCTACTCAACGGGATACCCGTCAACATGGAACTGGACACGGGAGCTAGTCAATCTCTCATGAGCGACCAACAATTTGAACAGCTGTGGCCGCACAAAAGCAACAGACCAAAACTCACAAGGATCGACACCAAACTAAGGACCTATACCAAAGAAATCGTCCCAGTCCTTGACAGCGCCATGCTCTCAGTCACACACAAAGGGACAGTGAACCGACTTCCCCTGTGGATTGTCCCCGGAGATCTCCCAGCACTGTTGGGGAGGAGCTGGCTGGCAAAGGTAAATTGGAAATGGGATGATGTTCATGCCATGTCGTCAGAGGAACGGACCTTCTGCTCAACAGTTCTAAGTCGTTTCGAACATCTCTTTCAGCCAGGTGTGGGCACCTTCAAAGGGGCTAAAGTTAAAATCTACATCACACAGGATGCCAGACCGGTCCATCACAAGGCTAGAGCTGTGCCTTATGTGATGAGGGAAAAGATTGAACACGAACTGGACCGGCTTCTGCGGGAAGGCATTATCTCACCCGTGGAATTTAGCGACTGGGCAAGTTCCATCGTCCCCGTCATGAAGCCTGATGGATCCGTGCGAATCTGTGGGGATTACAAGTCTACCATAAACTGCGTCTCCCTACAGGACCAATACCCGCAGCCCAGAGCAGAGGACCTATTTGCCACATTGGCTCGAGGAAAACTTTTCTCGAAACTAGATCTCACATCTGCGTATATGACGCAAGAACTGACCGAAGAGTCTAAGCTACTCACCACCATCAACATACATCGAGGCCTTTTTATGTACAATTGATGCCCATTCGGCATCAGGTTGGCAGCTGCTATATTCCAGCGCAACATGGAGAGTCTGCTCAAGTCCATCCCGGGGACGGTTGTGTTTCAAGATGACATACTCATCACGGGCAGGGACACCGACTCCCATCTCTGCAATTTGGAGGAAGTACTAAGCTGATTGGATCGGGTAGGCCTAAGAGTTAAGAAATCCAAGTGTCTGTTTCTCGCGCCTAAGGTTGAATTTTTGGGCAGAAGGATTGCCGCTGATGGAGTCCGCCCAACAGAATCCAAAACTGAAGCAATTCGTCTGGTACCCAGGCCCCAGAATGTCTCAGAACTGCACGCCTTTCTCGGGCTACTCAATTACTTTGGGAACTTTATGCAGAACTTGAGCACGCTGTTGGAGCCACTCCACGTGCTACTCAGAAAGGGGTGCAATTGGTTTTGGGGGGACGCCCAAGAACGCGCCTTCAATAAGGCACGCAACCTTCTATGTTCCAAGAGTGTTTTAGCCTTTTTTGACCGAGGTAAAAAGCTAGTTCTTATATGTTATGCATCAGCGTACGGGGTCGGGTGCATTTTACAGCACGTCAATGATGCGGGTAAATTTCAGCCCATTGCTTATAACTCCAGGTCACTTTCGCGGGCGGAGCGGGGGTACGGTATGGTTGAGAAGGAGGCACTCGCGTGCGTGTACGGTGTCAAAAAGATGCACCAATACCTTTTCGGGGCCAAGTTCGCGTTAGAAACCGACCACAAACCCCTCACGTCCCTGTTATCCGAGTGCAAGGCAATAAACGCCAACACCTCGGCGCGCATTCAGCGGTGGGCACTCATGCTGGCGTCTTACGACTACACAATAAGGCACAGACCAGGCACAGACAACTGTGCCGACGCGCTTAGCAGGCTACTCCTGGCGATCATGGAAGGGTCCGACGAACAGGACTGTGAGATGGTCATGGCAATCAATGCCTTTGAATCCACAGGTTCACCCATGACGGCTCGCCAAATCAGAGCCTGGACGACCAGCGACCCCACGTTATCCTTTGTCAAAAGATGTGTTTTAACTGGTGACTGGGCAGAGGCTCGCGATGCCTGCCCCGAGGAGATTAAACCTTTCCATAGGCGCATACATGAACTATCACTACAGGCAGACTGCCTGATGTGGGGCAGCTGAGTAGTTATGCCATTGCGAGGCAGAGAGGCGTTTGTCCGGGAGCTCTACTGCGACGACCCGGGGATCGTCCTTATGGAGGCTATAGCCAGATCCCATGTCTGGTGGCCTGGCATTGACGCGGACTTGGAGCTCTGCGTCCGTCGGTGCACCATTTGTGCCCAACTCAGTAATGCCCCCAGGGAGGCCCCCCTAAGCCCCTGGCCCTGGCCCACCAAACCGTGGTCGCGGGTGCATGTAGACTATGCGGGCCCATTCACGGGCAAAATGTTTCTCGTAGTCGTTGATGCATTTTCAAAGTGGATCGAGTGCACCATTTTAAACTCGGGCACCACCTTCAGCACTGGGGAGAGCCTTAGAACCATGTTTGCAACACACAGAATTCCTGACATATTGGTCAGTGATAATGGTCCGTGCTCCACCAGTGCAGAATTTCAAGATTTTATAGTTGACCACGGCATAAATCACGTTAAGACGGCACCGTTCAAGCCGGTCTCCAATGGCCAGGTGGAGCGAGCAGTGCAGATCATTAAACAAGGCATGCTTAAAATCCAAGGTCCCATGCTGCAGAGCCACCTGTCGCGACTGCTGCTGGCTTACAGATCTCGTCCGCATTCGTTGACTGGTGATCCCCCCGCGCAACTATTGATGAAACGGACCTAGGCTCTCGTTAATCCTCCCAGACATGCATGAAATTGTTAAGGCAAAGCGCCGGAAGCTAACTGAGTACCATGACTGAAATTCGAGGGGGAGGTGAAATGAGATAGGGGACAAAGTGTTTGTGCTAAACTATGGCAGGGGTCCGAAATGGCTTGCAGGGACAGTAACAGGCAAGGAAGGAAACAGGCTACTGGTTGTACAAATGGATAATGGCCAAACCTGTCGGAGGCATGTAGGCCAAGTCAAAAGTAGATTCACCAACAACACTGCAGAACCAGAGGCAGACTACAAGATGGAACTAACACCACACCTGGTGGACGGACAGAGGGGACAACCTGAGGAAAGGGCAGTCTCAACAGACAGCCCAGGTGAGATAGCAGCAATCACACCGAATGAAAAACAGGCACCAAGGCAAACAACTGAACCAAACTAAGACGCTCCACGCGAGAGCATAGTCCACCTGAGAGACTGAATCTATAAAGACAATAAGACCTTGGGGGAGGGTGATGTCATGTATCTCGCACTACTGTATATAACTATCTTACTATGCTATACATGACTGTAACTAGATATGACCTGTAACCACAAGCATACTTTACCACCAGGGGTGCACTTGCAGGAGACACTGCATACCTGTCCCACACAGGTATATAAAGGCAGGTCTCAGGCAAGTGTGGCACTCGAGAGCTGTGAAATAAAGGTGCAGGTCCAGAGTGACTTTGACTTCAGCATGTGCCTCGTGTAAGTCTGTACTGCAGGGTCAAGACTTTACAATCCCGATTCAGGCAAAGCTGTGCACCTACACCAAGGAACTGATACTAGTTATTGGTAGTGCAGACATAAGAGTATTCCAGGATAGAGCAGTGCACGATTTACCATTGTGGATTGTTTCAGGTGATGGGCCATCGCTGCTTGGTAAAAGCTGGATGGGGAGGATTCGATGGAACTGGGAAGACTTCTGCGTACCTTCTCTGGCGAACGAGGTCTCCCCTCCTCAAAGGCTGGAGCAAACCCCCACCTTCAGCTGAACCAGGCATCGAAATGCAGATCCATTTGCAGATCCCCGAGGCACAGGCCGCTCATCACAACCACGAGGAGGTAAGGATCAACCGAGCAGTGGTACAGGCGCGGTACCCACCACCCGAAGCCGACGACCTCTTCATGACGATGGAAAAGGCTCTAGGTCGACCATGTGGAGTGGGACTCCGGCCGAAACGATCCGAATGCGTCTTCCCGACGCCAGAGGCAAAATACCTGGGGAGGAAGATCATGGCAGTCGGCATCACGGACACGGACGAGAGTGCGTCCAGACCACGGGACGAAGGTGAATCCAGACCACGGGACGAGAGAGCATCCAGACCCCGGGAGGTCACCGCAACAGAACGAAGGAATGTGTCGCCCAGCAAGGAAGACGACTGGGTTTGGGGCAAAGCTAAAGGGGCGACCGCGGTGAAGACCAAGAACCCACTACACTCCAATAAATTGTGTGCACCATGTAACCCTTGCGAGCGGTCTTTCGCAGCCAATGATGTACCATTGTATGGGGTTGGGGGTACGTTAAAACAAGCCAAAGTAGCGGGCAAACACTAACCAGTCGTATATGTATCTAACAAAGTATTTGTTGCAAGTGAGATGTTACTGCACGGGGTCGGGAGTGTTGTGCAGCAAGCAAAAGTAGCGGGCGAGCCCCAAGCGATTGAACACGTATCCAATAAGTTAAACAAAGCAGCAGCCTGTATTTACGGGACTAAAGAGACGTACCAAAGAGTGTCCCAACATGTGCTCGAGTCAGACAAGCTGCTCATCCCACAAGCTTGAGAGAGCAGAGGCACCAGTATCGATGCGTTGTTTCGAGAATGTCTAACACTGTGCACTGTAACATGATCCGCCACGGGCCAGGCACTCAGAGTGGCACCAATGCCCTCAGTTGGCGAACGTTGACCACGACCGGGGTGGAAACGGTGCAGCCTGCAGACCCGCTCGTGGTCGTGGAAGTGCTAGAAAGTGGGGGGTCGACTGTAACAGCCCCCCAGCTTAGGACTTGAACCAGCCAGGATCCCATGTTAACGCCTGCCAAAGGTGAACTGCTAGATGGGATGTGGCAACCTATCCATCGCAGAGACAAAAGACCCATCCCAACGTTGCAAAGTAAGGCAGGGCGGCTACACACAGTCGGTGGTTCGGGGCCCCCATGCTATGGCCCAGGAACCATGGGGACCACTAGGCCTCCCGCCACTACCGAAAGTCTGAAGGCCATTGCGGCCATCCTGGGCTTGCCAGACCTCGGGGTCAGCGACAATAGCCCGGTATCAGCCCAAATCACTAAACCTAGCACCACGTGTATCACGGTAGACTCCCTACAGACCCGGCTATCCTGGGTGCAACGCAGTCACCAGACAGAATCACTCAGAACCGAGCTTTCCATATGCCATCAGCAGAGAATGCACCATAATTGCACGGCCCCTCCACGCAACATCAGACCATGTTCAGGCCTCCAGTTGGGCCACTAGCACCGCATTAGCCAAGAGGGGGGGAATGGAGTGTATGTGATGAAAACGGAGCGTCTGATTGTGAAACCATGTACTGGGCTAACGGGTAAAGCATTTGGACCAGACCATACTGCGAACCATACAGATAACCAGGAACCACTGTGAAAGGACCTGGCCCCCAGCGACCCAGTAACACGATCAACTTCGCTGTCAACCACGAGGATGAACCCACCATGTCAGGACTTCAACCCAGGCGATCGACCCGGGGACACTGGGCGCCAGATCACCTCAACTTACAAATAACTTGCACATAAGACTTTGGGGGGGAGTGATGTTATGTATGTATGTAAACCTGACCAAAATATAAGACTTGCCACTAGGGGACACACCTGTGGGAGACCTAAGGGTCACCTGTGTACCCTGGGGCAAGCAGGTATAAAAGGTAATCCACCATGCTGCTTCCTCACTCTGGAGTCTGAATAAAGAGACCAAAGTCACAACAGTTTGAGCTTGTGATAAAGTCCTGTGGATTTATTCTGAACACAGCATTCACTGTGTCCAGTTACCGGCCAGAGGGCCCACTGTGCTCACTGTCCAGTTACCGGCCGGAGGGCTCACTGTGCTCACTGTCCAGTTACTGGCCAGAGGGCCCACTGTGCTCACTGTCCAGTTGCCGGCCAGAGGACCCACTGTGCTCACTGTCCAGTTACTGGCCGGAGGGCCCACTGTGCTCACTGTCCAGTTACTGGCCAGAGGGCCCACTGTGCTCACTGTCCAGTTACCGGCCAGAGGGCCCACTGTGCTCACTGTCCAGTTACCGGCCGGAGGGCCCACTGTGCTCACTGTCCAGTTATTGGCCGGAGGGCCCACTGTGCTCACTGTCCAGTTACCGGCCGAGGGCCCACTGTGCTCACTGTCCAGTTACCGGCCGGAGGGCCCACTGTGCTCACTGTCCAGTTACCGGCCGGAGGGCCCACTGTGCTCACTGTCCAGTTACCGGCCGGAGGGCCCACTGTGCTCACTGTCCAGTTACCGGCCAGAGGGTCCACTGTGCTCACTGTCCAGTTACCGGCCGGAGGGCCCACTGTGCTCACTGTCCAGTTACTGGCTGGAGGGCCCACTGTGCTCACTGTCCAGTTACCGGCCGGAGGGCCCACTGTGCTCACTGTCCAGTTGCCGGCCGGAGGGCCCACTGTGCTCACTGTCCAGTTACCGGCCGGAGGGTCCACTGTGCTCACTGTCCAGTTACCAGCCGGAGGGCCCACTGTGCTCACTGTCCAGTTACCGGCCGGAGGGCCCACTGTGCTCACTGTCCAGTTACCGGCCGGAGGGCCCACTGTGCTCACTGTCCAGTTACCGGCCGAGGGCCCACTGTGCTCACTGTCCAGTTACCGGCCAGAGGGTCCACTGTGCTCACTGTCCAGTTACCGGCCGGAGGGTCCACTGTGCTCACTGTCCAGTTACCAGCCGGAGGGCCCACTGTGCTCACTGTCCAGTTACTGGCTGGAGGGCCCACTGTGCTCACTGTCCAGTTACCGGCCGGAGGGCCCACTGTGCTCACTGTCCAGTTACCGGCCGGAGGGCCCACTGTGCTCACTGTCCAGTTACCGGCCGGAGGGCCCACTGTGCTCACTGTCCAGTTACCGGCCAGAGGGTCCACTGTGCTCACTGTCCAGTTACCGGCCGGAGGGCCCACTGTGCTCACTGTCCAGTTACTGGCTGGAGGGCCCACTGTGCTCACTGTCCAGTTACCGGCCGGAGGGCCCACTGTGCTCACTGTCCAGTTACCGGCCGGAGGGTCCACTGTGCTCACTGTCCAGTTACCGGCCGGAGGGTCCACTGTGCTCACTGTCCAGTTACTGGCCGGAGGGCCCACTGTGCTCACTGTCCACTTACCGGCCGGAGGGCCCACTGTGCTCACTGTCCAGTTACCGGCCGGAGGGCCCACTGTGCTCACTATCCAGTTACCGGCCGGAGGGCCCACTGTGCTCACTGTCCAGTTACCGGCCGGAGGGCTCACTGTGCTCCCTGTCCAGTTGAGTTCTAAAATCACAATCGGGTTCCCTTGTAGCTCATTGAACTCTGTTTCACATATTAAAAGGGCACCTGCCTGATTCAGCTGGAGTGCCATGATTTTTTCATTAGTTCATGCGACGTTGCTACCAAGAACAGCATTTATTGCCCATCCTGAGAAGGTGCCTACTTGAACTGCTGCAGTCCGCTTGTTGATTATGGTTTTTTGTAGCAGTTGTGTACAACTGAGCGGCTGGCTGGGCCCTTTCAGAGGGCAGTTAAGAGTCAACCACATCGCCGTATGTCTGGAGTCACATATAGACCAGGTAAGGACGACAAATTTCTTTCCCTAAAGGACATTAGTGAACCAGATGGGTTTTTATGATGATCTGGTAGTTTCATGGTCTATTACTGATTATTGGCTTTTTATTCCAGTTTTATTTAATTAACTGAATTAAAATTCTGCAGCTGCAGTGGTGGGATTTGAACTCGTGTCTCTGGATAATTAGCCCATTCCTCTGGATTACTAGCCAGTAACATAACCACTATTCTACCGTGCCCGTGGTGAGCTAGTGTTGGCCACACCATCAGTGGCAACGGGGCAGCGAGACACACCCACCATGTTTGGGGCATTGTCGCCCTGTTTCCACCCGGTGTTAGCCTGAAAATCTCTCCCATTGAGTCCGCAGCAACTCCAGAAAAGGAAACCTTGGCACTGACAAACCCTCACCTCCAACAATAAGTGTGCGGGGCTCATGAACTTCTTTGTCTCCGAGATTGAGACCGTCCGATCAGCTGGTTTGTGCTATCCTTACCCATTGTTGTGAGTAATGCTTGGGACTACAATTGGCCTTCGTGCCTGGGCCAGGAATTGGAAAAATCACTCCTGGGTCCTGCTGAAGATTCTTTTTCAATGATCTCTGCTGGAAACCGTGGCTGTTGGCAAGGACAGAATTAGAGCCATCTCCTTTCGTGGTCGAATAATCTACCAATGCTTACACTTTCAGAATGGCTACTGCAGCAAGGTACCAGAGAGTTACTGGAGCTGGTGAGAACCTGATCTCAGGGATTAAGGGAAGGAAAGCAAGAGAAAAGGTTTAAATTTAAATTTTAATCCATCGTGTTTATACTTACATGCCACAATCCTACATTTCAAAACATTACTTCAAAAGCAGAAAAGGCTGTTTATAAAACCACGTCAGGTAGTAAATGCACGGGTCTCGTCTGTCACTAGCCAGCAGCACAAGTAACTCGAACAGAGTTGTAGTCAACAGAAGAGAAACAGCATTAGGCTTTTAACTTAACCGCCACCAGTACATGCTTGTGTAATTGTAAGATACATTTATAGTGTTCCACCATTCTTTGATCTCCACTTAATGTGGGGACAGTTACAATTAGAATCAGAAAGCCTCACCCAGCTCCACCCAACTCATGGCTCCAACTCTGTCTGTGCCTACAGACCCTGCCTTTAATTTTCATCTGTATACATTCATGTAGACAGTTGTCAACACATTCTCAGGTCACCAGCAGCCATTCGTTTCCTTTAGTAGCACCAAAGGCACGCATCACTTCCACAATGCAGCAATGATATTAACTACAGTTACATTCAACACAAAAACAAAACACTGCGGATGCTGAAAATCTGAAATAGAAACAGAAAATGCTGGAAATCTCAGCAGGTCAGGCAGCATCTGTGGAGAGAGAAACAGAGTGAACATTTCAGGTCAATGATCTTTCGTCAGAACTGGAAAAGGTTAGAGATGTAACATGTTTTTCGAAAGTATAGAGGGAAAGGGGGAGGGGAGGAAAGAACAAAAGGGAAGGTCTGAGATAGGGTGGAAGGCAGGAGAGATTAAATGGCAAAAGGGACATTCAATATTGTGGAATCACACATCAATGCTGCATCCACCCTCTCCCTCCGAAGGGATAAAACTCTAACTCAAAAAGGGATCTGGTTTCCAAAGCACATGGCAACAGAAAAATAATATCAAGATATTGGACCAGAACAATATTCAGTGGCTGGGATAGATCAGTTCACAGATTTCAGTATTAGTTTTTGTTAGATCTCTTAATCTCCAATGAAATACGAACTCCGGTTGTAGTTTTAATGTAATTTTATTCTGGCAGCAGCAACAAGCTTCTGGCTTTAAACCAGGCCTTTGTCCTTCTGAGACCACATGGCCAAAATGGCTGTACTTATACCTGGTTCAATTTACAGAAAAGAACTCGCCTTCTTTGACCTTATTGGCTCATTTGATTGTCTGTTAACCTTTTAATTGGCTCGCTACCAAAGGTCCTAAAATGTCAAGTTGATTGATGACTTAATGCAACATGCTGAGTTTCACGTAGCAGCTTTGACTTGGGGTCTGTGAATTTTCACAGCCTGTCTGAATGCAGCCTGTTTGAATTCTCTATCAGTTTTGAAAGAAAGATTTGCATTTATATAACGCCATAATCTCAGGACATCCCAAAGCGCTTTACTCAGGTCCCAGATGCCCTGTTGCCCTCGCTGTGCTGTTATGGGCTCGAACTTTCAGCAACTTTGTGGGCAAAAGTGTGTTGAGCTGAAGGGCGCAGGGACAAGTCTAACTAACAGTGTACTAATGAATTACTTTTGAAGTGTAGTCACTGTTGTAATGTAGGAAATGTGGCAGCCAATTTCCACACAGCAAGCTGCCACAAATGAGCAAGTTCCCACAAACCATCATCATCATAGGCAGTCCCTCGAAATCGAGGAAGACTTGTTTCCACGCTAAAAGTGAGTTCTCAGGTGACTGTACAGTTCAATACGGGAATTACAGTCTCTGTCACAGGTGGGACAGACAGTCGTTGGAGGAAAGGGTGGGTGGGGAGTCTGGTTTGCCGCACGCTCCTTCCGCTGTCTGCGCTTGATTTCTGCATGTTCTCGGCGACGAGACTCAAGGTGCTCAGCGCCCTCCCGGATGCACTTCCTCCACTTAGGGCGGTCTTTGGCCAGGGACTTCCAGATGTCGGTGGGGATGTTGCACTTTATCAAGGAGGCTTTGAGGATGTACTTGAAACATTTCCTCTGCCCACCTGGGGCTCGCTTACAGTGTAGGAGTTGCGAGTAGAGCGCTTGCTTTGAGAGTCTTGTGTCTGGCATGCGGACAATGTGGCCAGCCAACAGAGCTGGTTGAGTGTGGTCAGTGCTTCAATGCTGGGGATGTTGGCCTGATCGAGGACATTAACGTTGCTGCGTCTATCCTCCCAGGGGATTTGCAGGATCTTGCGGAGACATCGTTGGTGGTATTTCTCCAACGATTTGAGGTGTCTACTGTATATGGTCCATGTTTCTGACCATACAGGAGGGCAGGTATCACTACAGCCCTGTAGATCATAAGCTTGGTGCCAGGTTTGAGGGCCTGATCTTCGAACACTCCCTTCCTCAGGCAACCGAAGGCTGCGCTGGCGCACTGGAGATGGTGTTGGACCTTGTCGTCGATGTCAAACAGCAATATATTACCAGATTTTTTAATGATGTTGATTGGTCAGGACACCAGGGAAAACTCTTCTACTCTTCTTCAAAATAGTATCTTTTATGACCACCTGAGAGAGCAGGCAGGGCCTCGGTTTAACACTTCATCCAAAGGACGGCAGCTCTGACAATGCAGCACTTCCTCCATACTGCACTGGAATGTCAGCCTAGATTGTTGTGCTCAAGTCTCTGGAGTGTGGCAACCCACAACCTTCAGACTCAGAAACGAGAGTCCTATCCACTGAGCCACAGCTGACACTGCTTTTGGAGTAGTTAAACCGCAATGCTCCAAATCTCTTTCTAAAAAATGCACCAAGTCTACAGACAATTGTTTGGTCACCTGTCCTAATATCTCCTTATGTGGCTCAGTGTTAAATCTTTTTATAAACGCTCCTGTGAAGCGCTTTGGAGCGTTTTCCTATCTTAATACACATTGTTGTTGACCAGGAGAATCCCAGACCCAATCCTTGGTCTGTGCTGATCGCAGACAGAGCAGCAGTTAGCATACTGCAACTAGCCTCAGTGCCCCTGGGCTAAAGCTACAGCTCCCTTCCCTGATTGTTACCTAGTGACTGCTACTGTATGATCATTGAAAAACAATCTTTAGCATTAGGTTCAGCTGTGATACGATCCACAGTCTGCTGATATTCATGCGTGAATGCCTTCATCGAAATAATAAGAAAAGCACTTTCAGACGAATTTATCTTTCCATTTGTGCACCAATAGTTAAAGAGCTTAATTTCAAGGGAACTTGCACGTGAAATATGGTCACATGAGCAAGGTGCTGGACAGCTGCTGGTGCCTGTGAACCACACCCTGAGCAATAGTCAGTGCGTTCAGGAGAAAAAAATTTGAGGAAGAAATAGAAACAAACTGCATATTAGTTGATTGCAAGTAGCTCTGGTAAGAAAGAGTGAGAGAGCGAGAGAGGCACATGTAAAGTCATGCAGTAAAGCATCCTGCTGAGGAACAAGTCAGAAAATGGAGAGTTGACAAAACCCAAGGCAGAAGCTTAAACCTTCCTTTGTTTGAATTTGTTCCATTGGGACCACATTTGCTAGGGTGAAAGGGGACTGCCATCTCTGACTGACCAATCTCTGTCCAGCAATTCCTTGGTTGGGCACTGGCCTCAGTTGCAACATTGGCACTCGTATTCTTTAAAATCAAGTTAAAGTATGCTAATCTTTTGAGATGATGGGGCCGAACTTGCCCCTTTCTATAAGGTCCGTGGCCATCTGAAAGCAACGGCTATGGTGCGGAATGGCCACCGAGTCTCCGCGGAGGGGCCGCCATTTAAAAATTGCCCTTCCTTAGGTTTGGAGGGGTGTAGGGGACCGCTCTGCCCATTTTCCACCTCAGTGTGCACGCGCCGACCCCTTACAGGCCGGCGGCAACCCCTTCCCAAAATTGCCCCTCGGGAAATTGCCCCTTTCCCAGAATTGCCCCCCGGGAGCGGCGCTGCCACCGATGGGTACCACTGACAGCTTTTGCCGTCGGTAACCTTTTTGTGGCTGGGCGGCACGGCCGCCTTAAAGGGCAGATGGCGCTGTCGGCGACACCGTGTTATTGTTTTTTGTCGGCCGACTGCCAGATCAGGCCAACAATTATAGCCGCGGGTTCGGCCGGGCCACCAATAGGCAGCCAGGCACCCCTTCTTGGGTGCTAGACCGCTGGCCCGGCCAAAATCCTCCCTGGTGGCCCAGTGATGCGCGAGTGCGATTACATCATCAGCGAGGAACTGATGACTGACAACGTTGGTCACTCTGCCCCGCCCCCACTTCCACCCCGATGATGTGGCCACTTTCGCCCGCTCCAAAAAAACACACGAAGAGCTGAATATCTCCGATTTGGCCACCCCAGGCATTGGGGCAGCCGGAACACCAAGAGCAGAACACTTTGGGCGATGGGTGACCTGTGTCGGGAGATGTGTGACCCGGTTTGGGCAGTGTGTGACTCGGTTTCGGTGGGTGTGACCCGGTTTGGGCGGTGGGTGACCTTTGACGGGCGGTGGGTGACCCCAGTTCGGGCGGTGGGTGACCTTGTTTGGGAGGTGGGTGATCCAGTTTGAGCGGTGGGTGTGACCTGGTTTGGGCGGTGGGTGACCCGGTTTGGGAGGTGGGTGATCCGGTTTGAGCGGTGGGTGTGACCTGGTTTGGGCGGTGGGTGACCAGGTTTGGGCGGTGGGTGACTCGGTTTGGGCGGTGGGTGTGACCCGGTTTGGGCGGTGGGTGTGACTTGGTTTGGGCAGTGGATGTGACCTGGTTTGGGCGGTGGGTGTGACCCGGTTTGGGCGGTGGGTGTGACCCAGTTTGGGCGGTGGGTGTGACCCAGTTTGGATGGTGGGTGACTCAGTTTGGGCGGTGGGTGTGACACGGTTTGGGCGGTGGGTGTGACCCAGTTTGGGCGGTGGGTGTGACCCAGTTTGGATGGTGGGTGACTCAGTTTGGGGGGTGGGTGTGACTTGGTTTGGGCAGTGGGTGTGACCCGGTTTGGGCGGTGGGTGTGACCCGGTTTGGGCGGTGGGTGTGACCCGGTTTGGGCGGTGGGTGTGACCCGGTTTGGGCGGTGGGTGTGACCCGGTTTGGGTGGTGGGTGTGACCCGGTTTGGACGGTGGGTGTGACCCGGTTTGGGCGGTGGGTGTGACTTGGTTTGGACGGTGGGTGTGACCCGGTTTGGGCGATGGGTGTGACCCGGTTTGGGCGGTGGGTGTGACCCGGTTTGGGCGGTGGGTGTGACTTGGTTTGGGCGGTGGGTGTGACCCGGTTTGGGCGATGGGTGTGACTCGGTTTGGGCGGTGGGTGTGACTCGGTTTGGACGGTGGGTGTGACTTGGTTTGGGCGGTGGGTGTGACCCGGTTTGGGCGGTGGGTGTGACCCGGTTTGGGCGGTGGGTGTGACCCGGTTTTGGCGGTGGGTGTGACTTGGTTTGGGCGGTGGGTGTGACCCGGTTTGGGCGCTGTGTGTGACCCGGTTTGGGCGGTGGGTGTGACCCGGTTTGGGCGGTGGGTGTGACTCGGTTTGGACGGTGGGTCTGACCCGGTTTGGACGGTGGGTGTGACTTGGTTTGGACGGTGGGTGTGACCCGGTTTGGGCGGTGGGTGTGACCCGGTTTGGACGGTGGGTCTGACTTGGTTTGGACGGTGGGTGTGACCCGGTTTGGGCGGTGGGTGTGACTTGGTTTCGGCAGAGGGTGTGACCCGGTTTGGGCGGTGGGTGTGACCCGGTTTGGGCGGTGGGTGTGACCCGGTTTGGGCGGTGGGTGTGACCCGGTTTGGGCGGTGGGTGTGACCCGGTTTGGGCGGTGGGTGTGACCCGGTTTGGGCGGTGGGTGTGACCCGGTTTGGGCGGTGGGTGTGACTTGGTTTGGGCAGTGGGTGTGACCCGGTTTGGGCGGTGGGTGTGACCCGGTTTGGACGGTGGGTGTGACCCGGTTTGGGCGGTGGGTGTGACTTGGTTTGGGCAGTGGGTGTGACCCGGTTTGGGCGGTGGGTGTGACCCGGTTTGGACGGTGGGTGTGACCCAGTTTGGGCGGTGGGTGTGACTTGGTTTGGGCGGTGGGTGTGACTTGGTTTGGGCAGTGGGTGTGACCCGGTTTGGGCGGTGGGTGTGACCCGGTTTGGACGGTGGGTGTGACTTGGTTTGGGCAGTGGGTGTGACCCGGTTTGGGCAGTGGGTGTGACCCGGTTTGGGTGGTGGGTGACCAGGTTTGGGCGGTGGGTGACTCGGTTTGGGCGGTGGGTGTGACCCGGTTTGGGTGGTGGGTGTGACCCGGTTTGGGCAGTGGGTGTGACCCAGTTTGGGCGGTGGGTGTGCCCCGGTTTGGGCGGTGCGTGTGACTTGGTTTGGGCAGTGGGTGTGACCCAGTTTGGGCGGTGGGTGTGAACCGGTTTGCACGGTGGGTGTGACTTGGTTTGGGCAGTGGATGTGTCCCGGTTTGGGCGGTGGGTGTGACCCGGTTTGGGCGGTGGGTGTGACCCGATTTGGACGGTGGGTGTGACCCGGTTTGGGCGGTGCGTGTGACTTGGTTTGGGCAGTGGGTGTGACCCACTTTGGGCGGTGGGTGTGACCCGGTTTGGACGGTGGGTGTGACTTGGTTTGGGCAGTGGATGTGACCCGGTTTGGGCGGTGGGTGTGACACGGTTTGGGCGGTGGGTGTGACCCAGTTTGGGCGGTGGGTGTGACCCAGTTTGGATGGTGGGTGACTCAGTTTGGAGGGTGGGTGTGACTTGGTTTGGGCAGTGGGTGTGACCCGGTTTGGGCGGTGGGTGTGACCCGGTTTGGGCGGTGGGTGTGACCCGGTTTGGACGGTGGGTGACTCGGTTTGGGGGGTGGGTGTGACTTGGTTTGGGCAGTGGGTGTGACCCAGTTTGGGCGGTGGGTGTGACCCGGTTTGGGCAGAGGATATGACCCGGTTTTGGCGGTGGGTGTGACAAGGTTTGGACGGTGGGTGTGACCCGGTTTGGGCGGTGTGTGATTCGGTTTGGGCAGTGGGTGTGACCCGGTTTGGGCGGTGGGTGTGACCCGGTTTGGGCGGTGGGTGTGACCCGGTTTGGACGGTGGGTGACTCGGTTTGGGGGGTGGGTGTGACTTGGTTTGGGCAGTGGGTGTGACCCGGTTTGGGCGGTGGGTGTGACCCGGTTTGGGCAGAGGATGTGACCCGGTTTGGGCGGTGGGTGTGACAAGGTTTGGGCGGTGGGTGTGACCCAGTTTGGACGGTGGGTGACTCGGTTTGGGCGGTGGGTGTGACTTGGTTTGGGCAGTGGGTGTGACCCGGTATGGGCGGTGGGTGTGACCCGGTTTGGGTGGTGGGTGTGACCCGGTTTGGGCGGTGGGTGTGACTTGGTTTGGACGGTGGGTGTGACCCGGTTTGGGCGATGGGTGTGACCCGGTTTGGGCGGTGGGTGTGACCCGGTTTGGGCGGTGGGAGTGACTTGGTTTGGGCAGTGGGTGTGACCCGGTTTGGACGGTGGGTGTGACTTGGTTTGGGCAGTGGGTGTGACCCGGTTTGGGTGGTGGGTGTGACTTGGTTTGGGCAGTGGGTGTGACCAGGTTTGGACGGTGGGTGTGACTTGGTTTGGGCGGTGGGTGTGACCCGGTTTGGACGGTGGGTGTGACCCGGTTTGGACGGTGGGTGTGACCCGGTTTGGGCGGTGGGTGTGACTTGGTTTGGGCGGTGGGTGTGACTTGGTTTGGGCAGTGGATGTGACCCGGTTTGGGCGGTGGGTGTGACCCGGTTTGGACGGTGGGTGTGACCCGGTTTGGACGGTGGGTGTGACCCGGTTTGGACGGTGGGTGTGACCCGGTTTGGACGGTGGGTGTGACCCGGTTTGGGCGGTGGGTGTGACTTGGTTTGGGCAGTGGATGTGACCCGGTTTGGGCGGTGGGTGTGACCCGGTTTGGGCGGTGGGTGTGACCCGGTTTGGGCGGTGGGTGTGACCCAGTTTGGGCGGTGGGTGTGACCCGGTTTGGACGGTGGGTGTGACTTAGTTTGGGCAGTGGGTGTGACCCGGTTTGGGCGGTGGGTGTGACCCGGTTTGGGCGGTGGGTGACTCGGTTTGGGCGGTGGGTGACCAGGTTTGGGCGGTGGGTGGCCCGGTTTGGGCGGTGGGTGTGACCTGGTTTGGGCGGTGGGTGACCAGGTTTGAGCAGTGGGTGACTCGGTTTGGGCGGTGGGTGTGACCCGGTTTGGGCGGTGGGTATGACTTGGTTTGGGTGGTGGATGTGACCCGGTTTGGGCGGTGAGTGACTCGGTTTGGACGGTGGGTGTGACCCGGTTTGGGCGGTGGGTGACTCTGTTTGGGCGGTGGGTGTCACTTGGTTTGGGCAGTGGGTGTGACCCGGTTTGGGCTCTGGGTTGACCCGGTTTGGGCGGTGGGTGTGACGCGGTTTGGACGGTGGGTGTGACTTGGTTTGGGCAGTGGGTGTGACCCGGTTTGGGCGGTGGGTGTGACCCGGTTTGGGCGGTGGGTGTGACCCGGTTTGGGCGGTGGGTGTGACCCGGTTTGGACGGTGGGTGTGACTTGGTTTGGGCAGTGGGTGTGACCCGGTTTGGGCGGTGGGTGTGACCCGGTTTGGGCGGTGGGTGTGACCCGGTTTGGGCAGTGGGTGTGACCCGGTTTGGACGGTGGGTGTGACCCGGTTTGGGCGGTGGGTGTGACTTGGTTTGGACGGTGGGTGTGACCCGGTTTGGGCGATGGGTGTGACCCGGTTTGGGCGGTGGGTGTGACCCGGTTTGGGCGGTGGGTGTGACTTGGTTTGGGCGGTGGGTGTGACCCGGTTTGGGCGATGGGTGTGACCCGGTTTGGGCGGTGGGTGTGACCCGGTTTGGGCGGTGGGTGTGACTCGGTTTGGACGGTGGGTCTGACCCGGTTTGGACGGTGGGTGTGACCCGGTTTGGACGGTGGGTGTGACTTGGTTTGGACGGTGGGTGTGACCCGGTTTGGGCGGTGGGTGTGACCCGGTTTGGACGGTGGGTCTGACTTGGTTTGGACGGTGGGTGTGACCCGGTTTGGGCGGTGGGTGTGACCCGGTTTGGGCGGTGGGTGTGACTTGGTTTCGGCAGAGGGTGTGACCCGGTTTGGGCGGTGGGTGTGACCCGGTTTGGGCGGTGGGTGTGACCCGGTTTGGGCGGTGGGTGTGACCCGGTTTGGGCGGTGGGTGTGACCTGGTTTGGACGGTGGGTGACTCGGTTAGGGCGGTGGGTGTGACTTGGTTTGGGCAGTGGGTGTGACCCGGTTTGGGCGGTGGGTGTGACCCGGTTTGGGCGGTGGGTGTGACCCGGTTTGGGCGGTTGGTGTGACCCGGTTTGGGCGGTGGGTGTGACCCGGTTTGGCCGGTGGGTGTGACCCGGTTTGGGCGGTGGGTGTGACCCGGTTTGGACGGTGGGTGTGACCCGGTTTGGACAGTGGGTGTGACCCGGTTTGGACTGTGGGTGTGACCCGGTTTGGGCGGTGGGTGTGACTTGGTTTGGGCAGTGGGTGTGACCCGGTTTGGGCGGTGGGTGTGACCCGGTTTGGACGGTGGGTGTGACTTGGTTTGGGCAGTGGGTGTGACCCGGTTTGGGCGGTGGGTGTGACCCGGTTTGGGCGGTGGGTGACTCGGTTTGGGCGGTGGGTGACCAGGTTTGGGCGGTGGGTGGCCCGGTTTGGGCGGTGGGTGTGACCTGGTTTGGGCGGTGGGTGTGACCCGGTTTGGGCGGTGGGTATGACTTGGTTTGGGTGGTGGATGTGAACCGGTTTGGGCGGTGGGTGACTCGGTTTGGACGGTGGGTGTGACTTGGTTTGGGCGGTGGGTGTGACCCGGTTTGGACGGTGGGTGTGACCCGGTTTGGGCGGTGGGTGTGACTTGGTTTGGATGGTGGGTGTGACTTGGTTTGGGCGGTGGGTGTGACCCGGTTTGGACGGTGGGTGTGACCCGGTTTGGGCGGTGGGTGTGACTTGGTTTGGACGGTGGGTGTGACCCGGTTTGGGCGATGGGTGTGACCCGGTTTGGGCGGTGGGTGTGACCCGGTTTGGGCGGTGGGTGTGACTTGGTTTGGGCGGTGGGTGTGACCCGGTTTGGGTGATGGGTGTGACCCGGTTTGGGCGGTGGGTGTGACCCGGTTTGGGCGGTGGGTGTGACTCGGTTTGGACGGTGGGTGTGACCCGGTTTGGACGGTGGGTGTGACCCGGTTTGGACGGTGGGTGTGACTTGGTTTGGACGGTGGGTGTGACCCGGTTTGGGCGGTGGGTGTGACCCGGTTTGGGCGGTGGGTGAGACTTGGTTTCGGCAGAGGGTGTGACCCGGTTTGGGCGGTGGGTGTGACCCGGTTTGGGCGGTGGGTGTGACCCGGTTTGGGCGGTGGGTGTGACCCGGTTTGGACGGTGGGTGACTCGGTTAGGGCGGTGGGTGTGACTTGGTTTGGGCAGTGGGTGTGACCCGGTTTGGGCGGTGGGTGTGACCCGGTTTGGGCGGTGTGTGTGACCCGGTTTGGATGGTGGGTGTGACCCGGTTTGGACAGTGGGTGTGACCCGGTTTGGACGGTGGGTGTGACCCGGTTTGGGCGGTGGGTGTGACTTGGTTTGGGCAGTGGGTGTGACCCGGTTTGGGCGGTGGGTGTGACCCGGTTTGGACGGTGGGTGTGACTTGGTTTGGGCAGTGGGTGTGACCCGGTTTGGGCAGTGGGTGTGACCCGGTTTGGGTGGTGGGTGACCAGGTTTGGGCGGTGGGTGACTCGGTTTGGGCGGTGGGTGTGACCCGGTTTGGGTGGTGGGTGTGACCCGTTTGGGCAGTGGGTGTGATCCGGTTTGGGCGGTGGGTGTGACCCAGTTTGGGCGGTGGGTGTGCCCCGGTTTGGGCGGTGCGTGTGACTTGGTTTGGGCAGTGGGTGTGACCCAGTTTGGGCGGTGGGTGTGAACCGGTTTGCACGGTGGGTGTGACTTGGTTTGGGCAGTGGATGTGTCCCGGTTTGGGCGGTGGGTGTGACCCGGTTTGGGCGGTGGGTGTGACCCGGTTTGGGCGGTGGGTGTGACCCGATTTGGACGGTGGGTGTGACCCGGTTTGGGCGGTGCGTGTGACTTGGTTTGGGCAGTGGGTGTGACCCACTTTGGGCGGTGGGTGTGACCCGGTTTGGACGGTGGGTGTGACTTGGTTTGGGCAGTGGATGTGACCCGGTTTGGGCGGTGGGTGTGACCCGGTTTGGGCGGTGGGTGTGACCCGGTTTGGGCGGTGGGTGTGACCCAGTTTGGACGGTGGGTGACTCGGTTAGGGCGGTGGGTGTGACTTGGTTTGGGCAGTGGGTGTGACCCGGTTAGGGCGGTGGGTGTGACTTGGTTTGGGCAGTGGGTGTGACCCGGTTTGGGCGGTGGGTGTGACCCGCTTTGTACGGTGGGTGTGACTTGGTTTGGGCAGTGGGTGTGACCCGGTTTGGGCGGTGGGTGTGACCCGGTTTGGGCGGTGGGTGTGACTTGGTTTGGACGGTGGGTGTGACCCGGTTTGGTTGGTGGGTGTGACCCGGTTTAGGCGGTGTGTGTGACTTGGTTTGGGCAGTGGGTGTGACCCGGTTTGGGCGGTGGGTGTGACCCGGTTTGGACGGTGGCTGTGACTTGGTTTGGGCAGTGGATGTGACCCGGTTTGGGCGGTGGGTGTGACCCGGTTTGGGCAGTGGGTGTGATCCGCTTCGGGCGGTGGGTGTGACCCGGTTTGGACGGTGGGTGTGACTCGGTTTGGGCGGTGGGTGTGACCCGGTTTGGGCGGTGGGTGACCCGGTTTGGGCGGTGGGTGTGACCCGGTTTGGACGGTGAGTGTGACTTGGTTTGGGCAGTGGTTGTGACCCGGTTTGGGCGGTGGGTGTGACCCGGTTTGGGCGGTGGGTGTGACCCGGTTTGGGCGGTGGGTGTGACCCGGTTTGGATGGTGGGTGTGACTTGGTTTGGGCAGTGGGTGTGACCCGGTTTGGGCGGTGGGTGTGACCCGGTTTGGGCGGTGGGTGTGACTTGGTTTGGACGGTGGGTGTGACCCGGTTTGGGCGATGGGTGTGACCCGGTTTGGGCGGTGGGTGTGACCCGGTGTGGGCGGTGGGTGTGACTTGGTTTGGGCTGTGGGTGTGACCCGGTTTGGATGGTGGGTGTGACTTGGTTTGGGCAGTGGGTGTGACCCGGTTTGGGCAGTGGGTGTGATCCGGTTCAGGCGGTGGGTGTGACCCGGTTTGGACGGTGGGTGTGACTTGCTTTGGGCGGTGGGTGTGACCCGGTTTGGGTGGTGGGTGTGACCCGGTTTGGGCAGTGGGTGTAATCCGGTTCGGGCGGTGGGTGTGACTCGGTTTGGACGGCGGGTGTGACCTGGTTTGGGCGGTGGGTGTGACCCGGTTTGGGCGGTGGGTGTGACTTGGTTTGGGCGGTGGGTGTGACCCGGTTTTGCCGGTGGGTGACACGGTTTGGGCGGTGGGTGTGACCCGGTTTGGACGGTGGGTGTGACTTGGTTTGGGCAGTCGTTGTGACCCGGTTTGGGCAGTGGGTGTGACCCGGTTTGGGCGGTGGGTGTGACCCGGTTTGGACGGTGGGTGTGACTTGGTTTGGGCAGTGGGTGTGACCCGGTTTGGGCGGTGGGTGTGACCCGGTTTGGGCGGTGGGTGTGACTTGGTTTGGACGGTGGGTGTGACCCGGTTTGGGCAATGGGTGTGACCCGGTTTGGGCGGTGGGTGTGACCCGGTTTGGGCGGTGGGTGTGACTTGGTTTCGACGGTGGGTGACTCGGTTAGGGCGGTGGGTGTGATCCGGTTTAGGCGGTGGGTGTGACCCGGTTTGGGCGGTGGGTGTGACCCGGTTTGGGCGGTGGGTGTGACCTGGTTTGGACGGTGGGTGTGACCCGGTTTGGGCGGTGGGTGTGACCTGGTTTGGACGGTGGGTGTGACTCGGTTAGGGCGGTGGGTGTGACTTGGTTTGGGCTCTGGGTTAACCCGGTTTGGGCTGTGGGTGTGACCCGGTTTGGGCTCTGGGTTGACCCGGTTTGGGCGGTGGGTGTGACCCGGTTTGGACGTTGGGTGTGACTTGGTTTGGGCAGTGGGTGTGACCCGGTTTGGGCGATGGGTGTGACCCGGTTTGGATGGTGGGTGTGACCCGGTTTGGGCGGTGGGTGTGACTTGGTTTGGACGGTGGGTGTGACCCGGTTTGGGCGATGGGTGTGACCCGGTTTGGGCGGTGGGTGTGACCCGGTTTGGGCGGTGGGTGTGACTTGGTTTGGGCGGTGGGTGTGACCCGGTTTGGGCGGTGGGTGTGACCCGGTTTGGGCGGTGGGTGTGACTCGGTTTGGACGGTGGGTGTGACCCGGTTTGGACGGTGCGTGTGACCCGGTTTGGACGGTGGGTGTGACTTGGTTTGTACGGTGGGTGTGACCCGGTTTGGGCGTTGGTTGTGACCCGGTTTGAACGGTGGGTCTGACTTGGTTTGGACGGTGGGTGTGACCCGGTTTGGGCGGTGGGTGTGACCCGGTTTGGGCGGTGGGTGTGACTTGGTTTCGGCAGAGGGTGTGACCCGGTTTGGGCGGTGGTTGTGACCCGGTTTGGGCGGTGGGTGTGACCCGGTTTGGGCGGTGGGTGTGACCCGGTTTGGACGGTGGGTGCCTCGGTTAGGGCGGTGGGTGTGACTTGGTTTGGACGGTGGGTGTGACCCGGTTTGGACAGTGGGTGTGACCCGGTTTGGACGGTGGGTGTGACCCGGTTTGGGCGGTGGGTGTGACTTGGTTTGGGCAGTGGGTGTGACCCGGTTTGGGCGGTGGGTGTGACCCGGTTTGGACGGTGGGTGTGATTTGGTCTGGGCAGTGGGTGTGACCCGGTTTGGGCAGTGGGTGTGACCCGGTTTGGGCGGTGGGTGACCAGGTTTGGGCGGTGGGTGACTCGGTTTGGGCGGTGGGTGTGACCCGGTTTGGGTGGTGGGTGTGACCCGGTTTGGGCAGTGGGTGTGATCCGGTTTGGGCGGTGGGTGTGACCCAGTTTGGGCGGTGGGTGTGCCCCGGTTTGGGCGGTGCGTGTGACTTGGTTTGGGCAGTGGGTGTGACCCGGTTTGGGCGGTGGGTGTGACCCGGTTTGCACGGTGGATGTGACTTGGTTTGGGCAGTGGATGTGTCCCGGTTTGGGCGGTGGGTGTGACCCGGTTTGGGCGGTGGGTGTGAGCCGGTTTGGGCGGTGGGTGTGACCCGGTTTGGACGGTGGGTGTGACCCGGTTTGGGCGGTGCGTGTGACTTGGTTTGGGCAGTGGGTGTGACCCGCTTTGGGCGGTGGGTGTGACCCGGTTTGGACGGTGGGTGTGACTTGGTTTGGGCAGTGGATGTGACCCGGTTTGGGCGGTGGGTGTGACCCGGTTTGGGCGGTGGGTGTGACCCGGTTTGGGCGGTGGGTGTGACCCAGTTTGGACGGTGGGTGACTCGGTTAGGGCGGTGGGTGTGACTTGGTTTGGGCAGTGGGTGTGACCCGGTTTGGGCGGTGGGTGTGACCCGGTTTGGGCGGTGGGTGTGACCCGGTTTGGACGGTGGGTGTGACTTGGTTTGGGCAGTGGGTATGACCCGGTTTGGGCGGTGGGTGTGACCCGGTTTGGGCGGTGGGTGTGACTTGGTTTGGACGGTGGGTGTGACCCGGTTTGGTTGGTGGGTGTGACCCGGTTTAGGCGGTGTGTGTGACTTGGTTTGGGCAGTGGGTGTGACCCGGTTTGGGCGGTGGGTGTGACCCGGTTTGGACGGTGGCTGTGACTTGGTTTGGGCAGTGGATGTGACCCGGTTTGGGCGGTGGGTGTGACCCGGTTTGGGCAGTGGGTGTGATCCGGTTCGGGCGGTGGGTGTGACCCGGTTTGGACGGTGGGTGTGACTCGGTTTGGGCGGTGGGTGTGACCCGGTTTGGGCGGTGGGTGACCCGGTTTGGGCGGTGGGTGTGACCCAGTTTGGGCGGTGGGTGTGACCCGGTTTGGACGGTGGGTGTGACTTAGTTTGGGCAGTGGGTGTGACCCGGTTTGGGCGGTGGGTGTGACCCGGTTTGGGCGGTGGGTGACTCGGTTTGGGCGGTGGGTGACCAGGTTGGGCGGTGGGTGGCCCGGTTTGGGCGGTGGGTGTGACCTGGTTTGGGCGGTGGGTGACCAGGTTTGAGCAGTGGGTGACTCGGTTTGGGCGGTGGGTGTGACCCGGTTTGGGCGGTGGGTATGACTTGGTTTGGGTGGTGGATGTGACCCGGTTTGGGCGGTGGGTGACTCGGTTTGGACGGTGGGTGTGACCCGGTTTGGGCGGTGGGTGACTCTGTTTGGGCGGTGGGTGTCACTTGGTTTGGGCAGTGGGTGTGACCCGGTTTGGGCTCTGGGTTGACCCGGTTTGGGCGGTGGGTGTGACGCGGTTTGGACGGTGGGTGTGACTTGGTTTGGGCAGTGGGTGTGACCCGGTTTGGGCGGTGGGTGTGACCCGGTTTGGGCGGTGGGTGTGACCCGGTTTGGGCGGTGGGTGTGACCCGGTTTGGACGGTGGGTGTGACTTGGTTTGGGCAGTGGGTGTGACCCGGTTTGGGCGGTGGGTGTGACCCGGTTTGGGCGGTGGGTGTGACCCGGTTTGGGCAGTGGGTGTGACCCGGTTTGGACGGTGGGTGTGACCCGGTTTGGGCGGTGGGTGTGACTTGGTTTGGACGGTGGGTGTGACCCGGTTTGGGCGATGGGTGTGACCCGGTTTGGGCGGTGGGTGTGACCCGGTTTGGGCGGTGGGTGTGACTTGGTTTGGGCGGTGGGTGTGACCCGGTTTGGGCGATGGGTGTGACCCGGTTTGGGCGGTGGGTGTGACCCGGTTTGGGCGGTGGGTGTGACTCGGTTTGGACGGTGGGTCTGACCCGGTTTGGACGGTGGGTGTGACCCGGTTTGGACGGTGGGTGTGACTTGGTTTGGACGGTGGGTGTGACCCGGTTTGGGCGGTGGGTGTGACCCGGTTTGGACGGTGGGTCTGACTTGGTTTGGACGGTGGGTGTGACCCGGTTTGGGCGGTGGGTGTGACCCGGTTTGGGCGGTGGGTGTGACTTGGTTTCGGCAGAGGGTGTGACCCGGTTTGGGCGGTGGGTGTGACCCGGTTTGGGCGGTGGGTGTGACCCGGTTTGGGCGGTGGGTGTGACCCGGTTTGGGCGGTGGGTGTGACCCGGTTTGGACGGTGGGTGACTCGGTTAGGGCGGTGGGTGTGACTTGGTTTGGGCAGTGGGTGTGACCCGGTTTGGGCGGTGGGTGTGACCCGGTTTGGGCGGTGGGTGTGACCCGGTTTGGGCGGTTGGTGTGACCCGGTTTGGGCGGTGGGTGTGACCCGGTTTGGCCGGTGGGTGTGACCCGGTTTGGGCGGTGGGTGTGACCCGGTTTGGACGGTGGGTGTGACCCGGTTTGGACAGTGGGTGTGACCCGGTTTGGACTGTGGGTGTGACCCGGTTTGGGCGGTGGGTGTGACTTGGTTTGGGCAGTGGGTGTGACCCGGTTTGGGCGGTGGGTGTGACCCGGTTTGGACGGTGGGTGTGACTTGGTTTGGGCAGTGGGTGTGACCCGGTTTGGGCGGTGGGTGTGACCCGGTTTGGGCGGTGGGTGACTCGGTTTGGGCGGTGGGTGACCAGGTTTGGGCGGTGGGTGGCCCGGTTTGGGCGGTGGGTGTGACCTGGTTTGGGCGGTGGGTGTGACCCGGTTTGGGCGGTGGGTATGACATGGTTTGGGTGGTGGATGTGAACCGGTTTGGGCGGTGGGTGACTCGGTTTGGACGGTGGGTGTGACTTGGTTTGGGCGGTGGGTGTGACCCGGTTTGGACGGTGGGTGTGACCCGGTTTGGGCGGTGGGTGTGACTTGGTTTGGATGGTGGGTGTGACTTGGTTTGGGCGGTGGGTGTGACCCGGTTTGGACGGTGGGTGTGACCCGGTTTGGGCGGTGGGTGTGACTTGGTTTGGACGGTGGGTGTGACCCGGTTTGGGCGATGGGTGTGACCCGGTTTGGGCGGTGGGTGTGACCCGGTTTGGGCGGTGGGTGTGACTTGGTTTGGGCGGTGGGTGTGACCCGGTTTGGGTGATGGGTGTGACCCGGTTTGGGCGGTGGGTGTGACCCGGTTTGGGCGGTGGGTGTGACTCGGTTTGGACGGTGGGTGTGACCCGGTTTGGACGGTGGGTGTGACCCGGTTTGGACGGTGGGTGTGACTTGGTTTGGACGGTGGGTGTGACCCGGTTTGGGCGGTGGGTGTGACCCGGTTTGGGCGGTGGGTGAGACTTGGTTTCGGCAGAGGGTGTGACCCGGTTTGGGCGGTGGGTGTGACCCGGTTTGGGCGGTGGGTGTGACCCGGTTTGGGCGGTGGGTGTGACCCGGTTTGGACGGTGGGTGACTCGGTTAGGGCGGTGGGTGTGACTTGGTTTGGGCAGTGGGTGTGACCCGGTTTGGGCGGTGGGTGTGACCCGGTTTGGGCGGTGGGTGTGACCCGGTTTGGATGGTGGGTGTGACCCGGTTTGGACAGTGGGTGTGACCCGGTTTGGACGGTGGGTGTGACCCGGTTTGGGCAGTGGGTGTGACTTGGTTTGGGCAGTGGGTGTGACCCGGTTTGGGCGGTGGGTGTGACCCGGTTTGGACGGTGGGTGTGACTTGGTTTGGGCAGTGGGTGTGACCCGGTTTGGGCAGTGGGTGTGACCCGGTTTGGGTGGTGGGTGACCAGGTTTGGGCGGTGGGTGACTCGGTTTGGGCGGTGGGTGTGACCCGGTTTGGGTGGTGGGTGTGACCCGTTTGGGCAGTGGGTGTGATCCGGTTTGGGCGGTGGGTGTGACCCAGTTTGGGCGGTGGGTGTGCCCCGGTTTGGGCGGTGCGTGTGACTTGGTTTGGGCAGTGGGTGTGACCCAGTTTGGGCGGTGGGTGTGAACCGGTTTGCACGGTGGGTGTGACTTGGTTTGGGCAGTGGATGTGTCCCGGTTTGGGCGGTGGGTGTGACCCGGTTTGGGCGGTGGGTGTGACCCGGTTTGGGCGGTGGGTGTGACCCGATTTGGATGGTGGGTGTGACCCGGTTTGGGCGGTGCGTGTGACTTGGTTTGGGCAGTGGGTGTGACCCACTTTGGGCGGTGGGTGTGACCCGGTTTGGACGGTGGGTGTGACTTGGTTTGGGCAGTGGATGTGACCCGGTTTGGGCGGTGGGTGTGACCCGGTTTGGGCGGTGGGTGTGACCCGGTTTGGGCGGTGGGTGTGACCCAGTTTGGACGGTGGGTGACTCGGTTAGGGCGGTGGGTGTGACTTGGTTTGGGCAGTGGGTGTGACCCGGTTAGGGCGGTGGGTGTGACTTGGTTTGGGCAGTGGGTGTGACCCGGTTTGGGCGGTGGGTGTGACCCGCTTTGTACGGTGGGTGTGACTTGGTTTGGGCAGTGGGTGTGACCCGGTTTGGGCGGTGGGTGTGACCCGGTTTGGGCGGTGGGTGTGACTTGGTTTGGACGGTGGGTGTGACCCGGTTTGGTTGGTGGGTGTGACCCGGTTTAGGCGGTGTGTGTGACTTGGTTTGGGCAGTGGGTGTGACCCGGTTTGGGCGGTGGGTGTGACCCGGTTTGGACGGTGGCTGTGACTTGGTTTGGGCAGTGGATGTGACCCGGTTTGGGCGGTGGGTGTGACCCGGTTTGGGCAGTGGGTGTGATCCGCTTCGGGCGGTGGGTGTGACCCGGTTTGGACGGTGGGTGTGACTCGGTTTGGGCGGTGGGTGTGACCCGGTTTGGGCGGTGGGTGACCCGGTTTGGGCGGTGGGTGTGACCCGGTTTGGACGGTGAGTGTGACTTGGTTTGGGCAGTGGTTGTGACCCGGTTTGGGCGGTGGGTGTGACCCGGTTTGGGCGGTGGGTGTGACCCGGTTTGGGCGGTGGGTGTGACCCGGTTTGGATGGTGGGTGTGACTTGGTTTGGGCAGTGGGTGTGACCCGGTTTGGGCGGTGGGTGTGACCCGGTTTGGGCGGTGGGTGTGACTTGGTTTGGACGGTGGGTGTGACCCGGTTTGGGCGATGGGTGTGACCCGGTTTGGGCGGTGGGTGTGACCCGGTGTGGGCGGTGGGTGTGACTTGGTTTGGGCTGTGGGTGTGACCCGGTTTGGATGGTGGGTGTGACTTGGTTTGGGCAGTGGGTGTGACCCGGTTTGGGCAGTGGGTGTGATCCGGTTCAGGCGGTGGGTGTGACCCGGTTTGGACGGTGGGTGTGACTTGCTTTGGGCGGTGGGTGTGACCCGGTTTGGGTGGTGGGTGTGACCCGGTTTGGGCAGTGGGTGTAATCCGGTTCGGGCGGTGGGTGTGACTCGGTTTGGACGGCGGGTGTGACCTGGTTTGGGCGGTGGGTGTGACCCGGTTTGGGCGGTGGGTGTGACTTGGTTTGGGCGGTGGGTGTGACCCGGTTTTGCCGGTGGGTGACACGGTTTGGGCGGTGGGTGTGACCCGGTTTGGACGGTGGGTGTGACTTGGTTTGGGCAGTCGTTGTGACCCGGTTTGGGCAGTGGGTGTGACCCGGTTTGGGCGGTGGGTGTGACCCGGTTTGGACGGTGGGTGTGACTTGGTTTGGGCAGTGGGTGTGACCCGGTTTGGGCGGTGGGTGTGACCCGGTTTGGGCGGTGGGTGTGACTTGGTTTGGACGGTGGGTGTGACCCGGTTTGGGCAATGGGTGTGACCCGGTTTGGGCGGTGGGTGTGACCCGGTTTGGGCGGTGGGTGTGACTTGGTTTCGACGGTGGGTGACTCGGTTAGGGCGGTGGGTGTGATCCGGTTTAGGCGGTGGGTGTGACCCGGTTTGGGCGGTGGGTGTGACCCGGTTTGGGCGGTGGGTGTGACCTGGTTTGGACGGTGGGTGTGACCCGGTTTGGGCGGTGGGTGTGACCTGGTTTGGACGGTGGGTGTGACTCGGTTAGGGCGGTGGGTGTGACTTGGTTTGGGCTCTGGGTTAACCCGGTTTGGGCTGTGGGTGTGACCCGGTTTGGGCTCTGGGTTGACCCGGTTTGGGCGGTGGGTGTGACCCGGTTTGGACGTTGGGTGTGACTTGGTTTGGGCAGTGGGTGTGACCCGGTTTGGGCGATGGGTGTGACCCGGTTTGGATGGTGGGTGTGACTTGGTTTGGGCAGTGGGTGTGACCCGGTTTGGGCGATGGGTGTGACCCGGTTTGGATGGTGGGTGTGACTTGGTTTGGACGGTGGGTGTGACCCGGTTTGGGCGGTGGGTGTGACCCGGTTTGGATGGTGGGTGTGACTTGGTTTGGGCGGTGGGTGTGACCCCGTTTGGACGGTGGGTGTGACCTGGTTTGGGCGGTGGGTGTGACTTGGTTTGGACGGTGGGTGTGACCCGGTTTGGGCGATGGGTGTGACCCGGTTTGGGCGGTGGGTGTGACCCGGTTTGGGCGGTGGGTGTGACTTGGTTTGGGCGGTGGGTGTGACCCGGTTTGGGCGATGGGTGTGACCCGGTTTGGGCGGTGGGTGTGACCCGGTTTGGGCGGTGGGTGTGACTCGGTTTGGACGGTGGGTGTGACCCGGTTTGGACGGTGCGTGTGACCCGGTTTGGACGGTGGGTGTGACTTGGTTTGGACGGTGGGTGTGACCCGGTTTGGGCGTTGGTTGTGACCCGGTTTGGACGGTGGGTCTGACTTGGTTTGGACGGTGGGTGTGACCCGGTTTGGGCGGTGGGTGTGACCCGGTTTGGGCGGTGGGTGTGACTTGGTTTCGGCAGAGGGTGTGACCCGGTTTGGGCGGTGGTTGTGACCCGGTTTGGGCGGTGGGTGTGACCCGGTTTGGGCGGTGGGTGTGACCCGGTTTGGACGGTGGGTGCCTCGGTTAGGGCGGTGGGTGTGACTTGGTTTGGACGGTGGGTGTGACCCGGTTTGGACAGTGGGTGTGACCCGGTTTGGACGGTGGGTGTGACCCGGTTTGGGCGGTGGGTGTGACTTGGTTTGGGCAGTGGGTGTGACCCGGTTTGGGCGGTGGGTGTGACCCGGTTTGGACGGTGGGTGTGATTTGGTCTGGGCAGTGGGTGTGACCCGGTTTGGGCAGTGGGTGTGACCCGGTTTGGGCGGTGGGTGACCAGGTTTGGGCGGTGGGTGACTCGGTTTGGGCGGTGGGTGTGACCCGGTTTGGGTGGTGGGTGTGACCCGGTTTGGGCAGTGGGTGTGATCCGGTTTGGGCGGTGGGTGTGACCCAGTTTGGGCGGTGGGTGTGCCCCGGTTTGGGCGGTGCGTGTGACTTGGTTTGGGCAGTGGGTGTGACCCGGTTTGGGCGGTGGGTGTGACCCGGTTTGCACGGTGGATGTGACTTGGTTTGGGCAGTGGATGTGTCCCGGTTTGGGCGGTGGGTGTGACCCGGTTTGGGCGGTGGGTGTGAGCCGGTTTGGGCGGTGGGTGTGACCCGGTTTGGACGGTGGGTGTGACCCGGTTTGGGCGGTGCGTGTGACTTGGTTTGGGCAGTGGGTGTGACCCGCTTTGGGCGGTGGGTGTGACCCGGTTTGGACGGTGGGTGTGACTTGGTTTGGGCAGTGGATGTGACCCGGTTTGGGCGGTGGGTGTGACCCGGTTTGGGCGGTGGGTGTGACCCGGTTTGGGCGGTGGGTGTGACCCAGTTTGGACGGTGGGTGACTCGGTTAGGGCGGTGGGTGTGACTTGGTTTGGGCAGTGGGTGTGACCCGGTTTGGGCGGTGGGTGTGACCCGGTTTGGGCGGTGGGTGTGACCCGGTTTGGACGGTGGGTGTGACTTGGTTTGGGCAGTGGGTATGACCCGGTTTGGGCGGTGGGTGTGACCCGGTTTGGTTGGTGGGTGTGACCCGGTTTAGGCGGTGTGTGTGACTTGGTTTGGGCAGTGGGTGTGACCCGGTTTGGGCGGTGGGTGTGACCCGGTTTGGACGGTGGCTGTGACTTGGTTTGGGCAGTGGATGTGACCCGGTTTGGGCGGTGGGTGTGACCCGGTTTGGGCAGTGGGTGTGATCCGGTTCGGGCGGTGGGTGTGACCCGGTTTGGACGGTGGGTGTGACTCGGTTTGGGCGGTGGGTGTGACCCGGTTTGGGCGGTGGGTGACCCGGTTTGGGCGGTGGGTGTGACCCGGTTTGGACGGTGGGTGTGACTTGGTTTGGGCAGTGGTTGTGACCCGGTTTGGGCGGTGGGTGTGACCCGGTTTGGGCGGTGGGTGTGACCCGGTTTGGGCGGTGGGTGTGACCCGGTTTGGGCGGTGGGTGTGACCCGGTTTGGATGGTGGGTGTGACTTGGTTTGGGCAGTGGGTGTGACCCGGTTTGGGCGGTGGGTGTGACCCGGTTTGGGCGGTGGGTGTGACTTGGTTTGGACGGTGGGTGTGACCCGGTTTGGGCGATGGGTGTGACCCGGTTTGGGCGGTGGGTGTGACCCGGTGTGGGCGGTGGGTGTGACTTGGTTTGGGCTGTGGGTGTGACCCGGTTTGGATGGTGGGTGTGACTTGGTTTGGGCAGTGGGTGTGACCCGGTTTGGGCAGTGGGTGTGATCCGGTTCGGGCGGTGGGTGTGACTCGGTTTGGACGGCGGGTGTGACCTGGTTTGGGCGGTGCGTGTGACCCGGTTTGGGCGGTGGGTGTGACTTGGTTTGGGCGGTGGGCGTGACCCGGTTTGGGCGGTGGGTGTGACCCGGTTTGGGCGGTGGGTGTGACCCAGTTTGGGCGGTGGGTGACCCGGTTTGGGCGGTGGGTGTGACGCGGTTTGGGCGGTGGGTGTGACCCGGTTTGGGCGGTGGGTGTCACCCGGTTTGGACGGTGGGTGTGACTTGGTTTGGGCAGTGGGTGTGACCCGGTTTGGGCGGTGGGTGTGACCCGGTTTGGCCGGTGGGTGTGACTTGGTTTGGACGGTGGGTGTGACCCGGTTTGGGCAATGGGTGTGACCCGGTTTGGGCGGTGGGTGTGACCCGGTTTGGGCGGTGGGTGTGACTTGGTTTCGACGGTGGGTGTAACCCGGTTTAGGCGGTGGGTGTGACCCGGTTTGGGCGGTGAGTGTGACCCGGTTTGGGCGGTGGGTGTGACCTGGTTTGGACGGTGGGTGACTCAGTTAGGGCGGTGGGTGTGACTTGGTTTGGGCAGTGGGAGTGACCCGGTTTGGTCGGTGCGTGTGACCCGGTTTGGGCAGTGGGTGTGTCCCGGTTTGGACGGTGGGTGTGACCCGGTTTGGACGGTGGGTGTGACTTGGTTTGGGCAGTGTTTGTGACCCGGTTTGGGCGGTGGGTGTGACCCGGTTTGGGCGGTGGGTGTGACCCGGTTTGGGCGGTGGGTGTGACCCGGTTTGGATGGTGGGTGTGACTTGGTTTGGGCAGTGGGTGTGACCCGGTTTGGGCGGTGGGTGTGACCCGGTTTGGGCGGTGGGTGTGACTTGGTTTGGACGGTGGGTGTGACCCGGTTTGGGCGATGGGTGTGACCCGGTTTGGGCGGTGGGTGTGACCCGGTGTGGGCGGTGGGTGTGACTTGGTTTGGGCTGTGGGTGTGACCCGGTTTGGATGGTGGGTGTGACTTGGTTTGGGCAGTGGGTGTGACCCGGTTTGGGCAGTGGGTGTGATCCGGTTCGGGCGGTGGGTGTGACTCGGTTTGGACGGCGGGTGTGACCTGGTTTGGGCGGTGCGTGTGACCCGGTTTGGGCGGTGGGTGTGACTTGGTTTGGGCGGTGGGCGTGACCCGGTTTGGGCGGTGGGTGTGACCCGGTTTGGGCGGTGGGTGTGACCCAGTTTGGGCGGTGGGTGACCCGGTTTGGGCGGTGGGTGTGACGCGGTTTGGGCGGTGGGTGTGACCCGGTTTGGGCGGTGGGTGTCACCCGGTTTGGACGGTGGGTGTGACTTGGTTTGGGCAGTGGGTGTGACCCGGTTTGGGCGGTGGGTGTGACCCGGTTTGGGCGGTGGGTGTGACTTGGTTTGGACGGTGGGTGTGACCCGGTTTGGGCAATGGGTGTGACCCGGTTTGGGCGGTGGGTGTGACCCGGTTTGGGCTGTGGGTGTGACTTGGTTTCGACGGTGGGTGTAACCCGGTTTAGGCGGTGGGTGTGACCCGGTTTGGGCGGTGAGTGTGACCCGGTTTGGGCGGTGGATGTGACCTGGTTTGGACGGTGGGTGACTCAGTTAGGGCGGTGGGTGTGACTTGGTTTGGGCAGTGGGAGTGACCCGGTTTGGTCGGTGCGTGTGACCCGGTTTGGGCGGTGGGTGTGTCCCGGTTTGGACGGTGGGTGTGACCCGGTTTGGACAGTGGGTGTGACTTGGTTTGGGCAGTGGGTGTGACCCGGTTTGGGCGGTGGGTGTGACCCGGTTTGGCCGGTGGGTGTGACTTGGTTTGGGCAGTGGGTGTGACCCGGTTTGGGCGGTGGGTGTGACCCGGTTTGGGCGGTGGGTGTGACCCGGTTTGGGTGGTGGGTGTGACCCGGTTTGGGCGGTGGGTGTGACCCGGTTTGGGCGGTGGGTGACCAGGTTTGGGCGGTGGGTGACTCGGTTTGGGCGGTGGGTGTGACCCGGTTTGGGTGCTGGGTGTGACCCGGTTTGGGCAGTGGGTGTGATCCGGTTTGGGCATTGGGTGTGACCCGGTTTGGGCGGTGGGTGTGACCCGGTTTGGGCGGTGGGTGTGACCCGGTTTGGACGGTGGGTGTGACCCGGTTTGGGCGGTGGGTGTGACTTGGTTTGGGCAGTGGATGTGACCCGGTTTGGGCGGTGGGTGTGACCCGGTTTGGGCGGTGGGTGTGACCCGGTTTGGGCGGTGGGTGTTACCCGGTTTGGACGGTGGGTGTGACCCGGTTTGGGCGGTGGGTGTGACTTGGTTTGGGCAGTGGGTGTGACCCGGTTTGGGAGGTGGGTGTGACCCGGTTTGGGTGGTGGGTGACTCGGTTTGGGCGGTGGGTGACCAGTTTTGAGCGGTGCGTGGCCCGGTTTCGGCGGTGGGTGTGTCCTGGTTTGGGCGGTGGGTGACCAGGTTTGGGCGGTGGGTGACTCGGTTTGGGCGGTGGGTGTGAGCCAGTTTGGGGGGTGGGTGTGACTTGGTTTGGGTAGTGGATGTGACCTGGTTTGGGCGGTGGGTGTGACCCGGTTTGGGCGGTGGGTGTGACCCGGTTTGGGCGGTGGGTGTGATCCGGTTTGGACGGTGGGTGTGACCCAGTTTGGACGGTGGGTGACTCGGTTAGGGCGGTGGGTGTGACTTGGTTTGGGCAGTGGGTGTGACCCGGTTTGGGCGGTGGGTGTGACCCGGTTTGGGCGGTGGGTGTGACCCGGTTTGGACGGTGGGTGTGACTTGGTTTGGGCAGTGGGTATGACCCGGTTTGGGCGGTGGGTGTGACCCGGTTTGGGCGGTGGGTGTGACTTGGTTTGGACGGTGGGTGTGACCCGGTTTGGTTGGTGGGTGTGACCCGGTTTAGGCGGTGTGTGTGACTTGGTTTGGGCAGTGGGTGTGACCCGGTTTGGGCGGTGGGTGTGACCCGGTTTGGACGGTGGCTGTGACTTGGTTTGGGCAGTGGATGTGACCCGGTTTGGGCGGTGGGTGTGACCCGGTTTGGGCAGTGGGTGTGATCCGGTTCGGGCGGTGGGTGTGACCCGGTTTGGACGGTGGGTGTGACTCGGTTTGGGCGGTGGGTGTGACCCGGTTTGGGCGGTGGGTGACCCGGTTTGGGCGGTGGGTGTGACCCGGTTTGGACGGTGGGTGTGACTTGGTTTGGGCAGTGGTTGTGACCCGGTTTGGGCGGTGGGTGTGACCCGGTTTGGGCGGTGGGTGTGACCCGGTTTGGGCGGTGGGTGTGACCCGGTTTGGATGGTGGGTGTGACTTGGTTTGGGCAGTGGGTGTGACCCGGTTTGGGCGGTGGGTGTGACCCGGTTTGGGCGGTGGGTGTGACTTGGTTTGGACGGTGGGTGTGACCCGGTTTGGGCGATGGGTGTGACCCGGTTTGGGCGGTGGGTGTGACCCGGTGTGGGCGGTGGGTGTGACTTGGTTTGGGCTGTGGGTGTGACCCGGTTTGGATGGTGGGTGTGACTTGGTTTGGGCAGTGGGTGTGACCCGGTTTGGGCAGTGGGTGTGATCCGGTTCGGGCGGTGGGTGTGACTCGGTTTGGACGGCGGGTGTGACCTGGTTTGGGCGGTGCGTGTGACCCGGTTTGGGCGGTGGGTGTGACTTGGTTTGGGCGGTGGGCGTGACCCGGTTTGGGCGGTGGGTGTGACCCGGTTTGGGCGGTGGGTGTGACCCAGTTTGGGCGGTGGGTGACCCGGTTTGGGCGGTGGGTGTGACGCGGTTTGGGCGGTGGGTGTGACCCGGTTTGGGCGGTGGGTGTCACCCGGTTTGGACGGTGGGTGTGACTTGGTTTGGGCAGTGGGTGTGACCCGGTTTGGGCGGTGGGTGTGACCCGGTTTGGGCGGTGGGTGTGACTTGGTTTGGACGGTGGGTGTGACCCGGTTTGGGCAATGGGTGTGACCCGGTTTGGGCGGTGGGTGTGACCCGGTTTGGGCGGTGGGTGTGACTTGGTTTCGACGGTGGGTGTAACCCGGTTTAGGCGGTGGGTGTGACCCGGTTTGGGCGGTGAGTGTGACCCGGTTTGGGCGGTGGGTGTGACCTGGTTTGGACGGTGGGTGACTCAGTTAGGGCGGTGGGTGTGACTTGGTTTGGGCAGTGGGAGTGACCCGGTTTGGTCGGTGCGTGTGACCCGGTTTGGGCGGTGGGTGTGTCCCGGTTTGGACGGTGGGTGTGACCCGGTTTGGACAGTGGGTGTGACTTGGTTTGGGCAGTGGGTGTGACCCGGTTTGGGCGGTGGGTGTGACCCGGTTTGGCCGGTGGGTGTCACTTGGTTTGGGCAGTGGGTCTGACCCGGTTTGGGCGGTGGGTGTGACCCGGTTTGGGCGGTGGGTGTGACCCGGTTTGGGTGGTGGGTGTGACCCGGTTTGGGCGGTGGGTGTGACCCGGTTTGGGCGGTGGGTGACCAGGTTTGGGCGGTGGGTGACTCGGTTTGGGCGGTGGGTGTGACCCGGTTTGGGTGCTGGGTGTGACCCGGTTTGGGCAGTGGGTGTGATCCGGTTTGGGCATTGGGTGTGACCCGGTTTGGGCGGTGGGTGTGACCCGGTTTGGGCGGTGGGTGTGACCCGGTTTGGACGGTGGGTGTGACCCGGTTTGGGCGGTGGGTGTGACTTGGTTTGGGCAGTGGATGTGACCCGGTTTGGGCGGTGGGTGTGACCCGGTTTGGGCGGTGGGTGTGACCCGGTTTGGGCGGTGGGTGTTACCCGGTTTGGACGGTGGGTGTGACCCGGTTTGGGCGGTGGGTGTGACTTGGTTTGGGCAGTGGGTGTGACCCGGTTTGGGAGGTGGGTGTGACCCGGTTTGGGTGGTGGGTGACTCGGTTTGGGCGGTGGGTGACCAGTTTTGAGCGGTGCGTGGCCCGGTTTCGGCGGTGGGTGTGTCCTGGTTTGGGCGGTGGGTGACCAGGTTTGGGCGGTGGGTGACTCGGTTTGGGCGGTGGGTGTGAGCCAGTTTGGGCGGTGGGTGTGACTTGGTTTGGGTAGTGGATGTGACCTGGTTTGGGCGGTGGGTGTGACCCGGTTTGGGCGGTGGGTGTGACCCGGTTTGGACGGTGGGTGTGATCCGGTTTGGACCGCGGGTCTGACCCGGTTTGGACGGTGGGTGTGACCCGGTTTGGACGGTGGGTGTGACCCGGTTTGGGCGGTGGGTGTGACCCGGTTAGGGCGGTGGGTGTGACCCGGTTTGGACGGTGGGTCTGACCCGGTTTGGACGGTGGGTGTGACCCGGTTTGGACGGTGGGTGTGACCCGGTTTGGGCGGTGGGTGTGACCCGGTTTGGGCAGTGGGTGTGACCCGGTTTGGGCGGTGGGACTGACTTGGTTTGGACGGTGGGTGTGACTTAGTTTGGACGGTGGGTGTGACCCGGTTTGGGCGGTGGGTGTGACCCGGTTTGGATGGTGGGTGTGACTTGGTTTGGGCAGTGGATGTGACCCGGTTTGGGCGGTGGGTGTGACCCGGTTTGGGCGGTGGGTGTGACCCTGTTTGGACAGTGGGTGATTTGGTTTGGGCGGTGGGTGTCACTTGGTTTGGGCGGTGGGTGTGACCCGGTTTGGGCGGTGGGTGTGACCCGGCTTGGGCGGTGGGTGTGACTTGGTTTGGACGGTGGGTGTGACCCGGTTTGGGCAATGGGTGTGACCCGGTTTGGACGGTGGGTGTGACCCGGTTTGGACGGTAGCTGTGACTTAGTTTGGGCAGTGGCTGTGACCCGGTTTGGGCGGTGGGTGTGACCCGGTTTGGGCGGTGGGTGTGACCCGGTTTGGGCGGTGGGTGTGTCCCGGTTTGGACGGTGGGTGACTCGGTTTGGGCGGTGGGTGTGACTTGGTTTGGGCAGTGGGTGTGACCCGGTTTGGGCGGTGGGTGTGACCCGGTTTGGGCGGTTGGTGTGCCTTGGTTTGGGCAGTGGGTGTGACCCGGTTTGGGCGGTGGGTGTGACCCGGTTTTGGCGGTGGGTGTGGCTTGGTTTGGACGGTGGGTGTGACTTGGTTTGGGCAGTGGGTGTGACCCGGTTTGAGCGGTGGGTGTGACCCGGTTTGGGCGGTGGGTTTGACACGGTTTGGACGATGGGTGTGACCCGGTTTGGGCGTTGGGAGTGACCCGGTTTGGGCGGTGGGTGTGACCCGGTTTGCACGGTGGGTGACTCGGTTTGGGCGGTGGGTGTGACCCGGTTTGGGCGGTGGGTGTGACCCGGTTTGGGCGGTGGGTGTGACCCGGTTTGGGCAGTGGGTGTGACCCGGTTTGGACGGTGGGTGTGACCCGGTTTAGTCGGTAGCTGTGACTTGGTTTGGGCAGTGGCTGTGACCCGGTTTGGGCGGTGGGTGTGACCCGGTTTGGGCGGTGGGTGTGACCCGGTTTGGACAGTGGGTGTGACTTGGTTTGGGCAGTGGATGTGACCCGGTTTGGGCGGTGGGTGTGACCCGGTTTGGGCGGTGGGTGTGACCCGGTTTGGACAGTGGGTGACTTGGTTTGGGCGGTGGGTGTGACTTGGTTTGGGCGGTGGGTGTGACCCGGTTTGGGCGGTGGGTGTGACCCGGTTTGGGCGGTGGGTGTGACTTGGTTTGGACGGTGGGTGTGACCCGGTTTGGGCAATGGGTATGACCCGGTTTGGACGGTGGGTGTGACCCGGTTTGGGCGGTGGGTGCGACTTGGTTTGGGCGGTGGGTGTGACTCGGTTTGGGCGGTGGGTGACTCGGTTTGGGCGGTGGGTGTGACCCGGTTTGGGCGGTGGGTGTGACCCGGTTTGGGCGGTGGGTGTGACCCGGTTTGGGCGGTGGGTGTGACCCGGTTTGGGCGGTGGGTGTGACCCGGTTTGGGCGGTGAGTGTGACCCGGTTTGGGCGGTGGTTGACCAGGTTTGGGCGGTGGGTGACTCGGTTTGGGCGGTGGGTGTGACCCGGTTTGGGTGGTGGGTGTGACCCGGTTTGGAAAGTGGGTGTGATCCGGTTTGGGCGGTGGGTGTGACCCGGTTTGGGCGGTGGTTGTGACCCGGTTTGGGCGGTGCGTGTGACTTGGTTTGGGCAGTGGGTGTGACCTGGTTTGGGCGGTGGGTGTGACCCGGTTTGGACGGTGGGTGTGACTTGGTTTGGGCAGTGGATGTGACCCGGTTTGGGCGGTGGGTGTGACCCGGTTTGGGTGGTGGGTGTGACCCGGTTTGTGCGGTGGGTGTGACCCGGTTTGGACGGTGGGTGTGATCCGGTTTGGGCAGTGGTTGTGACCCGGTTTGGGCGGTGGCTGTGACCCGATTTGGACGGTGGGTGTGACTTGGTTTGGGCAGTGGATGTGACCCGGTTTGGGCGGTGGGTGTGACCCGGTTTGGGCGGTGAGTGTGACCCGGTTTGGGCGGTGGGTGACCAGGTTTGGGCGGTGGGTGACTCGGTTTGGGCGGTGGGTGTGACTTGGTTTGGGCAGTGGATGTGACCCGGTTTGGGCGGTGGGTGTGACCCGGTTTGGGTGGTGGTTGTGACCCGGTTTGGGCGGTGCGTGTGACTTGGTTTGGGCAGTGGGTGTGACCCGGTTTGGACGGTGGGTGTGACTTGGTTTGGGCAGTGGGTGTGACCCGGTTTGGACGGTGGGTGTGACTTGATTTGGGCTGTGGATGTGACCCGGTTTGGGCGGTGGGTGTGACCAGGTTTGGGCGGTGGGTGTGACACGGTTTGGGCGGTGGGTGTGACCCGGTTTGGGCGGTGGGTGTGACCCGGTTTGGACGGTGGGTGACGCTGTTTGGGCGATGGGTGTGACTTGGTTTGGGCAGTGGGTGTGACCCGGTTTGGGCGGTGGGTGATTCAGTTTGGGCGGTGGATGTGACCCGGTTTGAATAGTGGGTGTGACTTGGTTTGGACGGTGGGTGTGACTTGGTTTGGACGGTGGGTGTGACCCGGTTTGGGCGGTGGGTGTGACCCGGTTTGGACGGTGGGTGTGACTTGGTTTGGACGGTGGGTGTGAGCCGGTTTGGACGGTGGGTGTGACTTGGTTTGGACGGTGGGTGTGACCCAGTTTGGGCGGTGGGTGTGACTTGGTTTGGGCAGTGGGTGTGACCCGGTTTGGGCGGTGTGTGTGACCCGGTTTGGGCGGTGGGTGTGTCCTGGTTTGGGCGGTGGGTGACCAGGTTTGGGCGGTGGGTGACTCGGTTTGGGCGGTGGGTGTGACCCGCTTTGGGCGGTAGGTGTGACTCGGTTTGGGCGGTGGGTGTGACCCGGTTTGGGCGGTGGGTGTGACCTGGCTTGGGCGGTGGATGTGACCCGGTTTGGGCGGTGGGTGTGACCCGGTTTGGGCGGTGGGTGTGACCCGGTTTGGGCTGTGGATGTGACCCGGTTTGGGCGGTGGGTGTGACCAGGTTTGGGCGGTGGGTGTGACACGGTTTGGGCGGTGGGTGTGACCCGGTTTGGGCGGTGGGTGATTCGGTTTGGGCGGTGGATGTGACCCGGTTTGAATAGTGGGTGTGACTTGGTTTGGACGGTGGGTGTGACTTGGTTTGGACGGTGGGTGTGACTTGGTTTGGACGGCGGGTGTGACCCGGTTTGGACGGTGGGTGTGACCCGGTTTGGACGGTGGGTGTGACCCGGTTTGGACGGTGGGTGTGACTTGGTTTGGACGGTGGGTGTGAGCCGGTTTGGTCGGTGGGTGTGACTTGGTTTGGATGGTGGGTGTGAGCCGGTTTGGTCGGTGGGTGTGACTTGGTTTGGGCAGTGGGTGTTACCCGGTTTGGGTGGTGGGTGTGACCCGGTTTGGGCGGTGGGTGTGACCCGGTTTGGACGGTGGGTGTGACCCGGTTTGGGCGGTGGGTGTGACCCAGTTTGGGCGGTGGGTGTGACTTGGTTTGGGCAGTGGGAGTGACCCGGTTTGGGTGGTGGGTGTGACCCGGTTTGGGCGGTGGGTGTGACCCGGTTTGGACGGTGGGTGTGACCCGGTTTGGGCGGTGGGTGTGACCCGGTTTGGGCGGTGGGTGTGACTTGGTTTGGGCAGTGGGTGTGACCCGGTTTGGGCGGTGGGTGTGACCCGGTTTGGGCGGTGGGTGTGACCCGCTTTGGGCAGTGGGTGTGACTTGGTTTGGGTAGTGGATGTGACCCGGTTTGGGCGGTGGGTGTGACACGGTTTGGGCGGTGGGTGTGACCCGGTTTGGGCGGTAGGTGTGACCCAGTTTGGACGGTGGGTGACGCTGTTTGGGCGGTGGGTGTGACTTGGTTTGGGCAGTGGGTGTGACCCGGTTTGGGCGGTGGGTGATTCGGTTTGGGCGGTGGATGTGACCCGGTTTGAATAGTGGGTGTGACTTGGTTTGGACGGTGGGTGTGACCCGGTTTGGACGGTGGGTGTGACCCGGTTTGGACGGTGGGTGTGACTTGGTTTGGACGGTGGGTGTGACCCGGTTTGGACGGTGGGTGACTCGGTTTGGGCGGTGGGTGTGACCCGGTTTGGGTGGTGGGTGTGACCCGGTTTTGAAAGTGGGTGTGATCCGGTTTGGGCGGTGGGTGTGACCCGGTTTGGGCGGTGGTTGTGACCCGGTTTGGGCGGTGCGTGTGACTTGGTTTGGGCAGTGGGTGTGACCCGGTTTGGGAGGTGGGTGTGACCCGGTTTGGACGGTGGGTGTGACTTGGTTTGGGCAGTGGATGTGACCCGGTTTGGGCGGTGGGTGTGACCCGGTTTGGGTGGTGGGTGTGACCCGGTTTGTGCGGTGGGTGTGACCCGGTTTGGACGGTGGGTGTGATCCGGTTTGGGCAGTGGTTGTGACCCGGTTTGGGCGGTGGCTGTGACCCGATTTGGACGGTGGGTGTGACTTGGTTTGGGCAGTGGATGTGACCCGGTTTGGGCGGTGGGTGTGACCCGGTTTGGGCGGTGAGTGTGACCCGGTTTGGGCGGTGGGTGACCAGGTTTGGGCGGTGGGTGACCAGGTTTGGGCGGTGGGTGTGATCCGGTTTGGACGGTGGGTCTGACCCGGTTTGGACGGTGGGTGTGACCCGGTTTGGACGGTGGGTGTGACCCGGTTTGGGCGGTGGGTGTGACCCGGTTAGGGCGGTGGGTGTGACCCGGTTTGGACGGTGGGTCTGACCCGGTTTGGACGGTGGGTGTGACCCGGTTTGGACGGTGGGTGTGACCCGGTTTGGGCGGTGGGTGTGACCCGGTTTGGGCAGTGGGTGTGACCCGGTTTGGGCGGTGGGACTGACTTGGTTTGGACGGTGGGTGTGACTTAGTTTGGACGGTGGGTGTGACCCGGTTTGGGCGGTGGGTGTGACCCGGTTTGGATGGTGGGTGTGACTTGGTTTGGGCAGTGGATGTGACCCGGTTTGGGCGGTGGGTGTGACCCGGTTTGGGCGGTGGGTGTGACCCTGTTTGGACAGTGGGTGATTTGGTTTGGGCGGTGGGTGTCACTTGGTTTGGGCGGTGGGTGTGACCCGGTTTGGGCGGTGGGTGTGACCCGGCTTGGGCGGTGGGTGTGACTTGGTTTGGACGGTGGGTGTGACCCGGTTTGGGCAATGGGTGTGACCCGGTTTGGACGGTGGGTGTGACCCGGTTTGGACGGTAGCTGTGACTTAGTTTGGGCAGTGGCTGTGACCCGGTTTGGGCGGTGGGTGTGACCCGGTTTGGGCGGTGGGTGTGACCCGGTTTGGGCGGTGGGTGTGTCCCGGTTTGGACGGTGGGTGACTCGGTTTGGGCGGTGGGTGTGACTTGGTTTGGGCAGTGGGTGTGACCCGGTTTGGGCGGTGGGTGTGACCCGGTTTGGGCGGTTGGTGTGCCTTGGTTTGGGCAGTGGGTGTGACCCGGTTTGGGCGGTGGGTGTGACCCGGTTTTGGCGGTGGGTGTGGCTTGGTTTGGACGGTGGGTGTGACTTGGTTTGGGCAGTGGGTGTGACCCGGTTTGAGCGGTGGGTGTGACCCGGTTTGGGCGGTGGGTTTGACACGGTTTGGACGATGGGTGTGACCCGGTTTGGGCGTTGGGAGTGACCCGGTTTGGGCGGTGGGTGTGACCCGGTTTGCACGGTGGGTGACTCGGTTTGGGCGGTGGGTGTGACCCGGTTTGGGCGGTGGGTGTGACCCGGTTTGGGCGGTGGGTGTGACCCGGTTTGGGCAGTGGGTGTGACCCGGTTTGGACGGTGGGTGTGACCCGGTTTAGTCGGTAGCTGTGACTTGGTTTGGGCAGTGGCTGTGACCCGGTTTGGGCGGTGGGTGTGACCCGGTTTGGGCGGTGGGTGTGACCCGGTTTGGACAGTGGGTGTGACTTGGTTTGGGCAGTGGATGTGACCCGGTTTGGGCGGTGGGTGTGACCCGGTTTGGGCGGTGGGTGTGACCCGGTTTGGACAGTGGGTGACTTGGTTTGGGCGGTGGGTGTGACTTGGTTTGGGCGGTGGGTGTGACCCGGTTTGGGCGGTGGGTGTGACCCGGTTTGGGCGGTGGGTGTGACTTGGTTTGGACGGTGGGTGTGACCCGGTTTGGGCAATGGGTGTGACCCGGTTTGGACGGTGGGTGTGACCCGGTTTGGGCGGTGGGTGCGACTTGGTTTGGGCGGTGGGTGTGACTCGGTTTGGGCGGTGGGTGACTCGGTTTGGGCGGTGGGTGTGACCCGGTTTGGGCGGTGGGTGTGACCCGGTTTGGGCGGTGGGTGTGACCCGGTTTGGGCGGTGGGTGTGACCCGGTTTGGGCGGTGGGTGTGACCCGGTTTGGGCGGTGAGTGTGACCCGGTTTGGGCGGTGGTTGACCAGGTTTGGGCGGTGGGTGACTCGGTTTGGGCGGTGGGTGTGACCCGGTTTGGGTGGTGGGTGTGACCCGGTTTGGAAAGTGGGTGTGATCCGGTTTGGGCGGTGGGTGTGACCCGGTTTGGGCGGTGGTTGTGACCCGGTTTGGGCGGTGCGTGTGACTTGGTTTGGGCAGTGGGTGTGACCTGGTTTGGGCGGTGGGTGTGACCCGGTTTGGACGGTGGGTGTGACTTGGTTTGGGCAGTGGATGTGACCCGGTTTGGGCGGTGGGTGTGACCCGGTTTGGGTGGTGGGTGTGACCCGGTTTGTGCGGTGGGTGTGACCCGGTTTGGACGGTGGGTGTGATCCGGTTTGGGCAGTGGTTGTGACCCGGTTTGGGCGGTGGCTGTGACCCGATTTGGACGGTGGGTGTGACTTGGTTTGGACAGTGGATGTGACCCGGTTTGGGCGGTGGGTGTGACCCGGTTTGGGCGGTGAGTGTGACCCGGTTTGGGCGGTGGGTGACCAGGTTTGGGCGGTGGGTGACTCGGTTTGGGCGGTGGGTGTGACTTGGTTTGGGCAGTGGATGTGACCCGGTTTGGGCGGTGGGTGTGACCCGGTTTGGGTGGTGGTTGTGACCCGGTTTGGGCGGTGCGTGTGACTTGGTTTGGGCAGTGGGTGTGACCCGGTTTGGACGGTGGGTGTGACTTGGTTTGGGCAGTGGGTGTGACCCGGTTTGGACGGTGGGTGTGACTTGATTTGGGCTGTGGATGTGACCCGGTTTGGGCGGTGGGTGTGACCAGGTTTGGGCGGTGGGTGTGACACGGTTTGGGCGGTGGGTGTGACCCGGTTTGGGCGGTGGGTGTGACCCGGTTTGGACGGTGGGTGACGCTGTTTGGGCGATGGGTGTGACTTGGTTTGGGCAGTGGGTGTGACCCGGTTTGGGCGGTGGGTGATTCAGTTTGGGCGGTGGATGTGACCCGGTTTGAATAGTGGGTGTGACTTGGTTTGGACGGTGGGTGTGACTTGGTTTGGACGGTGGGTGTGACCCGGTTTGGGCGGTGGGTGTGACCCGGTTTGGACGGTGGGTGTGACTTGGTTTGGACGGTGGGTGTGAGCCGGTTTGGACGGTGGGTGTGACTTGGTTTGGACGGTGGGTGTGACCCAGTTTGGGCGGTGGGTGTGACTTGGTTTGGGCAGTGGGTGTGACCCGGTTTGGGCGGTGTGTGTGACCCGGTTTGGGCGGTGGGTGTGTCCTGGTTTGGGCGGTGGGTGACCAGGTTTGGGCGGTGGGTGACTCGGTTTGGGCGGTGGGTGTGACCCGCTTTGGGCGGTAGGTGTGACTCGGTTTGGGCGGTGGGTGTGACCCGGTTTGGGCGGTGGGTGTGACCTGGCTTGGGCGGTGGATGTGACCCGGTTTGGGCGGTGGGTGTGACCCGGTTTGGGCGGTGGGTGTGACCCGGTTTGGGCTGTGGATGTGACCCGGTTTGGGCGGTGGGTGTGACCAGGTTTGGGCGGTGGGTGTGACACGGTTTGGGCGGTGGGTGTGACCCGGTTTGGGCGGTGGGTGATTCGGTTTGGGCGGTGGATGTGACCCGGTTTGAATAGTGGGTGTGACTTGGTTTGGACGGTGGGTGTGACTTGGTTTGGACGGTGGGTGTGACTTGGTTTGGACGGCGGGTGTGACCCGGTTTGGACGGTGGGTGTGACCCGGTTTGGACGGTGGGTGTGACCCGGTTTGGACGGTGGGTGTGACTTGGTTTGGACGGTGGGTGTGAGCCGGTTTGGTCGGTGGGTGTGACTTGGTTTGGATGGTGGGTGTGAGCCGGTTTGGTCGGTGGGTGTGACTTGGTTTGGGCAGTGGGTGTTACCCGGTTTGGGTGGTGGGTGTGACCCGGTTTGGGCGGTGGGTGTGACCCGGTTTGGACGGTGGGTGTGACCCGGTTTGGGCGGTGGGTGTGACCCAGTTTGGGCGGTGGGTGTGACTTGGTTTGGGCAGTGGGAGTGACCCGGTTTGGGTGGTGGGTGTGACCCGGTTTGGGCGGTGGGTGTGACCCGGTTTGGACGGTGGGTGTGACCCGGTTTGGGCGGTGGGTGTGACCCGGTTTGGGCGGTGGGTGTGACTTGGTTTGGGCAGTGGGTGTGACCCGGTTTGGGCGGTGGGTGTGACCCGGTTTGGGCGGTGGGTGTGACCCGCTTTGGGCAGTGGGTGTGACTTGGTTTGGGTAGTGGATGTGACCCGGTTTGGGCGGTGGGTGTGACACGGTTTGGGCGGTGGGTGTGACCCGGTTTGGGCGGTAGGTGTGACCCAGTTTGGACGGTGGGTGACGCTGTTTGGGCGGTGGGTGTGACTTGGTTTGGGCAGTGGGTGTGACCCGGTTTGGGCGGTGGGTGATTCGGTTTGGGCGGTGGATGTGACCCGGTTTGAATAGTGGGTGTGACTTGGTTTGGACGGTGGGTGTGACCCGGTTTGGACGGTGGGTGTGACCCGGTTTGGACGGTGGGTGTGACTTGGTTTGGACGGTGGGTGTGACCCGGTTTGGACGGTGGGTGACTCGGTTTGGGTGGTGGGTGTGACCCGGTTTTGAAAGTGGGTGTGATCCGGTTTGGGCGGTGGGTGTGACCCGGTTTGGGCGGTGGTTGTGACCCGGTTTGGGCGGTGCGTGTGACTTGGTTTGGGCAGTGGGTGTGACCCGGTTTGGGAGGTGGGTGTGACCCGGTTTGGACGGTGGGTGTGACTTGGTTTGGGCAGTGGATGTGACCCGGTTTGGGCGGTGGGTGTGACCCGGTTTGGGTGGTGGGTGTGACCCGGTTTGTGCGGTGGGTGTGACCCGGTTTGGACGGTGGGTGTGATCCGGTTTGGGCAGTGGTTGTGACCCGGTTTGGGCGGTGGCTGTGACCCGATTTGGACGGTGGGTGTGACTTGGTTTGGGCAGTGGATGTGACCCGGTTTGGGCGGTGGGTGTGACCCGGTTTGGGCGGTGAGTGTGACCCGGTTTGGGCGGTGGGTGACCAGGTTTGGGCGGTGGGTGACCAGGTTTGGGCGGTGGGTGACTCGGTTTGGGCGGTGGGTGTGAGCCAGTTTGGGCGGTGGGTGTGACTTGGTTTGGGTAGTGGATGTGACCTGGTTTGGGCGGTGGGTGTGACCCGGTTTGGGCGGTGGGTGTGACCCGGTTTGGACGGTGGGTGTGATCCGGTTTGGACGGTGGGTCTGACCCGGTGTGGACGGTGGGTGTGACCCGGTTTGGACGGTGGGTGTGACCCGGTTTGGGCGGTGGGTGTGACCCGGTTAGGGCGGTGGGTGTGACCCGGTTTGGACGGTGGGTCTGACCCGGTTTGGACGGTGGGTGTGACCCGGTTTGGACGGTGGGTGTGACCCGGTTTGGGCGGTGGGTGTGACCCGGTTTGGGCAGTGGGTGTGACCCGGTTTGGGCGGTGGGACTGACTTGGTTTGGACGGTGGGTGTGACTTAGTTTGGACGGTGGGTGTGACCCGGTTTGGGCGGTGGGTGTGACCCGGTTTGGATGGTGGGTGTGACTTGGTTTGGGCAGTGGATGTGACCCGGTTTGGGCGGTGGGTGTGACCCGGTTTGGGCGGTGGGTGTGACCCGGTTTGGACAGTGGGTGATTTGGTTTGGGCGGTGGGTGTCACTTGGTTTGGGCGGTGGGTGTGACCCGGTTTGGGCGGTGGGTGTGACCCGGTTTGGGCGGTGGGTGTGACTTGGTTTGGACGGTGGGTGTGACCCGGTTTGGGCAATGGGTGTGACCCGGTTTGGACGGTGGGTGTGACCCGGTTTGGACGGTAGCTGTGACTTAGTTTGGGCAGTGGCTGTGACCCGGTTTGGGCGGTGGGTGTGACCCGGTTTGGGCGGTGGGTGTGACCCGGTTTGGGCGGTGGGTGTGTCCCGGTTTGGACGGTGGGTGACTCGGTTTGGGCGGTGGGTGTGACTTCGTTTGGGCAGTGGGTGTGACCCGGTTTGGGCGGTGGGTGTGACCCGGTTTGGGCGGTTGGTGTGCCTTGGTTTGGGCAGTGGGTGTGACCCGGTTTGGGCGGTGGGTGTGACCCGGTTTTGGCGGTGGGTGTGGCTTGGTTTGGACGGTGGGTGTGACTTGGTTTGGGCAGTGGGTGTGACCCGGTTTGGGCGGTGGGTGTGACCCGGTTTGGGCGGTGGGTTTGACACGGTTTGGACGATGGGTGTGACCCGGTTTGGGCGTTGGGTGTGACCCGGTTTGGGCGGTGGGTGTGACCCGGTTTGCACGGTGGGTGACTCGGTTTGGGCGGTGGGTGTGACCCGGTTTGGGCGGTGGGTGTGACCCGGTTTGGGCGGTGGGTGTGACCCGGTTTGGGCAGTGGGTGTGACCCGGTTTGGACGGTGGGTGTGACCCGGTTTGGACGGTAGCTGTGACTTGGTTTGGGCAGTGGCTGTGACCCGGTTTGGGCGGTGGGTGTGACCCGGTTTGGGCGGTGGGTGTGACCCGGTTTGGACAGTGGGTGTGACTTGGTTTGGGCAGTGGATGTGACCCGGTTTGGGCGGTGGGTGTGACCCGGTTTGGGCGGTGGGTGTGACCCGGTTTGGACAGTGGGTGACTTGGTTTGGGCGGTGGGTGTGACTTGGTTTGGGCGGTGGGTGTGACCCGTTTTGGGCGGTGGGTGTGACTTGGTTTGGACGGTGGGTGTGACCCGGTTTGGGCAATGGGTGTGACCCAGTTTGGACGGTGGGTGTGACCCGGTTTGGGCGGTGGGTGCGACTTGGTTTGGGCGGTGGGTGTGACTCGGTTTGGGCGGTGGGTGACTCGGTTTGGGCGGTGGGTGTGACCCGGTTTGGGCGGTGGGTGTGACCCGGTTTGGGCGGTGGGTGTGACCCGGTTTGGGCGGTGGGTGTGACCCGGTTTGGGCGGTGGGTGTGACCCGGTTTGGGCGGTGGGTGTGACCCGGTTTGGGCGGTGAGTGTGACCCGGTTTGGGCGGTGGTTGACCAGGTTTGGGCGGTGGGTGACTCGGTTTGGGCGGTGGGTGTGACCCGGTTTGGGTGGTGGGTGTGACCCGGTTTGGAAAGTGGGTGTGATCCGGTTTGGGCGGTGGGTGTGACCCGGTTTGGGCGGTGGTTGTGACCCGGTTTGGGCGGTGCGTGTGACTTGGTTTGGGCAGTGGGTGTGACCTGGTTTGGGCGGTGGGTGTGACCCGGTTTGGACGGTGGGTGTGACTTGGTTTGGGCAGTGGATGTGACCCGGTTTGGGCGGTGGGTGTGACCCAGTTTGGGTGGTGGGTGTGACCCGGTTTGTGCGGTGGGTGTGACCCGGTTTGGACGGTGGGTGTGATCCGGTTTGGGCAGTGGTTGTGACCCGGTTTGGGCGGTGGCTGTGACCCGATTTGGACGGTGGGTGTGACTTGGTTTGGGCAGTGGATGTGACCCGGTTTGGGCGGTGGGTGTGACCCGGTTTGGGCGGTGAGTGTGACCCGGTTTGGGCGGTGGGTGACCAGGTTTGGGCGGTGGGTGACTCGGTTTGGGCGGTGGGTGTGACTTGGTTTGGGCAGTGGATGTGACCCGGTTTGGGCGGTGGGTGTGACCCGGTTTGGGTGGTGGTTGTGACCCGGTTTGGGCGGTGCGTGTGACTTGGTTTGGGCAGTGGGTGTGACCCGGTTTGCGCGGTGGGTGTGACCCGGTTTGGATAGTGGGTGTGACTTGGTTTGGGCAGTGGATGTGACCCGGTTTGGGCGGTGGGTGTGACCCGGTTTGGGCGGTGGTTGTGACCCGGTTTGGGCGGTGCGTGTCACTTGGTTTGGGCAGTGGGTGTGACCCGGTTTGGGCGGTGGTTGTGACCCGGTTTGGGCGGTGCGTGTGACTTGGTTTGGGCAGTGGGTGTGACCCGGTTTGGGCGGTGGGTGTGACCCGGTTTGGACGGTGGGTGTGACTTGGTTTGGGCAGTGGATGTGACCCGGTTTGGGCGGTGGGTGTGACCCGGTTTGGGTGGTGGGTGTGACCCGGTTTGTGCGGTGGGTGTGACCCGGTTTGGACGGTGGGTGTGATCCGGTTTGGGCAGTGGTTGTGACCCGGCTTGGGCGGTGGCTGTGACCCGATTTGGACGGTGGGTGTGACTTGGTTTGGGCAGTGGATGTGACCCGGTTTGGGCGGTGGGTGTGACCCAGTTTGGACGGTGGGTGACTCGGTTTGGGCGGTGGGTGTGACTTGGTTTGGGCAGTGGTTGTGACCCGGCTTGGGCGGTGGCTGTGACCCGATTTGGACGGTGGGTGTGACTTGGTTTGGGCAGTGGATGTGACCCGGTTTGGGCGGTGGGTGTGACCCGGTTTGGGCGGTGGGTGTGACCCAGTTTGGGCGCTGGGTGTGACTTGGTTTGGGCAGTGGGTGTGAACCGGTTTGGGCGGTGGGTGTGACCCGGTTTAGGCGGTGGGTGTGACCCGGTTTGGGCAGTGGGTGTGACCCGGTTTGGGAGGTGGGTGTGACCCGGTTTGGACGGTGGGTGTGACTTGGTTTGGGCAGTGGGTGTGACCCGGTTTGGACGGTGGGTGTGACTTGATTTGGGCTGTGGATGTGACCCGGTTTGGGCGGTGGGTGTGACCAGGTTTGGGCGGTGGGTGTGACACGGTTTGGGCGGTGGGTGTGACCCGGTTTGGGCGGTGGGTGTGACCCGGTTTGGACGGTGGGTGACGCTGTTTGGGCGATGGGTGTGACTTGGTTTGGGCAGTGGGTGTGACCCGGTTTGGGCGGTGGGTGATTCAGTTTGGGCGGTGGATGTGACCCGGTTTGAATAGTGGGTGTGACTTGGTTTGGACGGTGGGTGTGACTTGGTTTGGACGGTGGGTGTGACTTGGTTTGGACGGCGGGTGTGACCCGGTTTGGACGGTGGGTGTGACCCGGTTTGGACGGTGGGTGTGACCCGGTTTGGACGGTGGGTGTGACCCGGTTTGGACGGTGGGTGTGACTTGGTTTGGACGGTGGGTGTGAGCCGGTTTGGACGGTGGGTGTGACTTGGTTTGGACGGTGGGTGTGACCCAGTTTGGGCGGTGGGTGTGACTTGGTTTGGGCAGTGGGTGTGACCCGGTTTGGGCGGTGTGTGTGACCCGGTTTGGGCGGTGGGTGTGTCCTGGTTTGGGCGGTGGGTGACCAGGTTTGGGCGGTGGGTGACTCGGTTTGGGCGGTGGGTGTGACCCGCTTTGGGCGGTAGGTGTGACTCGGTTTGGGCGGTGGGTGTGACCCGGTTTGGGCGGTGGGTGTGACCTGGCTTGGGCGGTGGATGTGACCCGGTTTGGGCGGTGGGTGTGACCCGGTTTGGGCGGTGGGTGTGACCCGGTTTGGGCTGTGGATGTGACCCGGTTTGGACGGTGGGTGTGACTTGGTTTGGGCAGTGGGTGTGACCCGGTTTGGACGGTGGGTGTGACTTGATTTGGGCTGTGGATGTGACCCGGTTTGGGCGGTGGGTGTGACCAGGTTTGGGCGGTGGGTGTGACACGGTTTGGGCGGTGGGTGTGACCCGGTTTGGGCGGTGGGTGTGACCCGGTTTGGACGGTGGGTGACGCTGTTTGGGCGATGGGTGTGACTTGGTTTGGGCAGTGGGTGTGACCCGGTTTGGGCGGTGGGTGATTCAGTTTGGGCGGTGGATGTGACCCGGTTTGAATAGTGGGTGTGACTTGGTTTGGACGGTGGGTGTGACTTGGTTTGGACGGTGGGTGTGACCCGGTTTGGGCGGTGGGTGTGACCCGGTTTGGACGGTGGGTGTGACTTGGTTTGGACGGTGGGTGTGAGCCGGTTTGGACGGTGGGTGTGACTTGGTTTGGACGGTGGGTGTGACCCAGTTTGGGCGGTGGGTGTGACTTGGTTTGGGCAGTGGGTGTGACCCGGTTTGGGCGGTGTGTGTGACCCGGTTTGGGCGGTGGGTGTGTCCTGGTTTGGGCGGTGGGTGACCAGGTTTGGGCGGTGGGTGACTCGGTTTGGGCGGTGGGTGTGACCCGCTTTGGGCGGTAGGTGTGACTCGGTTTGGGCGGTGGGTGTGACCCGGTTTGGGCGGTGGGTGTGACCTGGCTTGGGCGGTGGATGTGACCCGGTTTGGGCGGTGGGTGTGACCCGGTTTGGGCGGTGGGTGTGACCCGGTTTGGGCTGTGGATGTGACCCGGTTTGGGCGGTGGGTGTGACCAGGTTTGGGCGGTGGGTGTGACACGGTTTGGGCGGTGGGTGTGACCCGGTTTGGGCGGTGGGTGATTCGGTTTGGGCGGTGGATGTGACCCGGTTTGAATAGTGGGTGTGACTTGGTTTGGACGGTGGGTGTGACTTGGTTTGGACGGTGGGTGTGACTTGGTTTGGACGGCGGGTGTGACCCGGTTTGGACGGTGGGTGTGACCCGGTTTGGACGGTGGGTGTGACCCGGTTTGGACGGTGGGTGTGACTTGGTTTGGACGGTGGGTGTGAGCCGGTTTGGTCGGTGGGTGTGACTTGGTTTGGATGGTGGGTGTGAGCCGGTTTGGTCGGTGGGTGTGACTTGGTTTGGGCAGTGGGTGTTACCCGGTTTGGGTGGTGGGTGTGACCCGGTTTGGGCGGTGGGTGTGACCCGGTTTGGACGGTGGGTGTGACCCGGTTTGGGCGGTGGGTGTGACCCAGTTTGGGCGGTGGGTGTGACTTGGTTTGGGCAGTGGGAGTGACCCGGTTTGGGTGGTGGGTGTGACCCGGTTTGGGCGGTGGGTGTGACCCGGTTTGGACGGTGGGTGTGACCCGGTTTGGGCGGTGGGTGTGACCCGGTTTGGGCGGTGGGTGTGACTTGGTTTGGGCAGTGGGTGTGACCCGGTTTGGGCGGTGGGTGTGACCCGGTTTGGGCGGTGGGTGTGACCCGCTTTGGGCAGTGGGTGTGACTTGGTTTGGGTAGTGGATGTGACCCGGTTTGGGCGGTGGGTGTGACACGGTTTGGGCGGTGGGTGTGACCCGGTTTGGGCGGTAGGTGTGACCCAGTTTGGACGGTGGGTGACGCTGTTTGGGCGGTGGGTGTGACTTGGTTTGGGCAGTGGGTGTGACCCGGTTTGGGCGGTGGGTGATTCGGTTTGGGCGGTGGATGTGACCCGGTTTGAATAGTGGGTGTGACTTGGTTTGGACGGTGGGTGTGACCCGGTTTGGACGGTGGGTGTGACCCGGTTTGGACGGTGGGTGTGACTTGGTTTGGACGGTGGGTGTGACCCGGTTTGGACGGTGGGTGACTCGGTTTGGGTGGTGGGTGTGACCCGGTTTTGAAAGTGGGTGTGATCCGGTTTGGGCGGTGGGTGTGACCCGGTTTGGGCGGTGGTTGTGACCCGGTTTGGGCGGTGCGTGTGACTTGGTTTGGGCAGTGGGTGTGACCCGGTTTGGGAGGTGGGTGTGACCCGGTTTGGACGGTGGGTGTGACTTGGTTTGGGCAGTGGATGTGACCCGGTTTGGGCGGTGGGTGTGACCCGGTTTGGGTGGTGGGTGTGACCCGGTTTGTGCGGTGGGTGTGACCCGGTTTGGACGGTGGGTGTGATCCGGTTTGGGCAGTGGTTGTGACCCGGTTTGGGCGGTGGCTGTGACCCGATTTGGACGGTGGGTGTGACTTGGTTTGGGCAGTGGATGTGACCCGGTTTGGGCGGTGGGTGTGACCCGGTTTGGGCGGTGAGTGTGACCCGGTTTGGGCGGTGGGTGACCAGGTTTGGGCGGTGGGTGACCAGGTTTGGGCGGTGGGTGACTCGGTTTGGGCGGTGGGTGTGAGCCAGTTTGGGCGGTGGGTGTGACTTGGTTTGGGTAGTGGATGTGACCTGGTTTGGGCGGTGGGTGTGACCCGGTTTGGGCGGTGGGTGTGACCCGGTTTGGACGGTGGGTGTGATCCGGTTTGGACGGTGGGTCTGACCCGGTTTGGACGGTGGGTGTGACCCGGTTTGGACGGTGGGTGTGACCCGGTTTGGGCGGTGGGTGTGACCCGGTTAGGGCGGTGGGTGTGACCCGGTTTGGACGGTGGGTCTGACCCGGTTTGGACGGTGGGTGTGACCCGGTTTGGACGGTGGGTGTGACCCGGTTTGGGCGGTGGGTGTGACCCGGTTTGGGCAGTGGGTGTGACCCGGTTTGGGCGGTGGGACTGACTTGGTTTGGACGGTGGGTGTGACTTAGTTTGGACGGTGGGTGTGACCCGGTTTGGGCGGTGGGTGTGACCCGGTTTGGATGGTGGGTGTGACTTGGTTTGGGCAGTGGATGTGACCCGGTTTGGGCGGTGGGTGTGACCCGGTTTGGGCGGTGGGTGTGACCCGGTTTGGACAGTGGGTGATTTGGTTTGGGCGGTGGGTGTCACTTGGTTTGGGCGGTGGGTGTGACCCGGTTTGGGCGGTGGGTGTGACCCGGTTTGGGCGGTGGGTGTGACTTGGTTTGGACGGTGGGTGTGACCCGGTTTGGGCAATGGGTGTGACCCGGTTTGGACGGTGGGTGTGACCCGGTTTGGACGGTAGCTGTGACTTAGTTTGGGCAGTGGCTGTGACCCGGTTTGGGCGGTGGGTGTGACCCGGTTTGGGCGGTGGGTGTGACCCGGTTTGGGCGGTGGGTGTGTCCCGGTTTGGACGGTGGGTGACTCGGTTTGGGCGGTGGGTGTGACTTGGTTTGGGCAGTGGGTGTGACCCGATTTGGGCGGTGGGTGTGACCCGGTTTGGGCGGTTGGTGTGCCTTGGTTTGGGCAGTGGGTGTGACCCGGTTTGGGCGGTGGGTGTGACCCGGTTTTGGCGGTGGGTGTGGCTTGGTTTGGACGGTGGGTGTGACTTGGTTTGGGCAGTGGGTGTGACCCGGTTTGGGCGGTGGGTGTGACCCGGTTTGGGCGGTGGGTTTGACACGGTTTGGACGATGGGTGTGACCCGGTTTGGGCGTTGGGTGTGACCCGGTTTGGGCGGTGGGTGTGACCCGGTTTGCACGGTGGGTGACTCGGTTTGGGCGGTGGGTGTGACCCGGTTTGGGCGGTGGGTGTGACCCGGTTTGGGCGGTGGGTGTGACCCGGTTTGGGCAGTGGGTGTGACCCGGTTTGGACGGTGGGTGTGACCCGGTTTGGACGGTAGCTGTGACTTGGTTTGGGCAGTGGCTGTGACCCGGTTTGGGCGGTGGGTGTGACCCGGTTTGGGCGGTGGGTGTGACCCGGTTTGGACAGTGGGTGTGACTTGGTTTGGGCAGTGGATGTGACCCGGTTTGGGCGGTGGGTGTGACCCGGTTTGGGCGGTGGGTGTGACCCGGTTTGGACAGTGGGTGACTTGGTTTGGGCGGTGGGTGTGACTTGGTTTGGGCGGTGGGTGTGACCCGTTTTGGGCGGTGGGTGTGACTTGGTTTGGACGGTGGGTGTGACCCGGTTTGGGCAATGGGTGTGACCCAGTTTGGACGGTGGGTGTGACCCGGTTTGGGCGGTGGGTGCGACTTGGTTTGGGCGGTGGGTGTGACTCGGTTTGGGCGGTGGGTGACTCGGTTTGGGCGGTGGGTGTGACCCGGTTTGGGCGGTGGGTGTGACCCGGTTTGGGCGGTGGGTGTGACCCGGTTTGGGCGGTGGGTGTGACCCGGTTTGGGCGGTGGGTGTGACCCGGTTTGGGCGGTGGGTGTGACCCGGTTTGGGCGGTGAGTGTGACCCGGTTTGGGCGGTGGTTGACCAGGTTTGGGCGGTGGGTGACTCGGTTTGGGCGGTGGGTGTGACCCGGTTTGGGTGGTGGGTGTGACCCGGTTTGGAAAGTGGGTGTGATCCGGTTTGGGCGGTGGGTGTGACCCGGTTTGGGCGGTGGTTGTGACCCGGTTTGGGCGGTGCGTGTGACTTGGTTTGGGCAGTGGGTGTGACCTGGTTTGGGCGGTGGGTGTGACCCGGTTTGGACGGTGGGTGTGACTTGGTTTGGGCAGTGGATGTGACCCGGTTTGGGCGGTGGGTGTGACCCAGTTTGGGTGGTGGGTGTGACCCGGTTTGTGCGGTGGGTGTGACCCGGTTTGGACGGTGGGTGTGATCCGGTTTGGGCAGTGGTTGTGACCCGGTTTGGGCGGTGGCTGTGACCCGATTTGGACGGTGGGTGTGACTTGGTTTGGGCAGTGGATGTGACCCGGTTTGGGCGGTGGGTGTGACCCGGTTTGGGCGGTGAGTGTGACCCGGTTTGTGCGGTGGGTGACCAGGTTTGGGCGGTGGGTGACTCGGTTTGGGCGGTGGGTGTGACTTGGTTTGGGCAGTGGATGTGACCCGGTTTGGGCGGTGGGTGTGACCCGGTTTGGGTGGTGGTTGTGACCCGGTTTGGGCGGTGCGTGTGACTTGGTTTGGGCAGTGGGTGTGACCCGGTTTGCGCGGTGGGTGTGACCCGGTTTGGATAGTGGGTGTGACTTGGTTTGGGCAGTGGATGTGACCCGGTTTGGGCGGTGGGTGTGACCCGGTTTGGGCGGTGGTTGTGACCCGGTTTGGGCGGTGCGTGTCACTTGGTTTGGGCAGTGGGTGTGACCCGGTTTGGGCGGTGGTTGTGACCCGGTTTGGGCGGTGCGTGTGACTTGGTTTGGGCAGTGGGTGTGACCCGGTTTGGGCGGTGGGTGTGACCCGGTTTGGACGGTGGGTGTGACTTGGTTTGGGCAGTGGATGTGACCCGGTTTGGGCGGTGGGTGTGACCCGGTTTGGGTGGTGGGTGTGACCCGGTTTGTGCGGTGGGTGTGACCCGGTTTGGACGGTGGGTGTGATCCGGTTTGGGCAGTGGTTGTGACCCGGCTTGGGCGGTGGCTGTGACCCGATTTGGACGGTGGGTGTGACTTGGTTTGGGCAGTGGATGTGACCCGGTTTGGGCGGTGGGTGTGACCCAGTTTGGACGGTGGGTGACTCGGTTTGGGCGGTGGGTGTGACTTGGTTTGGGCAGTGGTTGTGACCCGGCTTGGGCGGTGGCTGTGACCCGATTTGGACGGTGGGTGTGACTTGGTTTGGGCAGTGGATGTGACCCGGTTTGGGCGGTGGGTGTGACCCGGTTTGGGCGGTGGGTGTGACCCAGTTTGGGCGCTGGGTGTGACTTGGTTTGGGCAGTGGGTGTGAACCGGTTTGGGCGGTGGGTGTGACCCGGTTTAGGCGGTGGGTGTGACCCGGTTTGGGCAGTGGGTGTGACCCGGTTTGGGAGGTGGGTGTGACCCGGTTTGGACGGTGGGTGTGACTTGGTTTGGGCAGTGGGTGTGACCCGGTTTGGACGGTGGGTGTGACTTGATTTGGGCTGTGGATGTGACCCGGTTTGGGCGGTGGGTGTGACCAGGTTTGGGCGGTGGGTGTGACACGGTTTGGGCGGTGGGTGTGACCCGGTTTGGGCGGTGGGTGTGACCCGGTTTGGACGGTGGGTGACGCTGTTTGGGCGATGGGTGTGACTTGGTTTGGGCAGTGGGTGTGACCCGGTTTGGGCGGTGGGTGATTCAGTTTGGGCGGTGGATGTGACCCGGTTTGAATAGTGGGTGTGACTTGGTTTGGACGGTGGGTGTGACTTGGTTTGGACGGTGGGTGTGACTTGGTTTGGACGGCGGGTGTGACCCGGTTTGGACGGTGGGTGTGACCCGGTTTGGACGGTGGGTGTGACCCGGTTTGGACGGTGGGTGTGACCCGGTTTGGACGGTGGGTGTGACTTGGTTTGGACGGTGGGTGTGAGCCGGTTTGGACGGTGGGTGTGACTTGGTTTGGACGGTGGGTGTGACCCAGTTTGGGCGGTGGGTGTGACTTGGTTTGGGCAGTGGGTGTGACCCGGTTTGGGCGGTGTGTGTGACCCGGTTTGGGCGGTGGGTGTGTCCTGGTTTGGGCGGTGGGTGACCAGGTTTGGGCGGTGGGTGACTCGGTTTGGGCGGTGGGTGTGACCCGCTTTGGGCGGTAGGTGTGACTCGGTTTGGGCGGTGGGTGTGACCCGGTTTGGGCGGTGGGTGTGACCTGGCTTGGGCGGTGGATGTGACCCGGTTTGGGCGGTGGGTGTGACCCGGTTTGGGCGGTGGGTGTGACCCGGTTTGGGCTGTGGATGTGACCCGGTTTGGGCGGTGGGTGTGACCAGGTTTGGGCGGTGGGTGTGACACGGTTTGGGCGGTGGGTGTGACCCGGTTTGGGCGGTGGGTGATTCGGTTTGGGCGGTGGATGTGACCCGGTTTGAATAGTGGGTGTGACTTGGTTTGGACGGTGGGTGTGACTTGGTTTGGACGGTGGGTGTGACTTGGTTTGGACGGCGGGTGTGACCCGGTTTGGACGGTGGGTGTGACCCGGTTTGGACGGTGGGTGTGACCCGGTTTGGACGGTGGGTGTGACTTGGTTTGGACGGTGGGTGTGAGCCGGTTTGGTCGGTGGGTGTGACTTGGTTTGGACGGTGGGTGTGAGCCGGTTTGGTCGGTGGGTGTGACTTGGTTTGGGCAGTGGGTGTTACCCGGTTTGGGTGGTGGGTGTGACCCGGTTTGGGCGGTGGGTGTGACCCGGTTTGGACGGTGGGTGTGACCCGGTTTGGGCGGTGGGTGTGACCCAGTTTGGGCGGTGGGTGTGACTTGGTTTGGGCAGTGGGAGTGACCCGGTTTGGGTGGTGGGTGTGACCCGGTTTGGGCGGTGGGTGTGACCCGGTTTGGACGGTGGGTGTGACCCGGTTTGGGCGGTGGGTGTGACCCGGTTTGGGCGGTGGGTGTGACTTGGTTTGGGCAGTGGGTGTGACCCGGTTTGGGCGGTGGGTGTGACCCGGTTTGGGCGGTGGGTGTGACCCGCTTTGGGCAGTGGGTGTGACTTGGTTTGGGTAGTGGATGTGACCCGGTTTGGGCGGTGGGTGTGACACGGTTTGGGCGGTGGCTGTGACCCGGTTTGGGCGGTAGGTGTGACCCAGTTTGGACGGTGGGTGACGCTGTTTGGGCGGTGGGTGTGACTTGGTTTGGGCAGTGGGTGTGACCCGGTTTGGGCGGTGGGTGATTCGGTTTGGGCGGTGGATGTGACCCGGTTTGAATAGTGGGTGTGACTTGGTTTGGACGGTGGGTGTGACCCGGTTTGGACGGTGGGTGTGACCCGGTTTGGACGGTGGGTGTGACTTGGTTTGGACGGTGGGTGTGACCCGGTTTGGACGGTGGGTGACTCGGTTTGGGCGGTGGGTGTGACCCGGTTTGGGTGGTGGGTGTGACCCGGTTTTGAAAGTGGGTGTGATCCGGTTTGGGCGGTGGGTGTGACCCGGTTTGGGCGATGGTTGTGACCCGGTTTGGGCGGTGCGTGTGACTTGGTTTGGGCAGTGGGTGTGACCCGGTTTGGGAGGTGGGTGTGACCCGGTTTGGACGGTGGGTGTGACTTGGTTTGGGCAGTGGATGTGACCCGGTTTGGGCGGTGGGTGTGACCCGGTTTGGGTGGTGGGTGTGACCCGGTTTGTGCGGTGGGTGTGACCCGGTTTGGACGGTGGGTGTGATCCGGTTTGGGCAGTGGTTGTGACCCGGTTTGGGCGGTGGCTGTGACCCGATTTGGACGGTGGGTGTGACTTGGTTTGGGCAGTGGATGTGACCCGGTTTGGGCGGTGGGTGTGACCCGGTTTGGGCGGTGAGTGTGACCCGGTTTGGGCGGTGGGTGACCAGGTTTGGGCGGTGGGTGACTCGGTTTGGGCGGTGGGTGTGACTTGGTTTGGGCAGTGGATGTGACCCGGTTTGGGCGGTGGGTGTGACCCGGTTTGGGTGGTGGGTGTGATCCGGTTTGGGCGGTGGGTGTGACCCGGTTTGGGCGGTGGTTGTGACCCGGTTTGGGCGGTGCGTGTGACTTGGTTTGGGCAGTGGGTGTGACCCGGTTTGGGCGGTGGTTGTGACCCGGTTTGGGCGGTGCGTGTGACTTGGTTTGGGCAGTGGGTGTGACCCGGTTTGGGCGGTGGGTGTGACCCGGTTTGGACGGTGGGTGTGACTTGGTTTGTGCAGTGGATGTGACCCGGTTTGGGCGGTGGGTGTGACCCGGTTTGGGTGGTGGGTGTGACCCGGTTTGTGCGGTGGGTGTGACCCGGTTTGGACGGTGGGTGTGATCCGGTTTGGGCAGTGGTTGTGACCCGGCTTGGGCGGTGGCTGTGACCCGATTTGGACGGTGGGTGTGACTTGGTTTGGGCAGTGGATGTGACCCGGTTTGGGCGGTGGGTGTGACCCAGGTTTGGGCGGTGGGTGTGACCCGGTTTGGGCGGTGGGTGTGACCCAGTTTGGACGGTGGGTGACTCGGTTAGGGCGGTGGGTGTGACTTGGTTTGGGCAGTGGGTGTGAACCGGTTTGGGCGGTGGGTGTGACCCGGTTTGGGAGGTGGGTGTGACCCGGTTTGGACGGTGGGTGTGACTTGGTTTGGGCAGTGGGTGTGACCCGGTTTGGACGGTGGGTGTGACTTGATTTGGGCTGTGGATGTGACCCGGTTTGGGCGGTGGGTGTGACCAGGTTTGGGCGGTGGGTGTGACACGGTTTGGACGGTGGGTGACGCTGTTTGGGCGATGGGTGTGACTTGGTTTGGGCAGTGGGTGTGACCCGGTTTGGACGGTGGGTGACCCCGTTTGGACGGTGGGTGACGCTGTTTGGGCGATGGGTGTGACTTGGTTTGGGCAGTGGGTGTGACCCGGTTTGGGCGGTGGGTGATTCAGTTTGGGCGGTGGATGTGACCCGGTTTGAATGGTGGGTGTGACTTGGTTTGGACGGTGGGTGTGACTTGGTTTGGACGGTGGGTGTGACCCGGTTTGGGCGGTGGGTGTGACCCGGTTTGGACGGTGGGTGTGACTTGGTTTGGACGGTGGGTGTGAGCCGGTTTGGGCGGTGGGTGTGACCCAGTTTGGGCGGTGGGTGTGACTTGGTTTGGGCAGTGGGTGTGACCCGGTTTGGGCGGTGTGTGTGACCCGGTTTGGGCGGTGGGTGTGTCCTGGTTTGTGCGGTGGGTGACCAGGTTTGGGCGGTGGGTGACTCGGTTTG